>NC_066621.1:83663185-83963185 GCF_025201925.1 Gopherus flavomarginatus
TCAGTTGTAGGTCTATTTAGCCACAGCCCAAGATCGGAACCAGATGGTGGCAGTCTGGGATTTTTTTTAAACAAACATATTCTGTGCAGAATTATTCTGTTTTGAGTTCCTGTTTCCTTTCCCATCTGTCTGAGAAGCTGATTCATAAATCTCCCACTGTACATGCTTCCTTCCTCCTCGCTCCACTACTCCGCAGATTCCAATAAGAAGCCAGTTTTCAGGCATGGGTTTACATTGCTACTAGACTTGTGCAAAGCATGGCGAATTTGCATCAGAGTGGTTTTGTGTAAACATTTTTTGTTCTTGTTTCCACCTGCTTAGGGTTTGAATCCTCCTGAGTTTTCTGAATTTGAGTGACCCCAAAATTGCAAAGCAAAACTCCATTGAAATGGCCAGGTTTCAACTGGCTTCACATCAAAACCAGATAAAACTGCAGGCTTCCCAGGATTTCAATGCAAATCTCATATACCAGCTCAAGTTCAGAACAAAGGCTTGATTCTCCACTGCCTTGCACCTTGTGTTGTAAGTTACCCAATGCAAAGTGGGTGTAAAGGCCTACCATTCTGATTCGTTAGCATTTTCATCCACTGTGCATAGTCATAAATAACAATACCAGAGTCAAGACCAGGGAGAAATAGGCTCATGAGCTGGACAAAAATATTCCCAGAGAAATTTAAAAACCTCCAAACTGGAAGTTTTCACATGTTATTTTGATTTTGGGGGACACTGTCTAATTTTATAAAAATGCAAAATTTTAAATTTAAAAGTGTAGGCCAAATTCTACTGTTCCACCAGTGTAAATTTAGGTTAACTTCATTGACTTCAGTAGAGTTATTCTGGATTTACACTTGTTACACTGAAAGTAGACTTTAGCCCCAGGTACATTTTCCCCCCCACTCCAAATATCCTTTTGTCTTTCAAATGTTGTCAGATATGTGGGGACAATTCCCATTTAAGTGTTCTTCTTTATTCTATTGTAGAAACTTATTTTTTAAAGAGATGTACTCTTCCTTGTAATTACAGATAATAATTAAAATTTCCTCTGTATCACACACGCATTTTCCTCTGAGGTTTTTAATAATTCTATAGGTCAGCAGAGTTTTAACCAAATATGCATTGCCAGGAAAGCTGTACATCTCTTTTAAGTCTTTTCATAGTCATAGATTTTACGACCAGAAGAGACCATTATGATCACCTAGTCTTACCTCCAACATAACACAGGCCAGAGAAGCTCACCATATAATTTGTTCTTCAAGCCCAGAACTTCAGTTTGAGCTATAGCATATCTTTTAAACAGATATTCATTCTTGATTTAAAGACTCCAAGTGATTGAGAATCCACCACATTCCTAGGTAAATTGTTTCAATTGTTAATTACTCTCATAATAAATTTGTGCCTCATTTTTGGTTTGGATTTGTCTAGCTTTGTTGGATCTTGTGATGCCTTTTTATGCTAGATTTAACAGCCCTGTGCTATCAGAAATCTTTTCTCCATGGAGGTACTAGATCGGGATCAAGGCACCTCTTAACCTTCTCTTGGATAATCTAAACAGATTGAGCTTCTTAAATTTCTCACTCTGAGGGCTTGGCTACACTCGAAACTCCAAAGCGCTGTCGCAGGAGTGCTTCCAAGGCAGCGCTTTGAAGTGCGAGTGTGGTCGCGGCGCCAGCGCTGGGAAACAGCTCTCCCAGCACTGCAAGTACTCCACCTCCCCTAGGGGATTAGTTTACAGGGCTGGGAGCCGCGCTTCCAGCGCTGGAGCACTGTTTACACTGGCACTTTGCAGCACTGTAACTTGCTGAGCTCAGGGGTGTGTTTTTTCACACCCGTGAGCAAGAAAGTTGCAGCGCTGTAAAGCACCAGTGTAGCCAAGGCCTAAGGCAGGTTTTCCAGACTCCAAGTCTGTACAGTACAAGTAAACAGAATTTGCAAGTAAACAGAACCATTTACAGACAATTGTCCTAGTCAGTGGAAGCCATCCAGATTCCAAACCACCATTAATGGCCCACACTTTGCATAAATACAATAGGACCTCAGAGTTATACCTCATATTCCTAGTTTCAGATACAAGAATGTTACATTCATAGAAATAGGATGAACACACTCAGTAGATTATAAGCTTTGTAATGATATCGTACAAGAGACCTTTTACATAAAGCATTTTCCAGTTACATTATATTCACACTCATTAGCATATTTCCATAAAACATGTTGAGTGCAACGTCATGGTCATGTGCTGGAACTTTTGAACAACAGCATCCAAACTCTTTCTAACTTTATCTCTGCAGAAACCCACAAGAGGAAGATGCAGGGAAGCTCATGTTTGATGGTCCGCCCCCCCATGTTTCTTGGTGCCTCCTTTGTTTATTTTGATTGTACTTTTATTTATGCAGTTTCCATTATCTTTCTCTTGGTTCATCAACCTCATTAAAGGGCCAAACTCCATTCAGCTACCCATAATCCGCATTGCAGAATCAGTGGGATTGGTATTTTTCACTTCCTGTCCTAAACTATGGGGTAAATGCCTATAATTCTGATCACAGCAGCCCCTGTGATGCCAGCTGGAGGGGAGTCAAGTGCCTAAGAGGCCTTGCAGGAGCTGTTGCCATCACAGAGAGTAGTTTGGGAGCCAAATTAGCAATAAACATTACCCAAAAGCACCACAGTAATGTGAATTCATTGTTTCATTGGCGATAGTACTGTATATTCATATTAGTCTCACAGCAAAATGACAGACCAAGTATTATTATTTTATCAACCACAACTGGTTAATAACATAGTTAAAGCATCCTGATTGGTTAAAAATTAAATCACACAATGTTTTAATATCATGAGCTGCAAGAGACATATTAAAGAATCACTTGCAGCTCCCAAACCTCAGTCTGAATATCATGGTATAGAAGTACCTTCACGAGGCACCAGCCAGAAGGGGACAAGTAGGGAGCAGGGAGAGCAGCCATATTTCCATCCTCAATGCAGGTAACTCTTGCTACTGTCAGGAAGCGGAGAAAAGTGACTTGGCTCATTTGTCTCCTGCCCCACATTCCAGTTCCCATGGTGAATTATGAAGCTAACCAGCGTCAGAGCAACCCCAGCAGAGAGGCAGGCAGTAGCAGCCTTCTGTGCCAGCCACTAGCAGACATGGTAAGTGTACAGAGAAACTAAGAGGGTGAGTGAGGCAAGAAAGACACTGGATGGTGAGGGGATTGGCAGTGCCATCAGAGACGGAGGGAATGGTGGCAGGGTTTGGTTGATTCTAGGCAGCTGTAAGTGCAGAGCTAGGAAAGAGGGATTCTTCAGAATTGTGTATTGTGGCCTACTTAAGCCGTGTAAGTTTCCTTTACATTGTGCTGCCAGCATTCCTTGGCCCTGCCCTGGAAGGACTATCTCTAGTGGAGGACCTTGACCTCTTTGCTGAGACAATTTATAAGGGAAATGGCTCCAATTAGAGGGGGGCAGAGAAGGGCAGAAGCCCCCCCCCCGGAGTTTCATACAGGAAGCATGCCAGTTCCCAGGTGGTGCTCTTAACTACAGCACAGCATTAGTGTGAAATGTAAGTTCTGCAGAGATGTGCCCCTGTGGCAGGGAGTCAGTACCGGTATTTTGTTTACAAACTTGGACTGTGGCTTCTACCAGAGGGGAAGGTCTCTGGGCTGTTTCCTGATGCACAGGGTAAATCTGTGAGGCGAGCAAATCCACCAATAAGCGCAGGACCCACCAAGGTAGAGGAGGAACTTTGTCACAGGTCCCACACTAGCCACAGCTCTTCCCCTGCCTGCATGTATATCTTACAATCAGAAATGCACAATCCATTTCACTTAGCTGCTTATATAAGGCTGTTATTGTAGCAATGCTGCTTTAGACATCGTTTAATACTGTGTTGAGTTGGTTCATTTATTTCCTCCTCACACCCACACCCTGTTTTGAGGCAGAAGCTCTGATACCTATGGGACTTCTCTTTCTCTGTTAAAAAAAAAATGTCGAGAATAATTGCTTCATTTCAGCTTTTATAGGAAACACAGCAAGGGAACAAGCTAGATTCTTTTCTAAGACTTTATTTATCGGCAGCATTGGGTAGAAGGTACATCGAGTGAACACAGTCATGGCTGGGAAATGAATCATAGAATCATAGAATATCAGAGTTGGAAAGGACCTCAGGAGGTCATCTAGTCCAACCCCCTGCTGAAAGCAGGACCAATTCCCAACTAAAATCGGAATTTTACTTGACGGCAATCTTTGTGATTAGGTAAAAAAGAGAAAAAATTGAGAGGAGGGTTAGGGGGAAAACAGTAACAAACAGATACACTCTGTTCTGTGCTGCTTTCATAACATGAAAGCTTCTATTCATCAGGGCTGCATCTGAGTCATCCCTTCAACAGAGGAGTCATTAATCAGGCTAGCCTCATTGTACTATAAAAGGCCAAGGTGTCTGTTTGGGGAAAGGCAGTCTTCTGGTACAGAACAGCTGTGCTTAGCTCATCCAGGCTCCCATTGTTAGCCATGCAAGGCCATGGTGATGTAGCTTTTTCGGATGTGACTGAGGCCTGGTCTACAGTATGATTTTAAGTCGAATTTAGCAGCATTACCTCGATTTAAGCCTGGACCTGTCCACACGGCAAAGCCCTTTTTTTTTGACTTAAAGGGCTCTTTAAATTGATTTCTTTACTCCACCTCCGACAAGGGGATTAGAGCTGAAATCAGCCTTGCCAGGTCAAATTTGGGGTAGTGTGGACGCAATTCGACGGCATTAGCCTCCAGGAGCTATCCCAGAATGCTCCATTGTGATGGCTCTGGACAGCACTCTCAGCTCAGAAGCATTGGCCAGGTAGACAGGAAAAGGCCTGCAAACTTTTGAATCTCATTTCCTGTTTGGCCAGTGTGGCAAGGTGCAGTTGAGCGCAGATCTCATCAGCTCTCATCAGCAGAGGTGACCATGATGGAGTCCCAGGATCTCAAAAGAGCTCCAGCATGGACCGAACAGGAGGTACGGAATCTGCTTGCCCTATGTTCCAGTAAACAAAATGCCAAAACATTAGAAAAAGTCTCAAAGGGCATGAAAAGACAGAGGCTATCACACAGATGCACAGCCGTGCCGCGTGAAAATTAAGGTGGTAAGGCAAGCCTACCACAAAACCAGAGAGGCAAACGGATCAGATCAGAGCCCCAAACATGCCACTTCTATGATAAGCTGCATGCCATGCTAGGGGGTGCAGCCACCACTACCCCAACCCTGTGCTTTGACTCTGTCAATGGAGAAATCACACAACACGGAAGTGGGTTTTGGGGACAAGGAAGATAGCTCACAGCAAGGAAGTGGAGAAACCAGTTTTCCCAACAGCCAATATGTGTTTTTCACCCTGGATCTGGAGCCAGTAACCCCCAAACTCACCCAAGGCAGGCTCCCGGACCCTGAAGGCGGAGAAGGGATCTCTGGTGAGTGTACTTTTGTAAATATTAGACATGGTTTAATGATCAATTTGCCCTGGCATTCGCGGCCATTACAGCTACTGGACAAGTCTGTTAACATGTATGGGGATGGAGCGGAAATCCTCCAGGGACATCTCCATAAGTATTATACAGGCCAGTAGCACATATTTGGGACTCATTGAATAACAAAGCATGGCAGCGTATGGTCACGGGTGTTTGCTGGCATTCATACAACATCCATTTTTTATCTCGCTGTGTTATCCTCAGGACAGTGATATCATTCATGGTCACCTGATTGAAATAGGGTGCTATTATTAAGGGGACGTTCCTGCTTGTCTGTTTGGCTCTGGCTGAACAGAAATGTTTCCCGTGGTTAGACACGCGGTGGGGAGAGAGGTGAAGCGTGAGTGATTTCTCACACCAAACCAGCAGGCCCTCAATACAAGAGGCAAAATGCGACCTTGTAATGAAAGCACATGTGCTGTATAATGTGAACAGCAATGTTTAACGTGAAAGAGTATACTCATTTTTCTCTAAAATGTGTCTTTTTAACCACTCTCCCATTTCCTCCACCAGCTACAAATATTTCTTCTTTGCAGAGGCTAGTGAAGATTAGAAGGTGAAAAAAATGCACTCAGGATGAAATGTTCTCTGAGCTCCTGCTGTTCTCCCACACTGACAGAGCACAGCAGAATGCATGGAGGCAGACAATGTCAGAGTGCAGGAAAGCACAATATGAATGCAAGGAGAGGTGGCGGGCTGAAAAGAGTAAGTGGCGGGCTGAAGATGATAGGTGGCGTCAGCTTGCTGAGAGAAGGCAAGAGTCGATGCTCAGGCTGCTGGAAGATCAAACTCATATGCTCTAGCATATGGATAAGCTGCAGGAAAGGCAGCAGGAGCACAGACCGCCACTACAGCCCCTGTGTAACCAACAGCCGTCATCCCCATGTTCCATTGCCTCCTCACCCAGACGTCCAAGAATACGGTGGGGGGGCCTCCAGCCACCCAGCCACTCGACCCAGAGGATTGCCCAAGCAACAGAAGGCTGGTCTTCAATAAGTTTTAAAGTTTTTGAGCTTTTAAAATTTTAAAGTGCAGTATGTCCTTGTCCTTCCCTCATCCACCACCCCACCCCACCCGGTGCTTCCCTCCTCCACCACCTCTCCCAAGATACCTTGGCAGTTTTCCCCCTATTTGTGTGATGAATTAATAAAGAATGCATGAATGTGAAGCAACAATGACTTTATTGCCTCTGCAAGTGGTGATCAAAGAGGGGAGGGGAGGGTGGCTAGCTTACAGGGAAGTAGAGTGAACCAGGATGGAGAAACAAACAGAACTTTCACACCGTAGGCTGGCCAGTCATTAAACTGGTTTTCAAAACTTCTCTGATGTGCACTGCGCCCTCCTGTGCTCTTCTAACTGCCTTAGTGGCTGGCTGCGCATAATCAGTGGCCAGGCTATTTGCCTCAACCTCCCACCCCACCATAAATGTCTCACCCTTATTACTCTCACAGATATTGTGGAGCGCACAGCAAGCAGTAATAACAATGGAAATATTGGTTTCGCTGAGGTCTATCCGAGTCAGTAAACTGCGTCAGCGCGCTTTTAAACGTCCAAATGCAGATTCTACCACCAGTCTGCACTTGCTCAGCCTGTAGTTGAACAGTTCCTGACTACTGTCCAGGCTGCCTGTGTACGGTTTCATGAGCCATGGCATTAAGGGATAGGCTGAGTCCCCAAGGATAACTATAGGCATTTCAACATCCCCAATGGTTACTTTCTGGACTAGGAAGAAAGTTCCTTCCTGCAGCTTTTGAAACAGACCAGAATTCCTGAAGACACGAGCGTCATGTACCTCTTCCGGCCATTCCAGGTTGATGTTGGTGAAATGTCCCTTGTGATGTGCTTGCAACAGCATTGAAAAGTACCCCCTCTCAGTTTATGTACTCGCTGACTTGGTGCTCGGGTGCCAAGATAGGGATATGGGTTCCATCTATCACCCCACCACAGTTAGGGAAGCCCATTGCAGCAAAGCCATCCACTATGACCTGCATATTTCCCAGAGTCACTACCCTTGATATCAGCAGCTCTTTGATTGCCTTGGCTACTTGGATCACAGCAGCCCCCACAGTAGATTTGCCCACTCCAAATTGATTCCCGACTGACCGATAGCTGTCTGGCTTAGCAAGCTTCCACAGGGCTATCGCCACTCGCTTCTCATCTGTGAGGGCTGCTCTCATCTTGGTATTCTGGCACTTCAGGGCAGGGGAAAGCAAGTCACAAAGTGACTATGAAAATGCCCTTCCGCATGCGAAAGTTTCGCAGCGGCTGGGAATTGTCCCACACCTGCAACACTATGCGGTCCCACCAGTCTGTGCTTGTTTCCTGGGCCCAGAATCAGCGTGCCACAGCATGAACCTGCCCCATTAAGACCATGATGTGCACATTGCCGGGGCCCGTACTTTTCGAGAAGTCTATGTCCATGTCCTCATCACTCTTGTCGCCGCGCTGCTGTCGCCTCCTCGCCTGGTTTTGCTTTGGCAGGTTCTGGTTCTGCATAAATCCAGGATAATGCGCATGATGTTTACAGTGCTCATAATTGCTGCGGTGATCTGAGCGGGCTCCATGATCCCATTGCTGGGCTGAAAAAAGGCACAAAACGATTGTCTGCTCTGATGGAGGAAGGGGCGACTGACGACATGGCTTACAGGGAATTAAAGTCCACAAAGGGGGTGGCTTTGCATCAAGGAGAAACACAAACAACCGTCACACAGAATGGCCCCCTCAAGGATTGAACTCAAAACCCTGGGTTTAGCAGGCCATTGCTTTCATGGAGGGAGGGAGAAAGCAAATGAATACAAAACAAATCGGGGCTATTTCTTGTTTTGATCCACTCCATCTATCTTTTACATCTTTAGAGTGGCAGCAGATGGTGCAGTTTGACTACTAGCCATCGTCAGCTCCTGGGTGCTGGGCAGAAGATGCTGCATTATGACTGCTAGCCATCATCATCTCCTGGCTGCTTGCTAGAAGACAGTGCAGTAGGACTACTAGCCATCGTCATCTCCTGGGTGCTCGGCAGAAGATAGGAATGACCTGGCTGAGTTACTGCTGTGTCTGCCCAGGAGCCCCGACTGACCTCACTGAGGTCGGTTAAAAAAGCACCCAGGAATACGACGACGATGGCTACCAGTCATAATGTACCATCTACTGCCAAAAGGCAATGAGCTGCTGCTGTGTAGCAATGCAGTTCCACATCTGCCAGCACCCAGGAGACTTACAGTGAAGGTCAGCTGTGCGGGCTCCATGCTTGCCATGGTATGGCGTCTGCACAGGTAACCCAGGAAAAAAGGAGTGAAACAATTGTTTGCCGTTGCTTTCACAGGGCAGGGGGAGGAGCTGACGACATGTACCCAGAATGACCCGCGACACTGTTTTTGCCCCATCAGGCATTGGGATCTGAACCCAGAATTCCAATGGGCAGCGGAGACTGTGGGAACTGTGGGATAGCTACCCACAGTGCAACACTCTGGAAGTCGACACGAGCCTCGGTACTGTGGGCACAGTCTGCTGACTTAATGCACTTAGAGCATTTTTTGTGGGGACACACACAATCAAATGTATAAAAACAATTTCTGAAAAATTGACTTCTATAAATTTGACCTAATTTCGTAGCGTAGACATACTCTGAGAATTGTCTCTGGCTTTTCGGTTACAGAGCCTCCTAAGGCAGAGAGAGTTATGCAGCTCCATCCAGAATCCTCCAGCTCACTTTGATAATATCTATGCTAAGTATGCCATGCCTGCCATCAAATCCATGTCGGTCTCAAATGCCCCTGCCTTTCAAATCCAGTACTCAGATCTCAGTGGAAGAATGGGACATCCAAAACAATAGCTGAATCCAAGCTAGGGACTTACAATGAGAAGAGTGTGTATTAAAAGTAATTTTGTAGGGGAGGGAATTGTGTCACCAGTAAGACAGCGAAGGGCCTAACGAAATCTGATTCCTATGACTGGCCTCATTGTTGAGTCTGACACTCGAACAGGACGTGCGTGGTCTGCCACATGAGCCCTCCCCATGGTTGGGGCTATCTCTTCTTTAACCAAGCTGCAAAGAGGTGGTCTAAGATGAGAGTTTGCTCTCCCTGGCTGTGCTCATAGGAGCTAGGCTGAGCTGCTCTCTGGTCATAGAATCATAGAAGATTAGGGTTGGAAGAGACCTCAGAAGGTCATCTAGTCCAACCCCCTGCTCAAAGCAGGACCAACACCAACTAAATCATCCCAGCCAGGGCTTTGTCAAGCCGGGCCTTAAAAACCTCTAAGGATGGAGATTCCACCTCCTCCCTAAGTAACCCATTCCAGTGCTTCACCACTCTCCTGGTGAAATAGTGTTTCCTAACATCCAACCTAGACCTCCCCCACTTCAATTGGAGAAGATCGCTCCTTGTTCTGTCATCTGCCACCACTAAGAACAGCCGAGCTCCATCCTCTTTGGAACACCCCTTCAGGTAGTTGAAGGCTGCTATCAAATCCCCCCTCATGCTTCTCTTCTGAAGACTAAACAAGCCCAGTTCCCTCAGCCTCTTCTTGTAAGTCATGTGCCCCAGCCCCCTGATCATTTTTGTTGCCCTCTGCTGGAATCTCTCCAATTTGTTCACATCCTTTCTGTAGTGGGGGAGCCCAAAACTGGATGCAATACTCCAGATGTGGCTTCACTAGTGCCCAATAGATGGGAATAATCACTTCCCTTGATCTGCTGGCAATGCTTCTACTAATACAGCCCAATATGTCGTTAACTAGGCAACAAGGGCACATTGCTGACTCATATCCGGCTTTTCATCCATTGTAATCCCCAGGTCCTTTTCTGAAGAGCTGCTGCTTAGCTAGTCGGTCCCCAGCCTGTAGTGGAGCACGGGATTCATCCATCCTAAATGCAGGACTCTGCACTTGTCCTTGTTGAACCTCATCAGATTTCTTTTGGCCCAATCCTCCAATTTGTCTAGGTCACTCTGGATCCTATCCCTACCTTCCAGCATATCTACCTCTCCCCCCAGCTTAGTGTCATCTGTGAACTTGCTGAGGGTACAATCTATCCCATCATCCAGATCATTAATAAAGATGTTGAACAAAACCAGTTCCAGGGCAGGCCCCTGGGGGACTCCGCTTGATACTGGCTGCCAACTAAACATAGAGCTGTTGATCACTAACCGTTGAGCCTGATAATCTAGCCAGCTTTCTATTCACCTTATAGTCCATTCATCCAATCCATACTATTTTAATTTGTGGGAGACCATATCAAAAGCTTTGCTAAAGTCAAAATATATCACGTCCACCGCTTTCTCCATATCCACAGAGCCAGTTATATTATCATAGAAGGCAATCAGGTTGGTCAGGCATGACTTGCCCTTGGTGAATCCATGTTGACTGTTCCTGATCACCTTCCTCTCCTCCAAGTGCTTCAAAATGGTTTCCTTGAAGACCTGCTCCATGATTTTTCCAGGGGTACTGCCTTCCTGTCGTCTTGCTAGTAAAAGCCATGCTGATGTAATCCTGGCCGGAAATCCCTTCCCATCCTGGATGAATCAGGTGAAGCCACACTGAGTTGGTCTTGGCTGGCAGTGGCTCTTTGAAGGTTTCACAGTGCATGTGACAAACTGCTGTGAGTAAAACCAGAGATATGTCCATGGGGATAACTGAGCTTGGCTCTATTTTCTTATTCAGGTTGCCAAGGCCTTGCTTATCTAACCTCCCCTCCCCATCCTGAGCTGCATGGAAACATCCGTATTTATGCAGCTGAGGCAGGAGTTCTTTTTGTTTTAACTCTTAGAAGTTTGAAATCTTGTAAGACTGGCTCGACCATCTCTCTGTCTCATTGGATAAAAGACACGTATTAAAGAGCAAATATATGGAGAGCCCATGTTCTCCTTTTTGGAAATGTACATATTGCTCTGTCTTGCCTGCATTCAGCAGTCTGTTCAAATGCATATAAGTGCAACTAACCCTTGTTCCCTCAGCTGTTTTACATCATTGATCACTATAATTATCAGAGTAGCACTGAGAAACCCCAAAAAAGATGAGGCCCTATTCTGCTAAAAACCAGTCAGATGGATAGCAAGTGACGGTCTCTGCCCCAAAGAGGACACATCATGTCAATGAGGCCTGTATTTCTTTGTCCTCCTCTTCTACTCACCTTCTGTTTCCTTAAGCTACTTGTCATCTTCTTCCTTTTGCTAAATAGACTTGCACACCTGATGGCCACCTGCCATCTTTGACTATTATAGTGGTGACCCTGTGGGCCTGATTATCATTACTCCAGTGTTACACTGATGTAGTTCAGGGATATGATTCCTGATTCATGCCAGTTTAAGTGAAAGGAGAGATGTTATTCTGCAGAACACTGTATGCTTCTCAAGTCTGCAGCTGCATGAAGGGAGTTAAGTGGCCCTGACATGGCAGCTCTACCATGTGCTGTCTGCCACCAGATGGGTTATTGCGAAAAGGATGCAGCCATGAGCTTTCCCACGTGTGTGAATTTCTTTCAGAGCCTCCTGTTATGGCACTTTCTGTCTTTGTTTAAGTACTGCAGGCTCAGGGTGCATTGTGTTCAGCACAGTATGTACAACAAATCGGAGTAAGTTGTGAGTGGTTAATTAGAATGTGCTTTGCTTTCTATCAGTTCTGTGCTGTTACAGAATGTACAGTTGCTGATTCCATAGAAAAGCCAATTTCTGTGGCTCACAGCTACTCCCAAATTGAGGGAGGCCCCTACCAAGCCCTGGCCTGGCCCCACCATGGCCTTCTGAAGAGGTTTTATTGAGTTACAGTTATCCAGTTTTGTATGCGACTTAAAATATTTAGTGTTGCACAGCCTATTTTTAAATACATGAGGAACAATATCCTGTAATGAACTAGCTGGAGTACACATATGTATGCACCACTGCCCTCGTCAGGAGGGAATCAAGATTGTTCATCAGCGTGCCCTAGGCCCTACACTGATCATTGCTAAAGAAGATCCTCCTTCAGCCTAACTGGAGGGAGTCTGTAATTTTTGTAGCAAAAGTAGATAAAGTTCTATCCCAGTCATCGTGATGAGGTTCTGTGTGGCTGAGACATAGTGATAACCATGCTATTCCTAGATAGCATTGAGTTTGTGGCAGTACAAATAACTGCACGTTCTGATGCCTTTGTGTAGCCCTCGATGTCTGGCACCCACTATGTAAGTGGCGCCCACACGCATACACTTTCAGGGCAGAGCAAACCTGGTAAAGCCCAGGAGATATTATAAATCCAAAGTGTTTGGCTTTGAAAGAGAAAAAATGTATCGTCTTAGTTCTAATACAATTTTACTGTGTTCCATCCCCTCAGAACAGATTTGAAACTGAGTGGCAAATAAGCATGCTGGGATTTCCTACATTTCTCCAGGAGATGTGACATGTTTCCTGTCCTATTTCTAATTCCCAAGAAAAGAATATATTATGTGAAAAGTTTTAAAATTTAGAGTTAACACTGTCTACTAACAGAGCTTATTTACATAAATTAATAACTCTATAAAACCTACAGAAATAATACATGCATTTGACTATTACCTGCATTGGCCCTATGAGTGAATGCCATGCAGATAGTTATATAATGGACTGAGGCAAATCTAGGGTAATAACATGCCCACAACCTTCAATTACTAAAGGTATCACAGAGTGTTCAAATTATACTCACTGTGTGACACTGAATCTTCCTTTGCCTGAGTCTTGCCATCTGTAAATTGGTTATAATAAGAAGATATTGACATCATGATGAGATGAACATCTAGATTTGTTGTCCCTCAAGGTATATGCTGATCTCAGGTCCGGCTCAGTGAGTATTTACCTCTTAGATCAATAAATCATAAGCTCACCTCAGTTAAAGTTAAGATCTGCTTGTTGTCCCCCTTTTAAAGATGGGGAAGCCAAGATATTGAGTGTGAATGACTTGTCCAGGTTACATAGTGAATGCTGGACTGGTTTGGGAATAGCAGGTTCTGATGTGCAGATTTCTGCTTTGACACTATATCATACATCGTCCCTGCCATAGTTTGTTTTAGTGTCTGGGCTGCTGAGATGGTTAATTTAAGGATTTAGGTGTGTGTGTTCTGTGGGAGAGGTGTTTCTCTTGGCCAGCTGCAGCACTTCCCAAAGGTGATAAGATGAGTTCAGATATTAAAGTCTTTAATGCCCTTCAGAGAGGTTTGTTGTTTGCATGTTGCTGAGAACATACTGATGCATATCATTGGACTTGGCGGAGCAGCACTTCCCATGACCTCAATAGAGTATTTTGGAAAGAAAATTAAAACAAAAACAAACTGTCCTTAAAGAGGAGACCTTTTTAGTAAGTGTGTTGCAAGCATTTACGTCAAGGAACTAGTAACCCATGCTGAAGCTTTCCCCCTGGTTCCTGCTTTCAGAGAGGAGTGAAAATGTTGGTGTGAGGTGATTTGTGGAGGTGTTGGCTGCTGACACAAGGACTCTTGTGTTATTTATCTGAGTTCTGACTTTGCCTTTTGTAATATTTATGACATGCTTGTTGCTACCAATATGTCACTGGAGCATAAGGGACTGTGCCTCTGTCTCTCACCCTCTTCCCTTTCCCGGCGGCCCAGAGAGACTGGAGATTGCTCATCTGCTCAGTCACCAGGGAATTTTTATTTTTGCTGTAGGCTGAATTGGTTTGTCATGTTCTAGGAACCCTGGGGTGAGTTTTAGGCAAATTTTGCTCCTTCTGATCAACAAACTGCGTGTGGAGAGCAGGAGGAGAATAATATAATAATAATAAAAAAAATCCACAGACGAAAATAAAAATGAAAAATATGGTACTTCTTTTCAGCTTCCGCCACACTAGAAAGGGAGCTAGTGAAGGACTGTTGTATGGCATCATAGGTCTGCCTTTTCTCTTTCAAATGTCTGCAGGAAATCCACAGGTACTAAAGGCATTGGCGTGCCACTGCACTTTCAGAAGGAAAATATGAGGGATTTTAATGGGATGCAGAGGTCACTTGATTCAAATCTGATCCCCATTTGGTAATGACCCAAAGTCATGATAGCTATTGAATGGCTCTCTGTGAAACGAATGACTGTCTCTGCTTATTTCCTACGAGGGTTGGTGTCCCCCTTAAAATATACCCCCTTCAAAATATGACTTTAATGGACTTAAGTGGTACATAGACTTCATGCTAACCTTCTGCACAGGGGTAAATTTCATTTGGAAGTGTGTCCTGAGAACATCCTCTCCTCCACTTTCAAACATCCCACAACTTAGCCACACAACCCTTGTTCACTTCCCTGGGAGTTGCAGCTAGTTCCTGGGCTTGGCTGGGTCAGTATGTTTTGAGGGAGAGGTCAGCCATTATGATATTGACCTTCCCTGTAAGTTCACAGGCAAATCATGGCTTTGAAGTTATTTTTATCCCTCTGTGGCCTCAGTCTCTAGCTCTCATTTCCCAGCAAGCCTTTTGTCAAAGTAATGTGTGATACTGGGATATTTTCACCTCACTTTTGAATGTTAAGTCTGTGCTTTTACCCACTGGCCTTTCCCTCTCCTCAGATGTTGTTTGGCCCCACTATGTCTCTGATATCCTGACCCAGCCAAGGCCCTGCACTTCGCTGGGGAGAAGAGAGGCAGGGCATGGAGGAACAAACTATTCCCTCATTTCAAGGAAGGAACATAACCCCACAGCCGTGATTGCAGTTACCAAGCACATCAAATACTAAATTTCCTTTACAGTTCATCGTCCCCATCCAGTGACAATACCTCTGCTAAACTGTGCTGGCAAGGGCCCCAGTTGGAGACATCTGTTCTGCACATACTAACGAGGGGTGCTGAATGGAGAGAATTATAGTTCTCTGCCCTGCAATTACAGCCCTTATTTTGTCATTTTGCTTCTCTTCTTGTGGAATCAGTCAGCGATCTGTACTTGCTTTGTGTTATTACTTATCCCTCCCATCCACCCTCCCCCCCTCCGGCTTCTGAGAGCTTGCTGCAGCTTGCCCCTGGCTGCTTCAGCAAGGCTGGCAGATCTGCTGGCTCTCTCCATATGACGTGGATCCAGCTGCTGCTAAAGTTTTCCTAGCCAAAAGCATCAGGCACCAGGGCTCACTTCCGAGAAATGCCTGCATGTGTTCAGCAGTGCTGGGAGGTAGACCTTGAAGGTTCAATAACTTCTATTTGCTGCTGGGGTCAGATCTGAAGACAAGTGGAGCTTGTCCAAGATGCCAGACGTGTATATGTATGCATGGGGGAGTCATTTATATAGGGGGGAGAAGGACACACTATAAAGGTCAGGTTCAAAGTGATCTGGCAAGACATTTTTCTTTAATTTTGAAAAATCCTTTCTTTTCTGCACTGTTGTTTAAAATATCCCACTGGAAAACTCCACACTGAAATCGCTTTCCTCACCATTTTTTCCCCTTCCATCTAGTGGTTTGCAGTTGTAGGACAACTCTTTATTACATGATTATGTGTGAGTACTGGGCTGCATGCATACTGGTTTATGGGTATAAGGGGCCTGTATGGTTCAAAGTACGATGGATCATGTAGGTTAAAGTCTAAAACACTGGAAGAATTGTATCCAACAAACTTAACTATCCACATTATGCTTTTTCTTGTGCTAATTTTGAATATTATTGCCAAAGCTTCCCTCAGAGATGATACTCTCAGAACCCTCCATTACACTAGGTAAAAGAGGTATTTGAAAGGTCATTTTCAAAGCAGAGCTGTTCTTCTTGGAATATCCTAGGTAAAGAATGACCCAGCAGGAGTGACCAGTATCATTTTAGTAGGTTTAATCTAATATTTGAGAGACTAATTTTGCCATCCTTGCTTACATTGCATAGCACCTTACTGCATACGTGGCCCCTCTGAAATCAGTGGGCCTGTCTGTGCAGTAGGTTACCAGTCCACTTGAACGAAGGTGGTAGAATTAGACTTGTTGGGGTATGTTTACGCAGCAGCTGGGAGGTGCGATTCCCAGTGCAGGTAGGCAGACCCCTGCTAGCTCCACTCAAGCAAGTGTTCTAAAAATAGCAGTGTGGATGTGGCACTGGCAGGGGCTCAGGCTAGCAGCTCAAGTCCAAACCTGCCTGACCCCAGGGGTGTGAACCCATGTCACAGCGTTCACACTTCTATTTCTTAGGGCGCTAGCTCAAGCAAAGTTAGTGTGAGTCTGTCTAGCTGGGCTGGGAATCTCACCTCTCAGTTGCAGTGTAGACCTATTCGTAACTGAGTGTGTTCATATATCACATCCACTATCCAGTTCATGAGTCTCTGGATGGAAGAGGCCAAGGCTTAGATTGGGATATTGCAGGGGGATATTGTGGGGGCTGGAACTGTGGGGCAGGAACACAGGTCAGGATTGAGCTGTGTCACAGAACTGATGAGGAGGACACCTGCACCCCACCTTGCCTGCACACTTCCTCTCTCCAGTCAGTGTTAACTCTTCTTAGCACAAAACTTGCCCCAAATGGAAAATCTCCTTTACGCTATAAGCTGGGGTGAGTAGATTGGCTGTGGAGCTTGATGTAGGCATGGGAGGACTCAGAGGAAGTTGGGATTCATTGAATAATTAAGCACTTCCAAATCTCTGTTGAGAACTCACTGGCAGTTTTGGGGGCAGGGAATGAGGGGTATATTGTGCATTTCTGTAGATCTTTCTTCCTGATAGAACCAAGCCCAGGGACATAGAATTACTGCCCAGCATGGCAGCTTTCTCTAAAGAGATGTTTCAGATCTTTAAAGCAACCTCAGTACTTTGCTTTCCCAACAAACAGGTGCCTGATGTTTCACAGAATCACAAAAGTTAGAAACAATAAAAATATGCCTTTTCTCTCCAGACCATCTCCCTGTAAATGCAAGCTCCTTCCTTTCATAACATTTTTCAGTGTCTTGTCCAGTCTATCTTAAAAATTCTCAAGTGATGGCGCTTCCACCATTCCCACAATTTAATACATATCACTGTCAGGCAAGCTTCCCTGATCTTTAATCTCCCCTTTCTTTATTTCATCCCATTTGATCTTACTCTTACCCTGCCCATACAGCACAAAATAATGCCTCTTCTTTTTTAATTATTTGCACTCTTCCTACACTTGTAGACTCTTATAAAGTCCTCCCTTAGTTGTCATTAAGCCACGCTACCAAATTTTTAGCTCTTTTAATCCTTCCTCATAACACAGTCCTTCTAGCTCCTTGATCATTTTTGTTTCTCTTCCCTGAACTCCCTTCTATTTTTTCAATATCTCTAGGGTAATATGGTGCCCATGACTGAGTGCAGTAACCCAGATGATATCCCCCAGAGCCCTACCCAGAACTATCGCTTCTCAGCACATGACATGATTTCTTTTGTAACTGTATCTTATTGCAAATTCATTTTCAAAGGAACACCATGTCCCCCTGCAACAGAATGTAGATTTAAGCCTTCCAGGAGAGGTGGAGGATGACTTCTAGCAACTATAATCCCACTATCTCTGCGGAAACCTTCCTCTCTCTATCCCCAGTGAAACGGTAGATGAAAACACACCATTTATATATAACAAGAAAATCTCTAGTATCATCAGTGGCTCCACTGATCCAATTTTCAAAGAGATCAGATCTGTGATAATCAGCACCCAGGCAGTCCAAGGTGAGAACCGAAGTTTTAAATCAATGATGTGCAAACTGTGGAGCACCCCCCCACCCCCAGGGTGGTCACAAAAGGTTCTTGGGGGATGCGGAGACAAAGAAACTGAGATCCTATGCCTGTGATATTGTATGAAATCTGGGAGACATTTTATGATATTGTTGTCACCAATATTATAAAATTGCAAGGAATCTGACCATGTAAGGTATCTGTGAAAATGTTATGATTTGCCAGGTGATGATCTTGTTTATATGTTTGTATCACCTTTGTATTGTGAGTTATAGATATGTATGGTATATCTGTATTTCCAAATTTGTGCTGTATTTCTGGGTGACAGCCCCAAACAGATTGGCATCAGCACTGCCTAACCTGTTTGATGTCCAATCAAGGGTCATCAGCTGACAATGAATCCATTGAAAGGAGCCAGGGGATACACCTTATCAGTCAGCAAGGCATGTAGGGGAAAGTTGGTAGACAGAACTCTAAGGCTTTTCCATGCCATGTGCTGTGAAGCTTGTGTTTGGGATACAGGAAGTACAAGTAGGGTGACCAGATGTCCCGATTTTATAGCGACAGTCCTGATTTTTAAGTCTTTTTCTTATATAGGTTCCTATTATCCCCAACCCCCATCGCAATTTTTCACACTTGCTGTTTGGTCACCCTAAGTACAAGCCACATGGCAAAAGGAATATAAAGGGCAGCTGTATCATTTCCATTTTGTCTTCAATCCTTTCTGCTTCTTACCCCCAGAAGCAACTGCTCTACAAATGAAGGTCTGAACAAAGGACTGAATGACCCATCCAAACTTTGGATGTGTTCCAGAGAGACTTTCAAACCAGCAAACTCACCACTACTGCTAAGAACCTGATATATGGACTTAGAAGTATCTGTATGTATCTGATTGCTTTACCATTTAACAACTCTCTTCTTGTTCTTTTCTTTTCTTTTATAATAAACCTTCAGTTTTAGACACTACAGGATTGGCTAGCAGCATGGTATTTTGGGTAAGATCTAAACCTGTGCTGACCTGGTAGAGAGGCTGGCCCTTTGGGGTCAGAAGAACATTTTTTATAGTGAGCAGAGTTTTTACGTAACTTCTCACTGTACTGGATCTGTGTGCTGATTGGGAGCCAGAGAACTAGAATACAGTAAAAGGAGGCATGTTATTTCTTTATTAGCTTCTTCACAACCAGTGTGGGGGATCAGGAGCATAGTTTGTGACTGGTTGGTGAATCTAACTTCAGTGTTAATAATCAGTTTTGGGAGAATCTGCTATGCTTTTTGCAGCATCCTCTAACCTTGGCCTTTTCAGTGAGGGCTGCCCCAGGCACCCTGGGTCACACTGCCATAATAGCAGGAGCAGGATAAAAATAGAGTGGGTCTTGTGGGGTGAGACGGGAGCAGTATTAAAAAAATAGTCCTCCCACTTGGCAAACAACATGAATGCCCAGGCCAGCAGCCACCGCCCTCTGGCCTCCCAGCTCTGAAGGCAGCACTGCCACCAGCAGTAGCATAGAAGTAATGGATTACTTCAAATTACAAGTAATGGGGGGGGGGGTGTAAAATTCTGTAAATGGTAAAGGAGGTGCGACAAGAAAAGTTAGCACATCAGTGGGTTAAACCCCCAAATGAGCAGTTGAATCAACTGATTGCATACTATATTATTGTACTATCACAGTGTATCAAGTATGGTCTTTCATGAAAGCTTGTAGTGTTCTGAACTTGATGGTTATGAGATAGATGCATAACCACAGTCTGTGTATATATGTATTTATATATATAGAAAACTGAGCTCATAACCTATGCTACAATTTCAACCACAACTCACAGCAAGGGGGGCACCTCTCAAGATTGGTCTTTTCACAAAACCAGCTGCAAGTAACAACCCTTTGTCCTGTGAAGAAGAGACAATGGGAGACCATTAACATTAATGGAAAGACATTGAGACATCCCCACTTTTCAGTCAAGAAGGATTTCCACACTAAATAAATATGAGTCACCATGGACTAAGAGAAGAAAAATAAATAAGAGAAACAAAGCCTTTTAAAAGCAGGCTTGTGTCTGAATTTGGGGATCCAGAATCTGAGGGACAGTCACTTGGCAGATGTGGTCCGTGAAATGCTGGATCCCCTCTATAGCATGAGATATGCTGGGAAACTTTTCAGAGGCAATAGATAACTTTTTTAAGATAAAATCCCTTTTCTAATACTAGAAGCACAAAGCCTGAGGCTGTGTCTTTATTTTCTGTGTAACTTGTATGTGTTTGTTTCCCCCTTACTGTTTCATCTTTGAATCTGTGGTTTTTCTATTAAATAAAACTTCTGTTCATTTTTACCCCTCTGTTATGCTAACTGTGTGCAATGTGTCAAAGTAGGCTGGTGTCTGGGGGGAACTGGTTTCATGCCTTTAGGGGGGTGATGAATTGGCAGGGAAAAGTCAGAGTGTCTGATAGTTAGGAACTTGGGGAATATGGATTTAGGAAGACTCAAGACTGGAAGGGCTATTGGTGTTACCCTGCAAGAAGTGACTAGGCTGGTGGAAGCCAGGATGAGATCTTGTGCATGTATACAAGCTACTAGTATCAGGGGTCTGAACCAAAGCTGCAGAGCAAAAGGCACTCAAGGTTACAGAGCAGGCGGTAATAGAATCCCTGGATGATCCCCAGAATGTCACTGTTTTCCCTTCCCTTGGGTCCTGTTTCTCTTCTGATCCTAATAATGCTCTGGGGAACAGCAACTAATAGAGCAATAAAACCACTTGGAAGGGAGCATGACTCCCTTCAAAGAGCCTCAGTGCTGACATTTTCAGTAATACTGTGGCAGCTATTTTCATTTCTGGGCAATTGTGACAGAGGGTACCAGGCCTCAGGGCTGGCTTTAGGCCTACTCCACCAATTCCCTCGAATTAGGCCCCGCACCTAAGAGGGCCCCGCACCCAGTGAGAATCCCTTCCTTAACTAGAGGCACCTTTTTAATTTTTACTCACCTGGCGGCGCTTAGGGTCTTCAGTGGCACTTTAGCGGCAGGTCCTTCAGTGTTCCTGAAGACCTGGAGCGAGTGAAGGACCCACCGCTGAAGTGCCGCCAAAGACTTGGAGCATCGCCCGGTGTGTACAAGCCCCACATGTACATGGTTTTTTTTTGTTTTTTTAAGTCATCCCTGCTGGGGCCCCGTTGAAACTGTTCGAACTGGGCCCTGCACTTCCTAAAGCCAATCCTGCTAGGCCTTCGTGGCCCCATACCAGGGCTCTGATGCACCCTTGCCCTAGAAAACAATTAGCAGTGAGGAAAACCACAGCCATTTTGGGAACCAGTGAGATCTGGTTATCCAGAAGATAGAAGGGCTGGGAACCAGCAAAAGCCAGTTAAGACCCACCAGACTGAAATAAAAGGATCAGCCAGCTGCCAGAGAAACCAGGCAGGGCCAGGGCCCCTTACTGGCCACAGTGAGTGACAAGGGCTAAGGAGGAGCCTTGCTGATTCAATCCCAGAGAGAGAATTTAACCCAGAAAGGGTAAGAATATATTTTGTTTATAATTGGCCCAGAAGACAAGAAATAGTTTCAATTTTTGAGTCATCATACCCCAGAAGGGGTTTTGGACTGTGTGACCTGGATGGAGGGCCAAGACACACGAGACTCACTGACTCAGGCTGATAACTTTCAGGGGTGCTGATAGCCAAAGAAAAAGGCAGCACCATGAGCAGACAGCCAGGAGCTGCTCAAGAGATGAGTGCAACCCATCACAGCAATGCTTTCTAAGTTGCATGGTCTGCATTAATGTTCTCTCACTGCAGATGCTGTACCATATATGAACTGTTAGACTGCATTTTCTGGAGAAAATAATCCAGATCAAAGCTTGATGCATCCAAACGGAAGATGTTTTGGGTCTCTCAGTGGGAGAAAGGGGGTTATAACGTAATAGGTTATTCTTCTGTAAAGGATCTCAGTTATTTACAAACAACAATTGACTTAGCTTCACAATTCTCTGTGAAGTAGGTAAGTGTAGTTGTCCCCTTTTTACAGATGGTGAAACTGAGACATGTTAAGGGACTTGACCATGGTTAAACAGCCAGTGAATGACAGAGACGAGATTAGAACACAGAAGTCCTGACTCCCTGTCCCTTGCTTCAACCACTACATTATCCTCCCCCTTAGTAGAAAAGGTAGAGACGATTGCCTCTGCTGGGTGAAGCCTTCAGAGTCTGCATCAGCAAATCACAGCCTCCAAATTTTCAGACAAAATGTTTTCTGCACGACAACAGTAAACTCAAACTAAAAGCCATTCCAAGTCCTACAGAAGATATAGAAAAGGAAATACTTTTTCCACACTGTCTGGCCCAAAGGGAAAGAGGGGTTTTAAAAGGGTCAAATTCAGCTTACACAGCTCCCTCTTTCAGGCATCTGGCCCAATGGCAGGAGAGCTGGGGTGATTAGGCAGAGTTTTTGGCACAGACTCTAGGGACCAACAACTGTCACTGACTTCCTCTCTGGCTCACTTTAAATGTGCAGCTGGACAAGTCTTGTGTCCTGGTCTGGCCCTCATCTGCTCTTTGTTTATGCTGTGATACACTCCACCTGACCCAGGATGACAATGCTTCCAGCTCACCTTCATGTTACAAATCTTCTCAATGGAGTACATTACCCTTTGTCTTAGTGCCCGGTTTGGTGTAAGTCTGTAATAAACCCGCTAAAGAATTCCCACACTCTCTCAGAAGGGATAGTGTGGTGTATGGGAATGAACAGGTAGAAGCCAGTGGTTTGCTTCACTGGGATCTTGGCCCAAAGCTTGAACAGAACCAAATATTCTCTGAGGTTTGAAAAAGTTCAGTTTACTTTTTTTTCCTTGATTTATAAAATATTTATTCTTAATGTCCCCATATCTTCAGAGATCTAAAATGCCGCCCTGAAATCCCACAGAATAGGCCCTTTCTACAATATTCCCAGACTCCTGTGAGCAGGAAATATGGAGTAATCTCAGGATTTCCAACATGAGTATTCTAGGATCTTATAGATTTTTCAGCTTGAGTACTCTAGGCCACACGGGTTCAGAACAGACAGAGATGGGCCTGAGCTGCAAAGTTCAAATCCTCCCCGAGGGTTTTGATTTGGCTTCATTATAGAAGTCTTGATATGATGATGCTTGGTTTGGGACCCATCTCTGCTTGGGGTCAGGATCCAGGCTTTCAGGTAACTGTCTGAACTGAAGCTTCAGATCTGTTCCTGACTAGTCCTTACACAGAAATGGAAGCAGAGATCAAAACACCTCTGGATGTTCTGATCACATGGATATTCGCTAGCCCTGTGCAAAGGGCTGAAGGGTGTGCCATCCATGTTCCACTTTCACTTCTGTTGAGGTTCGCATTGAGTGTCAAATTTGAACACCCATCCTATCCCCCAAAGTTAAGTACCCAAAGCAAAATTCAGCCCAAACCTCTTGGCTCTGCACAATTTCTACCCAGAAGAGTGAGGCTTGATCAAAACTTGACCCGACCTTGACAAAAAGTTTGTGAACTTAAGCACACCTGGCCTGAGCTTCAGGTTTGTAACAAAATCGCAAACCCGCTGAGTTTCATATGGTTCCAAGTTCCAAGTTAGGAAGGCTTCACCCAGCTGCTGGGCTAACTACAACATAGTGTTAATTTTTTATTGATTAGTCCATGTACTCTGTGCTGTACAATAAAAAAGGAAAAACTAACTTCCTACCCTCAAACGGCCTGCAATCTAAATGAATGGGTGACAGACCAGGCATAGTCTTCTCTCCCAAGTGCACTGGGGATTTTTGTTCATTAATGTAATTTGTTTGGAAAAAGCTTGCTGAAGAAATGAATTTTGAAGAGGTTGAGTGGCATGCACAATGGCCCAATTCTTCCTTGGTGTAACTCTACTGACGTCAGCTCCCAGTGCCTTATGCAGTCCCAGGATCATCGCTTGTAGTTCATATTCGCTGCCTGTATTTGTATGGTCTTGCATCTGGTTCATGCTTTTGTTACTGCAGCTGTGTGCTGGGCTGACTGTTTCAGTGATTTTCCCACATAATCACCACTCCCCTGCACACATCCTCAATTCCTTCTCTGAAGCTGTGTGATTGTTCTAATAAGTGCATATTCCCCAGCTTGGCTCCCTGTTCCTAGACTAATTTAGATGACTATTGTCCTCTTCATTGGTGCCAGTTTACCATGAATGCAAAAATTTGATCATTATGATCTGAGCTATTCTTTAAAATTCTGAAGTAGCTAAATAGTGAATAGAAAATTCCATTTGTTTGTTAAAACTCAGCAATCAAAAATGCTGCCCTTTAATGGACTTGTGGGGCTGAGTTGCCTCATAATGTGTGGACTAGATAATGGGATCCTGCAAATGGTTGTGCTTCTGGGGAGACAGGTAGGGGACAGCATTACCAGGCTATAGCAGGCACAGCTGTGCACATGCTGTCATGGACAAAGCTCTGCTCAGACATTAGCAGATTTTGCAGCTCATATTGATCAGCGGGAGGAAGATAAGTGAAAATCTAAGGAACAGGAATTGAGGAAGGGAAACATGGATTTCATTCAGTAGAGATGTATTAGAAATCCACATGCCCACCATGGCTATACCAAACTACTGCACTGTGACGCTGCGCTGGCGGGAATTGAACATAGTAATTGCCATACTGGCTCAGACTAATTGTTCATTTACTCAGTATCCTGTCTGTAGCAATGACTGATATCTGCTGCTTCAGAGGATGATGCAAAACTCCCATGTAGGTAATACCATGCCTACAGGGGAAGTTTCTTCCTAATTCATGCTGCAGATGTTATTTTTGCATTATACAAATGCCTAACAGATTTTTTTAAATCATATTAAGCATTTTTCTTTAGATTGTAAGCTCTCTGAAGTTGAGTCTGTCTTTCTAGTTACTGTGAAGTTCCTAGCACAAATCTCTGCATCACAAAAACAATACATGGTAATAATTTGCTTCAATAGTTTGTGGCTGGAAGTTCCACAGGTGAATTATGTGCTCTTGAGTGGGAAAAATCCTTTGATCCATTTTAAATTTCTTGTCTTTTAAATTTCATTGGGTGCCCTCTTGTTATTACATTAAAATACAGGGCAAGTCAGTGCGCTTAGCTGACCTTGTCTATAGCAATGCTTATTGTGAATACCCCATTATATCCCTTCTTATTCACTTCCTCTATAAACTAAATAATCCAAATCTTGTAATATCTCTTTTCATACTGGAGTATTTCCAAGCGTCTAATAATTTTTATTCTCCTTTTCTAGACCTTTTCTATTTTTCTCCTACATCTTTCTTGAGATGAATTGACCAAAATTGGACACAATATTCTAGATGAAGATATATCAATATTTACATAATGGTTTTATAATATTTTCAGCATTGTATGTATTCCTAAGATTGTTTGTTTTGTTTTTTACTACTGCTAAGAACTGAGCTGATATTTTCATTAAGTTATCCACAGTGATGCCTGTGCTTCTTCTCAGGCTTGGTTATATTTCATTTACAAACCATCAATGTGCATGAATAGTTCAAAGTGGGTATTACTCTGCACTTTTCTGTGCTGAATTTAATCTGTTCTCATGTTGCCCAGTTGTCTCATTGGAGGACCTTCTGAGGTACCTCACAATTTTCCTGTCTTCGTATCATTAAGTAACACCTGTTCAAATTCATATCATCGGAGTACTTCACTATTGACCTCCTTCCACGTTGAAAACATCCACTTATTCGTGCTCCTTGCTTTCTGTCTTATAGCCAAATTCATGATATTCCTCTGGGTATGCTGGACTTTTCTGGATTGGTATTTCTGACTGTCCCAGTAAAACATAGGTAGAGGAAGACTGTATTTTATCAGCAATTCGTCTATCCTTAGGAATGATCACTATAGCAATTTATTATAGTTACTGCTTTTTAATAGGAATATGAGTGATTTGCTCATTAAATTTTGTATACAAATGATAGAGTATCAGCTTACTTGCTTCCTGGATGTACTTTTCACCTTGACTCACTGAAGGTGCTGGATGGCTCAGGGGACTGGGAAAGGGTAATGGACCCTTTAACTCTGATAACAGTTTGAATCCTCCAGGGATCAGTAGTGAGCAAGTTACTGAGGTTTTATTGGTGGTTTTGAGAAGGCAGGTGTCCCCATCCCAAAAGCCATCATCACAACTGCTACTCTTGTGGGCCATCTCAAAAGGGAGACCAAGGTTCAAGGAAAGGATGGAGACTGAGTTCCCCTTCCCACCTGCAGGAGGGGCTAGAGCACCTTCTGTTTACCCTAAAACCATTAGTAAATATTACTCATTTATTTATTTATTAGAGTTATTATAATGATAATATCAGCTCTGGAAGCTGGCCTCCCTTGATATCATCGTTCTAGGCCTCTACTTGCAGTGTTGTGGTTTATGGGAGATGAGGAACTCTCTTATGAAAGTCACCGCTGAGGTAAACTGCAGGCCCAGCCTCCTCACATTGAGCCATCTGGTACTGGAGAGTGGAGACAGTGAGACGTGGTTACATTGAAACTAAGAGAGAATTCCTATAAACAGGGCCAAATGCAGCAGAAAAAATTCCCATATAAGGCAACACGCTGCTACCTGCTAGTTTGCATTTGTCTTGCTGGCGGGTTTGAGCTTGTGCTGGCGCCCATAGCTTTTTACATTCTTTTCTATGTAGCATTTTCTCCCCTCCTCCCTCCCTTCATTTTTATGTTTTGAACTAAAGCTGGACACAGCAGCTGACACATTTGGGCTTTTTCCCCAGTCTCTCGTCTCTTATTTATGTCTGTAAATGTTTTGTTTTATCTGACGTGAATTTGCCAGAGAAATGTTGGGCCCAGCTCCAGGCAACCCCATTTCCTTCTTCCATTTCAAGACATTCCTGAGTCCTGCAGCACAAACTTGCACAGCTAAATATTTAGAAGAAAGCAGAGGAGCTGTGTCCCTGAGAGGCACAGAGTGTCACTTGGGATGAGAAGGGCTAACTTGCCAGGTGCTAGGAGAAGCTGTATCCTGCTGTTCTATGCATAGGCCTGGGACAGCCTGGTAGAGGCTTATATTCAAGTCTTTCCCAATGTGGTAAATGCACATTCCCAGTTGACCCTCTTGCCAGACATGAGATGTCACCTTTTTCAATTTCACTTCTGGCCATAGAATATGTAAATACCATGTTTTGATGGTGATACCTCAGCCTCAAAGGCATTTTGGCACTTTCCCAGCCTGCAAGCCCTGTCAGCATTAGGATTGCCCCATGAAAATGGGATGGGTGGTTGGGGGCCCAAATTCTCCTTTGTCCCACAAAGACTGACTCTTCTGTTGCTCTTATCATGATAGTACTATTCCTCTGACCTTCTGTAGCAATTTCCACTGGAGGATCTTAAAGTACTTTCCAGACAGTAGGCTGAAAATCAGAATTAAACTTCAGTGACATAGAAGTTGCCCAGTGCATAGGCTGGTCTTCTGCACAGGGGTAAATTTCCTCTGCTAAGAGTTTGGCTACACTTGCAGCTGTACAGCGCTGGGAGTTAAAGCTGTCTTCATACAGCTGTGTAGGGAAAGTGCTGCAGTGTGGCCACATTGACAGCTACCAGCGCTGCAGTGTGGCCACATTCGCAGCATTTGCAGCGGTGCTGGGAGTGGTGCATTATGGGCAGCTATCCCAGCGTTCAAGTGGCTGCAACGTGCTTTTCAAAAGAGGGGGGGTTGGGGTGAAGTGTGACAGGGAGCGTGGGGGAGACAGAGAGGTGGATTTTTGGAGCTGACACTGCGTCAGCTCCCTGCCTTGCAAGTTCCGGCCCTTTCGCCCACCCCTCTCTCATTCACTAAATGCAAATAGCCTTTTGTTTTTTTCCTCACAGACCAGATAAGCAGCTGCTCCGAAACGGACCCTCCCTCACCCCCAACGCTGTGCTGCTTCTCTCCTCAAGCAAACACTAGCTGTGGACATTCATCCCCCTGCCTGCCTCTGCTTGAGCAAACAGTAGCTGTGTTTGTTTTTTAGATAAGCTGCTCTGGGAGTCCCGAGTTCACAACAAAACAAAGAGAGGCATCACAATAAAACAAAGAGTGTTATCTTTACTTAAAAGCATTATGGGAAAATTCCAGAGGTCAGTTACAGCGAGTAAGATTAATCACTGTTTACACTGGCACTCCATCACTGCAGCACCAGAACAGTTCTCTTTATTCCCCTTGTCGAGGTGGAGTAAAACCAGCGCTGTAGCCAGGGAGATACAGCGCTGTATGTGCCTTGCCAGTGTGGACAGGAGTAAGTTACAGCGCTGTAAAGCCACCACCAGCGCTGTAACTCTCCAGTGTAGCCAAGCCCTAATACAGCTGATAACAGCTCCGAGAGTTTCACAGAAACATCAGAACTTTGGTGCTTGTCTGAACCAAACTTCAAACCACCAGATATCGCTCATCCATAAAAATGACCCTCCATGCTCCATAACCACCTCTAGATAGAGGAGCAGTTAGAGGAAAATGAAAGCAGCAACAGAGTTTCTGGAAACAGGGTACTGGAAATAAAGTGCCAAGTTTGCCTCCCTTAGAATGGAGTAACTCCATTGATTTGTATTTAAACCTGTTTGACAGAGCAAACTTTGGTTGCTAATGTATACTTACCCTATCTGTTAGTGACAAGAGTATGTTAAATCTCTCAGATGCTCTCTGTCTGTCATTGAGGTTTTAACACCTCTTTATTGAACAAGAACAATTATGTGTGTGATCTGTTGTTCACTGGTTGGCATAAGGACTCAAAATGCTATGGGAGCACTGAGGACAAACATAGCACAAGTACTCTGATTGTCCAAGATATCCACTCAAATACTCTCTTGCTTGCTTTTTTTGTTATTGTTTGTTGTTTGTTTGAAAATGGGATATAAAGCAGAAGGATATTGTCAATTTTAATGTGTCTGTTTTTCTTAACCTTATTCTTAATAGAAAAGCTTATATGGAATTTTTTTAAGTTTAAATTATAAGTGTTTTGTAAATGAAATTAAAGCCTGAAGGTGACAGATTTCACTATCCAAGCAGAATGCAAATATCAAAGTCAACTCTGGTGAAAAACAAATAATAGTCTTAACCTTTTTTTCCATTCTAATCATCCATAGTGGTTGTATTAGGACCACATGGAGTGACATTTTTATTGTATATCTTCTTTATTTTGTTACTGTCTCTTTAGCCACTGTAGCAACTGGAGACGTTTGTGCTGAGTGTGTTATTAAATGAGAATTAAGAACTGAGCCAAAGGAGTGAAACTTGCAAATAACATTTAGTTACGCCCTCCCCTCCTAGAAACTTCTCTTTAAATAATTGTGATTATTTTGGGAGTGGAGAGTGGGCCTTGATGGCCTAATCACTGGAGCACCTGTGCTTTTTCCCTTATTTAGGTTTAAAAGCCTTTCAGCATGTTCTCTGTGTGGGGAGAGCATTTTAGCTTGTACTGGAGTTTGGGGAGAGATGCCCATAGTGGTCTCTCTTTCTGTCTTCCCCAGTGGTTTGGACCTGAAGAGGATGAAAGGTGGTATTATGAAGTAAAATGATGACTCCTAGTGTGTCCCAGAAAGCTTCCTGCTCCCGTGCTTTCCTCACTTGGAGATTGCGTAAGTGATAAATGATTCTGTTTCTCTTGTAGGAGTCAAGCAACTGTAGTCATTTAGCTAAATTCCTGGTTCAAAGGTCAGTGACGCAAAAGAGATTTGGAGTGATTTAAAACTGAGTACTACTCATTTAAATAAATCAAAACTAGCTTGATCAGACTTGGCTGCTTTCTGAAAGATCAGGAAGGGATTTTCAGACACAGGGCATCATTCTCTCTGCATCCAGAGAGGATCACTGAGAGCTAACCAGGAGATTTAGTTTGGAAAGCTTGATGTCAACACTGGCTCTCTGAACACGATTATCTTCTGGTCGTGTCTATCTTTCTGTGATGAAAACTGTTGTGTGTCTGAATTTAGAAATTGTGAATGATGTCAGATTGACATGGGGGAAAGAAATCATATCCTATCCATGGGCATGGGCTAAACTAGCCTTCCCATGCTGCCACCTGCCAATGTGCTCTCTCTCTCTCCCCTGACATGAAGAGTCCAGCTCTGCATGTGGGAGGATAAGTCTTCATGGCTTCTCTGTTGGCAATAGTGCTGGTAGATTTTGCGATATGCACACCTCTCCACAGAGAACTGGACTGGGAACCATTTCACAAAGGCCATCAAAATTTGTTTACCCAAGCTGGATTTGGGTTGCAGCTAAAGCTGACCTCCCAAAGCAAAGGTGGTCAGAGAGAGAGAGGAGAGAGAGAGAGATTATGATGATATATAAACTTTTGGTGCACGGTTTAATGTGTGCAGCCTTTAGAGACTGTCCTCTTCAGTCTCTTGTGGCAATTTATCACAGAACTCTTAAAAAAGGAAGAGAACTAAGCTTTTGGGAGGGCAGGTTAAAATTTTTAGTTAAGTCAAGGATGAGCAGGACACTTGTGCAGCATATAGTAAAATGATGGGAAATTGACGAGATGGTTGTAGGAACGGGATATAGAGTATTTCACCTGTAAACCACTAAACCTAATCCATCTCAGATTAGTAGTGGCTACAAGTCATTGACCCACTGGTGAGTGTGTGTTACAAGTTCCCCTCTTGCTTGATCTGCAAAGGATGTGTCTAATACAGCCCCACCTAGAGCACTTTATCTCAAGCTGTAGCACTTTATATGCTTTTAGCTCTGGAGGTCCACAGTTCAGTCCCTGGTGTGTCGGCCAAGATGGTGGCCATCCAGTCACTCTATGATAGTTGTTCAAATGGCAGATGTGAACTGAGTTGGGTCTCTGTTTCTATTGAACAATATCCATATCACAAACACTGTTACAACAGACACAAACCAGACCCCTCATTAGAAGTCCTACCAGAGACACCTTGGACAGAAGTAGTTAGAGACTGAACAAACTTCTTACACCCCTAGTGATGACCTTCCAGTTCAAAGTTGAGTCACATTGTCAGGGCAGTGTTGGGAAAGCTTCCACTCTGACTGGTCATGATGTACCTGAACTGGGGATAAACAGGGGACTTTGGTTCCCTGACCTGCTTCACCAGCACCAAATTCACTTTACCATTCTTTATGGAAACGGACGTGTTTGCTGCCATCACTACATTTAACACATTTGTAAAATGATACAGTGCATGTCAACGGGATTTAAACATAAAGGAGTGGAGACTTGCACTCTGTAGACTAAGGATCTTGCCTAGAATAGTGAGTGTTGGGTTGCAAAGGGACTTATAGTGGTGTTGGAATGTGAGGTCTCAAACATTCCCGGACACCCTGGGATTGGAGTTCTTAGACTGCTGTCCAAAATCAGAATTTTATCTCTGCAGGAGCCCCTGTTGTCTTTAGGATTTGAGTTTTGGGGGTGGTATCGTCATTGAGACTGGAATCCCTTGGGGGACTGGCCAGATCCTTCACATCTAGATCAGTGAGCAATCAAGTAGCCTTTTATGTAAAGTTTTTAAGAAAATCTGTGATATTTTAGAAACTGTTAATGATGTTGAAAACTACTGTCAAGGTCTTCAAAATTCCTCACTGCTTAGGTTTCAAAACAGTTCAGTAAATATTATACAGTTAAAGTGACCAAATGTGCTATAGTCAGTAATGAGACTAAGTACTTAAAGAAAGACTGGGGTTTGCCAAAAGCTATCTGCCATTTCTTTACTTACCTTAATACAAATGCCTACAGGCTTATGGGAAATTGGATTTTCCAGTGGTAACTCTATCTTTTCTAAATATTCCTAAATTTTTTGGTGATCACTAACCTTCTAGGATTAACAACCAGTTCCTGTGTTCCTCTTTAATCCCTCAGTGTAGTGCCCATATGACACTAACCAAATGCAGAGGGATGCTTCCTATGAAGGAAGTATGTGTGAGATTCTCACACAGACTCCTCTATCAAGTGCATGACACAATCTAGTTTTAATGAAGAAATCTGTCAAACTAAACAAACATGAAAAGGAACAGGACTTTCCCTGGAGCACCAGGATGCAAAAGTATAACAAGCAGTGTGCCCAGGGCTCGTAAGCAAAATATTAGCAACTACCCACTAATACACTTCTTCTACTGCTCATGAACTTAACAGGTAAAAGCAAAAAGTCTATATCTTCTTCATCGCTTTAGTTGCTTCTGCTACAAATTGTGGGTCTCAGTTTTAATTTGTTTGTTAAGCTATTGGGGCCCAACTCAGTTCTAGGGAAGGATGATCTTGCAGTTGTGGCACTGAATTGCGACAACAGAGAAATGAGTTCAGTTTCCACATTGGCCACAAACTTTCTGTGTGACCTTTAGCAAGTCACTTAATTTTGCTTGCCTCAGTTTCCTCATTGTAATATTATGGTTGTGTTGTGAGGGTCAATTAATTAATATTGTGAGACAGTTGGGTGTTACAATAGCATTTCCAGTTAGAAAAGAAATGAGGTGCTTACCCACTATGATTTGACAGCTTTGCCTTCTTTTATTTTGAAAACGTATTGACTGGATGTATAGACAAATAGCAGGATACTCTTCAGTGCTGGGATCTGAGTGTCGTGGGTTGCAGAGACCTCGGACACGGAGGTCTAACCTTCAGCTGCATTTTGGAGTGTCGTCTGCAGGGCTGTGATTTGATTTCTGGAACAAAGATGCTCCTCTTTCTAATGTTGCTATCTGAGTTTAAGTGGCAGAGAGGGGTCTCTGCCAACCTGATTTTAGGAGCTGTGCCAGTCAACCCATTAAGCAATCCTTAATTCACCTTTCTGAGCAGCCAGACAGCAGTAGTTTTCCTCAAGTGTTCTCAGAAAGCTGACATGGAGATGACACAGAGCATTCCCGAAATACTGAGGTATTTTTTGTTTAGACCATGTGTTGTGCAGAAAATTATAATATGGATCAGCTAGCTGTGACTACAGTATTTTATAGAGCAGGCTGGCAGCGCTACACAGTTCAGATTTTCAGCATTGTCAGTCATTGTTGGTCTTGTCCCACAAACTCTAAGGCTGTTTCCTTAGTGAACTGGTAGTTACGTAAGGTAACCAATGTTACTAGGACCAAATGAGCAATTATGGAGGTTTTCAAGACAACATTGTTAAAGTTCTTTTACAAGATGGTGGGAATGGGGTGAGGAAAAGGACGAATGAAGATCGCTAGCTCTTGTGAACTGTCTGCAGAAAGAAGCCAAGGCTGGAAAATTGCTGTGACAGGGTTATGTGGAGGGTGTTTCCTGCTGAGGATTTCATTTAGTTCAGGGGAGAAGCTAAACACCGCTGAGCAGGTAAGAGCTGGCTCATTAGATTTATACTGCCTCTTGCCTCTAGGAATTTTTATTATTTATATTATTTGTATTACTATAGCACCTCGGGGCCCTAGTTGTAGACCAGGACCACATTGTGCTAGGTGCTGTACAAATAGAGGGGAGAAAGGTGGTTCCTGCCCAAAGGTGCTTGCAATCTAATTATAAGACAAATGATAGACAGATGGGGGAGCTCAAGTAAACAATGAAGCAATACTGGTCAGCATGATAAGCAGTGGTGTCAGCACACTAGCAGACTAACTTGTCAAAGGAGAGTTTTGAGGGGGGATGTGAAGATGTTCAAGGCCCAAGTGTCGTGAGTTTGGTGTCCTTGGTCAAGATAGTAACTATGTCACAAAACCACTAGTGAATGTTGCATAAGAATATAATAGCATAGGACTAGAATGGATCTGGATCATGGAATCCATCAAATCCCCCATTATCACAGGCAACAGCATCATAGAATCGTAGGATTGGAAGAAACCTCGAGAGGTCATCTAGTTCAGTTCCCTGCATTCAAGGCAAGACGAATTGGTTACATCATGCACAAAGGATTCACAGGACAGGTATAGCAGAGAATTGTCAAGGTCAGGACTGAGGTATTGAAACACTATCAGGACAGTTGTGGTGGGGTAGTGTGGGATTCAGCATAGTAGTTGTCTGGGTTGGTGCAGAAAGTGCATTGGTGGAACTGGGTGCTGCCAGCCAGAGTAATGTACATCAGCAGAGCTTTGTGGGAGAAGCCTGCTCAGTGCCTGCTTACTCTGATGTTTGTGCTGCAGTCTCATGTGCTGACACCACACATCCCAGCATGTTGATGATTGTATCCCCAAAGATAATTTGGGATTCTTGTCATATCTGTCTTGTGAGGTGTAGGACAACTGTATTGAAAGTATGATTCTCCTGTGATGATGGCCTGAATGGGCAAATGACCTTATTTTTCCTTGGCTGTGATTTCTGTGAACCATGGATGCTAATATTTAAGGCCCCAGGTTAAGGAAGGTGTCTCTGGGTGCCTCCATCACTACCTTCTGAACCTCATTGCCCAGTCAGCTCAGATGGTTTCGCAGTCACAATGCATTTCAGGATGTTTAACTTTCACCATTTATTCACCTCTTACGTAATCATATTGTGCAACACAGGCTTATAGCAAAGAGGCTTCCCTGCAGCCTTCACTCTCCAGCCCAAGCTCCTCTTAAACTTCCTGGAGTCCAGTGGCACCTTAAAGACTAACAGATTTATTTGGGCATAAGCTTTAGCGGGTGAAAAACCTCACTTCTTCAGATGCATGGAGTGAAAAGTGAGGTATTTTGCCCACAAAAGTGTATGGCCAAACAAATCTGTTAGTCTTTAAGGTGCCACCGGACTCCTCGTTGTTTTTGTGGATACAGACTAATACGGCTACTCCCTGATAGTTAAGCTTCCTGTTTCCTCCCTTTATATTCTCCCCAATTACCTTGTTAGCTCAGTGACTGTTCCCCAGATGCTCACAATCCCCTACCAAGCAGTAAATTCCTTGACTGGGCCTGCAGCCTTCTCCAGGCTGCAGCAATGTCAGTGATCAGGGTGCGGCGGATAGCACCCTCTCACAGAAGGGTTCTAGGTTTAATTTCCATGTGTTGTCCTGAAATGACCCACATCCTTCTCTCACAGCACATAGCAGAGACAGCTTTTAGACAACCCATTGTGGTAAGAGCACTGTTTGTGCTACTTCAGAGCAAAGAAGGCAGGCTGAGGAAATGTAAGGCCAAAAAGGGAAGAAAGCAATAAACAAATAGAAACACAGTACTGAGCTAATACAAACAGTGCACCAGGCCTAAAACAAAGACCTTCAGAGCAGTCTCTCAGAGCTGAAGCCAGTGCCTCCCTTGTCCTCTCCTCTTTCCACAACTGTTTTTTTCCTCAGTCCCACTCCAGGATCAGTGAGCATGAGGAAGCACTGAGAGCAGCAAACTTTATCAGCTGCAGAAATACTCCTGGGGGAATTCTGCACCAAAAAATTAAACATTCTGTGCACAGTATTTTAAAATTCTGCTATTTTATTTGTCAAAATAACACAATATAATCATGCTCCCACTGTCATCCCCAGGTAGCTGGGACTTCCACTGTCAGCCACCCAGGGTTGTTGTCGGGAGCCCAACCACCCGTGCCAGATACAGGCAGGAGTGCTGAGGGGAAATCACAAATACTGGAGGAAAAAATAAAATTCCGTAGGGAACATTAATTCTGCAGTGTACGGTGGTGCAGAATTCCAGCAGGAGTAACTGTGTGTTATAGTGAAACCTCTCATGGACTTCCTTCTTGGGGTGGGGAGGAGCAAAATTAAGAAATTTAAAAACTGACAGATATAAAAACATAAGAATGGCCATACTGGGTCAGACCATCCAGCCCAGTATCCTGTCTACTGACAGTGGCCAATGCCAGGTGCCCCAGAGGGAGTGAACCTAACAGGTAATGATCAAGTGATCTCTCTCCTGCCATTCATCTCCACCATCTGACAAACAGATGCTAGGGACACTATTCCTTACCCATCCTGACTAATAGCCATTAATGGACTTAACCTCCATGAATTTATCCAGTTCTCTTTTAAGTCCTAGCCTTCACCACCTCCTCAGGCAAGGAGTTCCACAGGTTGACTGTGCGCTGTGTGAAGAAGAACTTCCTTTTTATTTGTTTTAAACCTGCTGCCCATTAATTTCATTTGGTGGCCCCTAGTTCTTATATTATGGGAACAAGTAAATAACTTTTCCTTATTCACTTTCTCCACACCACTCATGATTTTATATACCTCTATCATATCCCCCCTTAGTCTCCTCTTTTCCAATCTGAAAAGTCCTAGCCTCTTTAATCTCTCCTCATATGGGACCCGTTCCAAACCCCTAATAATTTTAGTTGCCCTTTTCTGAACTTTTTCTAATGCCAGTATATCTTTTTTGAGATGAGGAGACCACATTTGTATGCAGTATTCAAGATGTGGGCATACCATGGATTTATATAAGGGCAATAATATATTCTCCGTCTTATTCTCTATCCCCTTTTTAATGATTCCTAACATCCTCTTTGCTTTTTGGACTGCCGCTGCACACTGCGTGGACGTCTTCAAAGAACTATCCATGATGACTCCAAGATCTCTTTCCTGGTTAGTGTAGCTAAATTAGCCCCCATCATATTGTATGTATAGTTGCGGTTATTTTTTCCAATGTGCATTACTTTACATTTATCCACATTAATTTCATTTGCCATTTTGTTGCCCAAACACTTAGTTTTGTGAGATCTTTTTGAAGTTCTTCACAGTCTGCTTTAGTCTTAACTATCTTGAGCAGTTCAGTATCATCTGCAAACTTTGCCACCTCATTGTTTACCCCTTTGTCCAGATCATTTATGAATAAATTGAATAGGATTGGTCCTAGGACTGACCCTTGGGGAACTCCACTAGTTACCCCTCTCCGTTCTGAGAATTTACCAATTATTCCTACTCTTTGTTCCCTGTCTTTTAACCAGTTCTCAATCCATGAAAGGCTCTTCCCTCTTATCCCATGACAACTGTCTTTGGTAGGGAATCTTGTCAAAGGCTTTCTGTAATTCTAAGTACACTATGTCCACTGGATCCCCCTTGTCCACATGTTTGTTGACCCCTTCAAAGAACTGTAATAGATTAGTAAGACATGATTTCCCTTTACAGAAACCATGTTGACTTTTTCCCAAATAAATAACTACAGGAGTGGGAGTGAGAGGTGCAGGGTGGGATTTTAACCAGCACTGCATAGAAATTAAATCTACGTATGTGTGTACAAATGTTGATAAGATGTACTTACTATCTTTGTACAAACACCTTGGCTTTGGGAGGGCTTCCAATCCACTGCTGAAGGTCATACAGGATTTACATTGTGAGGAGAACCTGCTATTTTCTCAGCATGTACTATTACTAGTGTTAGTTTTGTACTAAGGAGTAAATGTATTTGTCCTTATGGATCAGAACAATGGTCCATCTGGTCTAGGATTCTGCCTCTAGCACTAACTGATACTATTTGATCCTTTAAAGGGAGGTTAAAGCACCTTGTCATATTCTTGGTTAATTGTGGAGTACTGTATAAAGGTCAATTCCTTTCTGTCTCCACAGGCAATCAGCTCCTGCCCTGAAGCAGATCACTGGTTTACCTGCAGAACTACTACTTATTCAGCATCAATTTCAAAAATTGTGTGGTGTCTACTAAATCTGCAGGATTTGGGCCACATTAGAAGAAATGGTAAATTAGACACTTTTTGTTTTGGTCTGATCCACATACAAAATTGTAAGGGTAGGTTTGGATGCAGGCATCTGAATCCATTTCCCCTCTCCTTCTGTAATGTACAGGTGTTTTTGGATTGAAGGTTCTGGTTTTTATGATGTCTCTAGTTGTTATTAGACATAGAATTATCTAACCCTCTTAAAAATCAAATCTATACTTGATTATATGACTTTCTGTCAGGGAATTCCACAGACTGCCTATGTGCAACTAGCTACAGAGGACTGGGGTTTAAACTCTTCTTAGGGAACCAAGCTATACAAGAAAATGCTAAGGACATTTAATTTTTCTTTTCCTGTGTGGGGGTTGACAGGGTGATAGTTGATGGGCACTGGGGATGCTCAGCGCCTTTGAAAAGCAGGCCCTCAGTCTGTAAACAATCATACAGCTCCCACAGTTTTGCCCAGTCTCTCAAAGAAAGTATGACAAGCTATTAAATGAGTTAGAAAACTGACACTGGAAAAAAAGTCAGCCTAGGAAAACTAACAAAGTGATTATAATCAGATGCTATTTGTCTGAGTAAATTTACCCCATCTTACTGTCCTCTGTAGAATGTACCTGAAGGTAACCCCTCCTTCTGCCACCCTTTCCTGCCTGCTCTGTGGAAAGTGCTCTTAATAACCGTTTAGTCAGCTCTATGAGCTAAGATGTAAAAAAAATTACCTAAGTGTGTTCAGATGGTTAACAGTTCCCCCTAGAGGGCTTTGCTTCCCTTCTCTTTTGTCCATGCACTGGAGGGTGCTTATTAAAGTAATGACCTAATTTTAACAAGGATAACTGACTCCTCTCCTCAGTTACAGCGCAGGATAGGCGGCTTGGAACAGGATATCTGGAACTTCGTTGGGGTTTAGTTGTTCTGAAAACCAGTGGAATACAGACCTATATCAGAAAGCGACAGGGACTGAGCAGGAAAGGGCAGCACCAAGTTAAAAAGGAAAAAGCTGATACAAATGGAAAAGCACCCTACAGTGTCATGTCACATCCATATAGAGTTAGAAACAGCAATGCCATGAAGATTAACCTCTTGAATGCTAGAATGTGGTTTGTCCCTGAGAGCTAGGGAAGTTATCTATTTTAGGATTTTATACTGCTACTTCTCATTGCAACGTCTCTGCCAGGGTGGATAAAAATCAATTAATTTTTTAAAAAAATCAAAAAACAGATTTTTTTGATAAAATGCTTTTTGAGGAAAAAAGCCTATCTAAAGATAGTTTTAATTAAGATACATTATAACTCAAAGATATCTCCTCATGGAACAGGGATTATAAATTCTAATCCTATAGTATGAGACAATATATACATGTAATGTTTAAGAAAAGTTTTTTGTAAGTGAGTTCCAATAGTTCATGGATTAGGGATCCAATCTTATGGGGCTCCAGGGGTTTCTGTATAGAGTATTTAGGTTAATCTTTCTATCTATCCCATGGGACTTAGTGCTCAGTGTAGAAGATACCATCAGAGATGCTTAATTTTGTAGTTCTCAAACTGTGAACTTGTGTCTCCAGAGATAACATGCTTGTTAACAGCAAAAATGTTTTTAAATAAATAATATATAGAAGTGAGAAATAGTTAAATAAAACAATTTAAATGTCTGTCTGGTGATGTTCTCCTCCTAATGCAGCATGGCAAGAAAATCCTCCAAATATTAATGATTAACCTGTTGAATTGGAGATTGTTCACCTCCCAATGACTTCATAAATATCTGCTTCAATTACCTTTGGTAAATGAAATAACCAAACAATCATTCATTTTCTGATATAGCTTTAAAACTAATCTGAAAAGTTTTCAAAATAAATCACTTAAAAAATGGATAGTGTCTACCTTCTAAAAATGAAACCTACATCTATGTTTGAGTTTTGAGGAATATGTATTAAGGTTAGAACAACCAACAAGAATGCACTTTTTTTTGTAGAAAGCCATGATTAAATCAGGTCTTCCTGACTAGTGATTTAAATCATGATTTAAATCAAATCCACCTTGGTCTCTGCACAACTTCCACATAAAATCAATAGCTAAGTCTCTACTTTTCTTCACAGAGCTTCTAGCACTTCTCCCTTTTCTGAGTAAAAACTCTGCACGGGGTAAGGGTTGGGGTTTTAGAGTCACAGAGTGTAAGGCCAGATAGGACCACTAGATGATCTAGTCCAGTGGCTCTCAACCTTTCCAGACTACTGTGCCCCTTTCAGGAGTCTGATTTGTCCCCAAAGTTCACGTCACTTAAACTACTTGCTTACAAAATCAGACATAAAAAGACAAAAGTGTCACACCACACTAGTACTGAAAATTTGCTTAGTCTCATTTTTACCATATAATTATAAAATAAATCAATTGGAATATTAATATTGTACTTACATTTCAGTGTATAGAATATAAAGCAGTATAAACAAGTCGTATGACATTTTAGTTTGTACTGATTTCGCTAGTGTTTTTTTATGTAGTCTATTGTACCTCTAGGCAAATATCTACATGAGTTGATGTACCCTCTGGAAGACTGGTAGGCGTATGTCATAACATATTTCCAAGATTTGGACCTTAGCGTCCAAAATATGGGTGTTAGCATGAAAACCTCCAAGCTTAGTTACCAGCTTGGACCTGGTAAAGCTGCCACCACCCAAAAAATTAGAGTGTTTTGGGGCATTCTGGTCCCACCAAAAACCTTCCCTGGGGACCCCAAAGACCCAAATTCCTTGAGTCTTACAACAAAGGGGAATAAACCATTTCCCCCCCCCTTCTCCCTTCCAGGTGTTCCCTCCCTGGGTTCCTGGAGAGATACACAGAAGCAAGCTCCGTGAATCTAAACAGAGGGACTCCACCCTCCCCGTTTCCAGTCCTGGAAACACAAGTACTTCCCTCTTCACCCAGAGGGTATGCAAAGTCAGGCTTAGTAAATCTAACACAAAGAGATTTTCCCCCTGACTTCTTCCTCCCACCAATTCCCTGGTGAGTTGCAGACTTAATTCCCTGGAATTCCCACTAAAGAAAAACTCCAACAGGTCTAAAAAAGAAAGCTTTATAAGAAGAAAGAAAAATACAAAAAAAATGGTCTCTCTGTATTAAGGTGACAAATACAGGGTCATTTGCTTAAAAGAAAAAAATGAATAAACAGCCTTATCCAAAAAGAATACAATTTAACACATTCCAGCAACTACACCCATGTAAATACAAAAGAAAACAATATAAACCTATGGTCTTCCTATCTTTGTACTTACAACTTGGAAACAGAAGATTAGAAAGCTGGAGATAGAAAAATCACTCTCATAGCCGAGAGAGTACAGGCACAAGACAAAGAACAAAGAACTCACACACAAACTTCCCTCCCCCCAGATTTGAAAAAGTCTTGTTTCCTGATTGGTCCTCTGGTCAGGTGTTTCAGGTTACTCCTTTCCAGGTGAAAGAGACATTAATCCTTAGCTATCTGTTTATGACAGCATATCACTCGTTGAAGAACCACTTTGACCTTCTGTCTATCGCAGGCCACCAACACCCAAACCTTGAATTTTTTTAGATTTTTTAAAGTTTTGTTTTGATTTGTTTTTAGGTCGCTTAATGTCAAGGTGGTTGTTTTATTTTGGGGGAGTTTGGCTGGGTTGGTGTTTTTTGGGGTAGAATAAGGTATCATTGTTGTAAGTGCCACTTTTTTGGTGGAAAGATGGTCAGATGCAAGTTAAGACTTTTATTTATTGTTTTAGTGCTGGTAAAAAGTGTTGATTGACAGCCCAAGAAGCTGATATTATCTAGGGAATAAATGTGGCACAAACATGGCCAGGGCAAGCTTCTTCCACACCATTTCTGGCCAATGTGCCTAATTCTGACCCAAAGGGAGCCCCTTTAGTAGTAAAAGTGATTCAGTCCCCATGACCTACTCAGTTCTTGGTCTCTATGCTGAGATGGCCAGAAAGATGCCAATTACTGTCAATTGGCAGGATGTGAACACTTGGACTGCTAGGAACTAGATTGAGATCCACTAAACTCATTTCACTTAGATCACCAAACAAACAGCCATCATTGGTAATAACTTTGTTACTACATTTCTGGGCTTATATGTGGCTGAGCTATTCTACCTGACGAACTGACCTGCAAAATGACATTTTGAAAAACAATGTATTGTCCTTTTCCACCTAATATAAAAATGGTGAAATTATTTTGTTTTTTAAACCATGCCTCGTCCCACAGTGAACTTTGAAGAGCTGTCTATTAAGCCCCTGAAAAACAGGCGGCCAAACAATTAACACTCTGTTTGAATCCTATCCTGATGTGTTTTTCAGTCTGCTAAGGTCTCTGTGCTTGAATCTATTCTCCACGCTTCCTCCTTTAGTATGTTCCACGGGGTCAGTTCCCACTAAAACTCCAAATTAGGCTGCAAGTGCACCATAGCTTTTTAAGGGCCTGCAGGAATGTAGCAGGGATTTATCGCCCTCTGTTGGTAAATTCTTCTCACAGCAGCTTCTGCTAGCACTCAAGTTTGGGGATCTGCAAAAGAAACCTGAACACAACCGGTTTTAACCCCCCCGAGGAAGCATCTAAAAGCAATGAATGCCCCTGAGATTTTAATGGTGCCACAAGAATAAAACTTACATGTTGTACTCATTTGCAGGGAGAGGCCTTCATTCTGAATTAATTTAAAATAAAGATGAATCTGAGCCAACCCCTCTCAATTTTGTGGACGTTTAGATTGGGATCTGATTTTTCAGGAGTGGATTACTAGCTCTATGGACCCCTTTCTCTATAATGGGTCAATTCAAAGCTCAGTCTCTGAACAGCTTCACTCTTTGCAATGCAGGGCCATCTCTAATCTAAGGCCTGGTCCACACTACACAGTTAAATTGATTTAAACAGCGTTAAATCGATTTAACTCTGTACCCGTCCACACTACAAGGCACTTTAAATTGATTTTAAGGGCTCTTAAAATTGATTTCTGTACTCCTCTCCAACGAGAGGAGTAACCCTAAAATCGATATTACTATATTGATTTAGGGTTAGTGTGGACGGAAATCGAAGTTATTGGTCTCATTCCTTTAATGTAGCTACCCAGAGCGCACCACTCCGGAAATCGATGGTAGCCTAGGACCATGGACGCACACCACTGAATTAATGTGCCCTAGTGTGGACGCATAAAATCGATTTTATAATATCGGTTTTATAAAACCGGTTTTAGTAATTTCAATTTTATGCTGTAGTGTAGACGTAGCCTAAGCCCACGTCCAGACTACCCTGCCGTATCGGCGGGTTAAAATCGATTGCTCGGGGATCGATATATCGCGTCTAATCTAGACACGATATATCGATCCCCGAGCGCGCTTATATCGATTCCGGAACTCCATCAACCCCAACGGAGTTCCGGAATCGACATGGAGAGCCGCAGACATCTATCCCGCGCCATCTGGACGGGTGAGTAATTCGATCTTAGATATTCGACTTCAGCTACGTTATTCACGTAGCTGAAGTTGCGTATCTAAGATCGATTTTCCTCCCCTAGTCTGGACCAGCCCTAAGGCAGATCTCATTCTTCTGATGGAAGACCTTGCAGCGTGCTTCCATCAGACACTTAAAATCTCATTCTGTGTGAAATGAGTTAGGATCTCAGTCCTGTCCTTCGCTGACAAAGGTCTCCATTACGTAAACCTCATCACTATTGTCTCACTTATGGGCAATCCCAGCTAAAGACATGGTATTCTATGGCCAAGGCGACTGACACCTATTCTTAAAGGGGGTCTCTCCATGGTAAGGCTGAGGCACGTTAGTGAGGCAATAATGGGAGGAGTTGCTACTGTAAGTATGCTGTGGATAACAAGACTGCCTGTTTTCCAGGGTTTTCAGTCCAGCACTTTTCACCAACAGCAAATTGATATTTATTCTCTAATTCAAAATTATTGCAAATTTCTTTCTAATGTCATAGCTTGAAAGTCCTGACAGAGAGCAGAGTCACCTGGGACGGCCACTGTGGACTGTATAGGGTAAAAAATTATTGTGGGGTATGGTGACCAGATGTCCCATTTTTTGGGACTTTTCCTTATATAGGCACCTATTACTCCTCACCCCCTGTCCCGTTTTTTTCACAGTTGCTATCTGGTAACCCTATTGCGGGGGATCTGGTAGATTGTTGATAATTCACATTAATGATCAGTAGACTCATTATTTATTAAATTTTGCAAATTAGTAAGACTAAACCCCCTTCATAGAGGTAGTCTCTCCAGGGCAGGGCTGAGACACATTTGTAGGGAAATTAATGCTGCAAATTAGTGAGTACGCCATGATACTGCCTCCCACGAGGGATTTTATTCCATTTATTTTACAAGGGTAATGAACTGTTCTTCATGACCACACCCCTTTTGTTGGAGTAGTCTCTGTCTACACGGTGGGGTTGGGCCAGCATAGCTACACCACTATACCTATGGCTCTATGGTCCCTGTAGTGTAGACATGGCCCAAGTAACAAGACACCTCACAACTGGCACTCTTTGAAAACAGAGGAACTATCCCCTATGGCAGGGGTTCTCAAACTTCATTGCACCATGATGACTCCCTTTGGACAACAAAAATTATTACACAACCCCAGGAGGGGGGACTGAAGGCTAAGCCCAACCGAACCCTGCCGCCCCAGGTAGGGGGCCAAAGCTGAAGCTGGAGCCCTGCCAGACAGGGAGGCTGGAGCCAAAGTCCAAGGGCTTCAGCCTCAGGCAGGGGGCCTGTAGCCTGAGCCCAGCCACCCCAGGCAGTGAGGTTCAGGCTTCGATCCCAGACCCCAGCAAGTCTAATGCCAGTCCTGGCGACCCACTTTGGGGTCCCGACCCACAGTTTGAGAACCACTTCCCTATGGATAGTATGCTTGTTTTGTACTTTCGAGTTTCCTGCATGATAGGAAATGCAGTGAGATTTTTGATAAGTTAGTGTCAACTGAATTAGTCCAGAACCACTGCAATAAAAATGAAACCCAGAAAGTGCACTTTGTGTTCAAACCTAAACCAATTCTGAACTTTCCTCTCTTATTGTTCCAGTTTTGATCTTACAACAGGGGTGATCAGCTAACAACACACTACATTCCAGGACAAGTTGCATAGCTGCCTGTGCAATGTGGCTGTCATAAACGGATAGTTAAGAGTTAAGAGTTAATGGAACAGAAGTACTTCATATCTCTTTTGCCTGGAAAGGGTTAACAAGAACAGTGAGCCTGGCTGTCACCTGACCAGAGGACCAATCAGAGGACAGGATCTTGTGTCAGAGGACACAAATCTTGAGGGAGGGAAGTTTTGTGTGTGTGCTGTTAGTTTTTGGGGGGTTGTTCACTCTGGGGGCTCAGAGGCACGAGACATGCAACCAGGTTTCTCTCCAATCTCTCCGATACAGGCTCTTATAGATTCAGAATAGTAAGTACTAGGTAGATAAAGCGAGTTAGGCTTATGGTTGTTTTCTTTATTTGCAAATGTGTATTTGGCTGGAAGGAGTTCAAATTTATATTTTGCTGAAAGGATTTTAATTTGTACTTGTATACTTAGGCTGGGAGGATATTCCCAGTGTCTATAGCTGAAAGACCCTATACATATTCCATCTTAAATTTACAAAGATAATTTTTACTGTTTTTTCTTTTTTTAATTAAAAGCTTTTCTTGTTTAAGAACCTGATTGTTTTTTGTATTCTGGTGAGACCCCAGGGGACTGGGTCTGGATCCACCAGGGAATTGGTGGGAAGAAAGGAGAAAAAGGGGAGAGAAAGGTTAATTTTCTCTCTGTGTAAGGATTACTTTCTCTCTCAGGGAGAGTCTGGAGGGGGAGAGAGAAGGAGGGGGAAAGGTGAATTTTCCTCTCTGTTTTAAGATTCAAGGAGTTTGAATCACAGTGATCTTCCAGGGGAACCCAGGGAGGGGAAGCCTGGGAGAGGCAACGGTGAGGGAAAGCGTTTATTTTCCTTGTGTTAAGATCTAGAGGGACTGGGTCTTGGGGGTCCCCAGGCAAGGTGTTGGGGGGACCAGAGTGTACCAGGCACTAGAATTCCTGGTTGGTGGCAGCGCTACAAGTACTAAGCTGGTAATTGAGCTTAGAGGAATTCATGCTGGTACCTCATCTCTTGGATGCTAAGGTTCAGAGTGGGGAATTATACCATGACAGTGGCAGAGACCCAAGACCTTCAATCACTCAAGAAGCACAGCTGTCCAGGGTAAATTAATGTATTGGAGCACTTTGCCAAAGTCCTGTCAGAGAGGGTTAATGTGAGCCAAACAGACTCTTCCTAGTACCTGCCTTGTAAATACATCTTAGTTTAAAAAGGAAAAAAAAGATGCATGCACAAACCTATTTCTGCAGAGCATACCACCAAACAAAACAAGAAAACCTAGGTAGCTTGCACTATGCAAATCTGCACAAAAATTCCAGTGTTCTTGCACCTTGTCAGCACAACACCCCTTATCGCTCATTTTATCTTAGTGCATCACACCTTTATTTTTAAGGCTTGACTTCATATCAGATTAGTTCTGAGTTTTCCAGTGTGACCACCACTCCTAATTTTGGAGTGTGTTTCACAATATTGGATGTTTTTCTGAATGCGTCAGATACTGGAATTAAGAGATTGCATACGAATCTCTCTTTCATTTAAATATAAAGTTTCTTGCTCGCAATAGTGGAGGAAATCTTGAAAATGTGAAGTGAGTGCACTTTGAAGGCTTAAAAACTGGAAGACAAAAAGAATCCAACATTTATTATTTTTCAAAAAAAATCTTATCAATTTTAAGACCATCCCAGTTCTCTCTGGGGATCTCATTTATGCTTTTTGCATGCTGAGGGTTGGGGTGAGGGCTCAGACTGGGGGTGCAGGTTCCAGGGTGGGACCAGAAATGAGGGGTTCAGGATATGGGAGGGGGCTCTGGGCAGGGCCAGCACTTCCATTTAGGCGACCCAGCGCTAGGATTTGGGGGGGCGGCATTTTGCCACCCTCAGCGGCAATTCGGCGGTGGGGGGGGGGGTCCTTCCGCACTCTAGGTCTTCCATGGCAATTCTGCAGCAGGTCCTTCACTCGCTCCGGGACCCGCCAAAGTGCCCCGAAGACCGGGAGCCATGGAAGGACCCCCCCCCGCCGCAGAATTGCCGCCAACGACCGGGAGCGCAGAAGAACCGCCACCTAGGGCGCCAAAAAACCCTGGCACCGCTCCTGGGATAGGGGCAGGGAGTTGGGTTGTGGGCTCTGGGCTAGGGGTGCATGCCCTGGGTTAGGGCTGAAGGGCTTGGGGTGCAGAAGGTGGCTCCAGGCTTGGGGGGAGTGAGGGATTTGGAGTGCGGGAGGGGCTGTGGGTTGAGGCAGGGTGGTTGGGATGCAGAAGGAGTACAGGCTCTGGGGTGGAGCTGGGGATGAGGGGTTCAGAGTGTGGGAGGGGGCTCTGGGCTGGGGTTGGGGTGCAGTGGGGGCAAGGGCTCTGGCTGGGGGTGCAGGAGTGGGGCCAGGGATGCAGAGTTTGGGGCTCAGGAGGGGGCTCCAGGTTTGGGGGGTTGGGGTTAGGGATGTGGGCTTACTCAGGTGGCTCTTGGTCAGCAGCGCAGTGGTGCTAAGGCAGGCTCCCTGCCTGTCCTCACTCTGTACTGCACCTCAGAAGCAGCCAGCAGCATGTCTGGCTCCTGAGCAGGGGGGCCAGGTGGCTGCGCAGGGCTCTCACCTGCAGGCACCGCCCCCGGCTCCCATTGGCCACAGTTCCTGGCCAATGGGAGTGTGGAACTGGTGTTTAGGGTGGGGGCAGCGCATGGAGCCTCATGCCACCCTAACCTCCCCCACTCCACCCTGCTTGGGAGCTGGACCTTATGGCCACTTCTGGGGCGCAGCACGGTGCCAGGACAGGTAGAGACTAGCCTGCCTTAGACCCGCAGCTCCGCTGACTGGACTTTTAACAGCCTGGTCAGCAGTGCTGACCAAAACAGCCAGGGGCCCTTTTAGACCAGTTATTCCAGTTGAAAATCAGATGCCTGGCAACCCTATCTGGAGCTGCTGATTGGGTTCAGTATACTATTTAAGCCAGAAACAAACACAGGAAGTTGTCTGTGCAACAAGGTGGATCCTGGCTTGCTGCTGCAGCAGACCCTTCTACCTGATTCCTGGCCTCATCCCTGGTTTCTGACTTCAGCTCTGCCTTGTTCCAGGTTCCCTGTGCCCTCAACCTTGTTCCAGTTCATTGCCCTGTTTCCTAACTGCTTTAGCCCTGACCTTAAGCTACAGTTCTTTGGTTTCCAGCTCAGCACTGACCCCTCAGCTTTGGCTTTTGTTTCCTGCTGATCCTGGCTCTGACTTTCAGCTGTCACCTGGTTCCTGACTTTGGACTTGCCTATTGGCCTCTGGTTCCTAAACATCACATTGACCGAAACTTCCTGCATCCCTTCCACGGACCCTGACACTACGTGTATGTCACAATGGGCGCAATGCACTATTGCCTTTTCCCTTGCGTAGTCATGTATACAAGGTGCAAAGTCAGTTTAAAATGCTAACAAATCAAACTGATTGTGTTTATCACTTGCACTGATGTAAATGACCAAGCAAGGTGCAAGGTAATGGTGAACTGGGTCAGTGTCTCGCTTTTGTCAGCAGTGATAACTAGAGAACAAAACATAACCCCTGAGTCTAAATCAGTGGTCCCACAACTTTTCCTCCCATGCCACCCCTTACCTGTAATAGAATATGTCATTGGCTTCCCCCCTTCTTCTCCCCAGACTTGTGGTGGGACTGGGAACTGGGGGCCCAGAGTGGGGACTGGGCTGGCAGACGAGCTGCATCTGGGAGAAAGGGCTGCGGCCAGGAGCCGGGAGTAGAAATGGGCCATTGCGCCCTCCCCCTCGGAAGTTCCTCCCTGCACTCCTACAGGTTTGTGCCCCACAGTTTGGGGATCACTGGTATAGATATTCCCAAAGTTTTGGAAATTTTAGATCCACAAGTGGAAGTTTATGCTCACCTTTGGCTAATAACAGTTAAGGTAGTTTTTGTTGGTGGTAATTGTGCTTTTGGATTTTAGGGTAAACTGTTTCCCAGTCCTAGACAGAGGGGATGTGTATGGAGAGGCAGGGGGTAGTGGTGGTGGTGGTGTTGCTGCTTGGTTTGTACTGAGCATGCTCAGTAACACTGCTGAAGCTGGCTGCCCTCACTCCCTTCTCCCCCTCCCCCTCCCCCCCCCCCACAGCAAGCACAGGTCCCCTCTGATCCTAGAGGTGGATATGAGGGAAATGGAAAAGCAGCTGTGGAAATGTCAGAATATTCTTTGACGCATTAATGAACTTGGTCTATGCTGACAGGACACAGCCAAGGTTGTTATGTCTTTCACATTCTTAATTTGCAATAGTTTAGTAGTTGTTACATTCGGTAGGACTCTAAGGAGCCCAAGAGTGTACAGGAAAGCCTTTCTTAAGGGACCACCCAAAAGTATCTGATTTGCAAAGTGGTACAAAATTGTTCTAGTTAAAAGGATGGGTGCTGCTATTTGGAAAGGAATCATTAGGGTTGTTTAGAGAGAAAGAGTCAGGATTTTTGTCCCCGTTTTTAAGACTGGGAAACTGAGTCATAAAGAGGCTAAGACTTACTCACGTCCACAGGAGGAGTTAGTAGGAGAGCTAAGATTTTAGGAATTCTTGTGCCCAGACCACTCTCTCTAAAATGAAAAGCACCAACTTTTTGTGTGATTAACAGTATGGAAACTAATGGATAAGTACTGTGATGTGACAGAGCACATGCATACATTGGTTTATTATTTAATAGATTACAGTACTATAAGTGTGTGTGCTGCTTCACAGACAGTAAATGACAGGACCTTTCTCACACCCTGAGAGCTCAAATTTAGACTGGAAACTTACAACTTGATGTGCTACAGCCAGGTTGAACTAGGATGGCCAAAGTACAGTTTATTAAATTCCACAGTGCTGCTTCTAGCTGCCATCTTCATCTTTAATGTGGAGAGGCAGATCTCTTAGACTTCAGATCTGTGCCTAGTGTCTATTTTGAAATAATATTTATCTGGAATCATGAGGGATTTGAGTTGGTGATTGTAGAAGTAAGAAGTCTCTATAGCTGCTCTCCACCTTTAATCAACGCTGTTGTTCCAGGGACTGTTTCTCCTGCCCAAAAAACTGACTATCCTGTGTTCGAGTAAAGCAAGAAAGACTCAGGAAATGTTGATCTCATTAATTGCAGCCAAAAATGCAGCTCTGGCACCTATGGCACACAGGGGTAGCGTGTTATATGGGCCCATAGTGCCTGTGCTCCACAAATATTCAGGGCCCAGTCCCACCAATGTTTGGTGCCGGGTCTCTCCCCTGTCCCAGCCTGCTGCCCTGTGCACCTCCCCCCAGAGCATTTCCTAGCCCCACCTACCACCCCAGGTGATTTAAAAGGGCCCAGGGGCTCCTGCTGCCACCACTGGCAGCGCTGAGGTGGCTTCCTCCCGAGCCTCACTCTGTGCCACTCCCAGAAGTGGCCAGAATGGCCTAGGGAGGAAGGGGGCATCTCTGCACGCTACCGGATGCTGACTCTGCAGCTCCCATCGGTTGGGAACTGAGATCAATGGGAGCTGCGAGGGCAGTACCCGTGGGCTGCAGTGCAGAGACCCCCTGACACCCCCCCCCACTTAGGAGGCATAGTCAGAGGGGTGTGGGGGTTACTTTCAGGAGCCACCCAAGGTAAGTGCCACACTCCTCACCCTCTCCCACCTCAACCTCCTGACCCAGCCCACGAGTACCTACGTACGTGTGTGTGTGTCGGGGAGAGGCAGGAATTGGACCTGTTCTGGGCACCAAGATTACACAAACCTGCTACCCCTGGTGGCGCACACATTCCCCACAGCTCCGCCACGGGAGGAGAGTCTTTGAAGCTATAGTAGAAAAACAGGCATGTTGCAGAGGCGCCTAGAAGCCAACAACTCTCCAGGGGCAGAGTAGCTTTAGGGATAACGGTATTTCCCTGTTCTAATAAGGTTCCTTGGTGAAGGCCAGAGGAGTGACCTCTGCGCTCCTGCCCCCGTCGGACGCCGCGCCCGAGGAGCGGGCGAGGCCGGTTCTGCAGAACGGAGCTAAAAGCAGGCGGCTCGGTTCGGCTGCAGCAGCGCCGCTCCCCGAGCCCGTAAAGCCAGGCCGGGACTGTGGGTGCGGCGCCACCCTCCGCGCCTCGCTCGACCCCAGACCCGCGTGCAGGGCGCCCCCTCGACAGCCAGGAAATCAGCGTCCGCTGCTGCTGTGTTATCCCGGCGCGGCTACCCCCCGCTGCCTTGTCCACCCCCGGCTGTGCCCAGCGGATAACCGAGGCGGGAGCGGGGTTCACTATAACCCAGGGAGCTGCTGGGGCGAGGCAGCCCGTCGCGGCGGGGCTGGGGGGAGCGGCTCTGCCTGGCCGAGGAACTCAGCTCCCCGCCTGGCAGCGCCGTCCCTCTCCCCAGCAGACCCCCGCCACCGCTAGCTCCTGCCCGGCTACAAGCCCGGCTCGCTCCGCCCCCCTGTTGGAGGAGTAGGGGGCGGGACAGGGCTGGAGGGGGAGAGGGCCGGGGAGGGGGAGGGGCTCCGTGCGGCTCGCCCAGCCCGGCCGCGGGGAGCGAGGAGAGTGACTGACACGGACCAAAGTTATCCCGGAATAAGGGCAGCACGCATGTGCCGTCACCCCGGATGTGAACATGCCGCCCAGGCTCAGGAGCCCCGCCCGGCTAGAGCGGATGGGCTGACCCGTGCTGGGCTGAGCCGAGCCGAGCCGAGCCGAGCCGGGCCCAAGCGGGTTAGCCGCCCTCCTGAGGGGAAGGGAAGCAGAGCCTCTCCCGGAGGGAAAGGGGGAGGGGCAGAGCTCCCGCGAGGCGGGGCAAAGGGGGGGCAGCCCCCCACCTGACCACGGTGGCAGAGCCATCCCTGAGGCAATTGAGGAGGATTGTCCCAATGGTTTGGCTGAGCCAGGCCTTCCTGTCACAAATGACCCCAGCCCCGTGTTAGCCCCCCTCTCCCACATTCCTGGGGGTTTGTTACACTTGGGCTAAGTACAGAAACCCTGTCACCACTTCCTCGTCCCCCATCCCTTCCATTACTCCTGGCTCTGTGCCCCAGGAGTTCTGCGTATACTGGGGTGGGGCAGGAATAATGGATTTTCGGGGGAAGAAGTACGAGCGGGGCAGTAATTGGTCAGACCCTGAAGTGGTGGAGCTCCTGCAGCTTTGGGCCGATGAGTCCGTTCAGATGGAGCTGGAGAGCTGCCTGAGAAACCAGCATGTCTTCAACCGAATCGCTGAGGTGTTGAGGGAGAAGGGCATCCACCGGACTGGGGATCAGTGCCGGGAGAAAATAAAAAAGATGAAGCTGGAGTACCGTAGGATCAAAGACAACAACAAGACCCCAAGGGGTGGCAGGACTTGGAAATTCTATGAGGTGATGGACCGGGTGCTGACCAGCCGTCCCTCCCTCTCTTACAGTTCCTTGAGTGGCAGTGTGATGTCTCAGCAGGCACTGCAAGGAAGCATGGTGGAGAACTACCATCACCACTTCACCCCCTCAGCTCTACCTTTCGGACACTCTCAGCACCCTGAGTTGATGGAAATCAAATGCGAGGAGGTGGACTCCGATGAACACTGCTTGACCCCGGAGCCCCCACTATCCATGTCTTACCAACAGGGCTCCCCTGAGGAGCATGAGATGGAGAGAGCTTTCTTGGACAGGGCCCAGAATGACTCTCCTATCTCCAGGGTGGAAATTCCCATTGAAACCAGTGTTTCACCTTCAGGTAGGACAGTATCTTCTCATTCAAGCCTGAGGTTGGTGTTACCAACTATGTATTCTGTTGAGGTTCCTTGGCCCAGACAATTTTAATGTAGAGTAATACGTTCTGCATTAATAGCCTTTCAATATTTCCTGAAATGTCTCTTAGTGCAGGTTGGTATAAAAGACACATAAAATCAGTGCACATTAGGGTGTGTGAAACTGAGGGACTGACACCTCCTAAAGGCAGGCACACGTGCTGTGCAAAATTCCTACATGTCAATTCTATCAAAGCATCTCAAATCCAGATAGAATTTTCATATTTTGTGGTCTCATTTGAACATTAAAAGGGCTCTCTTGAGTCCTCATACCACATTGTGATAGGAGTCCCTATTCTTTTCACTGTTAGGCTAGAACCCTCTGGATGAATCAACTTATCTTGCATTCCTAGAGCCCTGTCCTGATACAAAATTTGTATCTGCATCCAATCTGCAAACATGGTCTGCTGCTATAAAATGGATATCCGCAGATTTGCACGGCTTTAGATGTAAAATTTGGATCCGCATCCATCTGCGAGCCATAAACGTGGTCAGCGGATATCCGCAGATATAAAACGAATATCCACAGGTTTGCATTCCTTTCTTATGCCTCTTTGTAGCTAGTCTTTTTAGCCATGTGTCCATTGAGACTAATTAGTGGACACTGTGTTTTTCAGTCTCAATATACTAACTAGACAGAAATTGGGAAAGGGGAAACTCCTCGAGAGTGACTGGTGGAAGCACATTTAGATGTAGTAAAAGAAGATACAGCTTTACCTCAAATTTAACTAATCTACAGAATTGGTTTCCATGCATCAAGTCTAGAAATTCATTGGGATTTTAGAGAAGTCTGGGATGGATGGAGTCTTGAATACATACAGCATGGTGGTGTGGGAGGGAGACAGTGACCTCATGCTGATCACTGTGAAGTCAGGAAGGAATCCTCTGTTCCATTCACCATGATGTTTGCTGAACTGGCCAAGTGCCCTATTTAAGAGAGGGGGTTTGTCATCCACTAGAGTTAGTTTGGATCATTGCCTGAGGCAGAATACTGAACTGGATAGACCACAGTTTGGATACATAATGGCAAATTCAACATATGAGGTTAAATGAAAAACATGTTTTTTTTCAACATTCAGATGTACCTTATAGATTTGACTTCATCTTTCCTGTGGCATTCTGCCATGGACAGATCTGATTTTTGTCAGAGAAAGGCAATGGGGTTACATAAACAGACCTGGGTCAAACTGGTCCAGTGGAGGGCAGTAGTGTATGTTCACATCAGTCAGTACACTGCACTGTCAAATTTAGTTTTCTCTTTGTCTCTAAATATCTGCAGGTTTCAGTGAGCCCAACGTAGCGTCCTCATCCCGGATCCACAGTGTGGGCCCTCGGCCTGGCTTCTCCACCTTGCACCGCCTGCGGAAGAAACGGAAAGGCCAGCGAGTGAAGGACCCCCTTGATGACCTCCTACTGAAGACTCTGACATCGCAGCGGGCCATGGAGGAGCGCTTTCTGCAGATGGAGGAGCGGCGTTTGCAGCGGGATATGGAAGTGGAGGAACGGCGGATGCAGCTGGAGCAGCGACGTTTTGAACTGGAGCGGGAGCATGAGTTTCGCATGTTCAATGTCTTTGCTCAGATGCTTAGCATCTTAAAGCAGAACAACAGCAGCTCCTCCTCTTCTGCTGCACTTCCTTTCATCCAGGTGCTGTCTGACATTGCTGGGATGGGAGGAGGAGGGGGCCTGCAGGAGGTGAGGGCTATGCAGGTAGGGCGACCACTTTCTGAGAGAAGGACCGACATGTACAGTTTCTGTAACCCTGGTGAGTTCCAGAGCAGCCCCTTCCTCTCCACTCGAGGAAACATTGCCAATCTCTTTCGTGGCTCGACAGAAGAGGGATACAAGGCCTATCATGCTGACAAGTACGATGAAGACAAAAATCCCAATGTGAGTGAGGTTCCACTGCTGTGCACTTCTTTCTTGCTAGGAGAAACACCAAACAGGGTCATTTCTCAGACTCACTGACAGGACTTGGGTTAGAACATGACTTTTTTTATCTCACAGATGCCAGTCAGGTCAATCTTTTCATTTTAATAAAGCAGCTGGAACTGTATTCTCCCTTCTGCATCATCTCCAATGTCATCCACTGAGTTCTGGTTGCAACATGTTATCACTGTTGATGATGCAAGAGGCAGAAAGACCCAGCTGGCTTTTCAGAACCCAAGGAGGAGTTTGCAACACTGACATTTAGGAAACTGCATTTTTTATTTTTTTAATTCACCCTTCAAAGGTGATGCTGCCTGTTTACCTTTTGCCTGTCACTTGCTCTATGCAATATAATTAGGCTTGTTGCAAGGGTATGAGATTTACAGCATTTCAGGGTAATGTATTTTTTTTAAAATTTTTAAAGTAATAAGTATATGAGGTTTTTTAAAAATAAGTCCTAGGTTCTGATCCTAAATGTCAGTAATTTTAACTTAAAATTACTAATCCTAACTTCTTCAAACACTGTCTCTCCTGCAATGCAGTATCATGAGAGTTGACTATTAGAACCTTTAACACAAAGTATACCAATATCACATTATTATTCAATACAATAAGTGCAACCCAAGGGACAAACTTTATCATTTCTTCAGTGTTGCCTATATTTATTTACAAGAGAAATTAAAATTCAATACCTAAAACTGGCTCCAAGCTGTAATAATGTCATAAGTATACCATCCTGTGTATTTTTTTTAAATTTCTCCAGTGACCTACCCTAGCCTCAGAAGTGAAAATATGTTAATGTGTTTTTTTCTTTCTGTACTTTATTGTACTGTGACATGAGCATGCCAAGAGAAAAGACTAATACTCTAAGCTGCCTTCATACTTGGCATTGTGTAAAAAATGAAGTTTCCATGTGCGTGAGTAAATTAGTGGAATGCAATGTCATTGTCTGATGAACACATATTTTGAACATGGAAATATTTCCAAAGCACAATTTGTGTGTCACAGCAATGTAAATCCCAGCTTTCTCAGCTAGGAAAAATATGTATAAACTTGTGTTAAGGTCAGATTTACATTAACAAGTCAATTTAAGGTTAAATTACTTATACACATTATATAAACTAATATAAACCCTTGTTTTATACCCATCCCTAGAGTGCTTACTGACTAATAAATTAAGCACTTGTATAAATTACTAGTTTATATATATGTGATGAGTGTTCTGTGAAGCTTGTTTTTCATCCATTGTTATCTCCTTTACCTTGTTAGGATTTTTGAGATGGCACAGTAACAGCAGCAGGGGCAACAACAAAGTTGAAATGCAAGTAGTGCTGCCTAGTGGTAGTTTGTCTCCCTAAACAATGATTTCTTTCTTTCTCCAGGGGATAATTAATTTTGGTACCAGTGAGAATAAACTCTGCTTTGATCTAATGTCTAAGCGGGTAAGTCACATCCCCAGAAGAAATATAGAATACTCCACTTAATTCCTACTTAGTACTCATGATGTGCTTGGATTGCAACTGTTGCTCAGATCCCTCACAGAGCAATAATTTCCCAGAGCGCTTACCTTTTAGCCGTCATGTCTCTTCTCCTCTTCCATGCTGGCACTGATGCAGAAGGCCATTGGCTGGTCCATTTTCCCTATTTCATTTTGGATTGTACATTTCTTTAAATTATCTTCTCAGAGATAGATTGGAAATGGTAGTGTCTTCTAATCATCCAGTTGAGGCCTTGCCTTTGGGGCCCTGCCTGGCACACACAACCAAATGAAAGTAAAGTACATTTGCTTTTCTGCTGACGGCTCTTCAATTCACATAGAGATGAGTCCAAGTCTCACAGATCTGGGGACAGAGGAGGCTTGATTTGGCCTGTTATCAAGCTGTACAGTTCTGATCCAGTTCTGAACTATCTCAAAGCTTGAGAGGATTTGGCACCAGTGAAGGTATTACCAATAAACTGGGTGAACCACTAATTGGTGGTCTTGCTTAGTTACACCAGAAAAAGGCGCAGTACGGACAGTATAAGTCAAACTAGAGACTGCTTGGGCTGAAAGAAACTCTTGTTTCTTATTAAGCCATGTACCCAGATTCAGGCTGTTATGTGGGGAGACAGCAGTTTGTCCTACCTAGAGCTGAGGAAAGGTGGGATACTGAGTTTGTGGCACAGCAAGTCTCTACTGTAGTTGGTTGAAATTGTTTCACTCCCACTCCGTCACTGCCAGCCCTCAAAATGTTCCTTGTTTTATTTTTGCCTGCCATGCCACTGACTCGGGGGAACACTACCCCAACACTCGGCCTTCCAGCTAACAGAACAGGTAAGGCAGAACTGCTGCCTAATAGCAGTGTGCAGAAGCCTGCAAGGTGCCTTTTAGAATGTCTAGGTTGTTCCTTCCTTTCCCCATTTACCTCTTCTCCTGGGACTTAGCCCTGGTCTACACTGGGTGGGCGGGTGTCAATCTAAGTTACGCAAGTTCAGCTACGTGACTAACGTAGCTGAAGTCTACATACTTAGATCATCTTAACATGGTGTCTTCACCGTGATGAGTCAACTGCTGCTGCTGCTCTCCCATCAACTCTGCCTGCGACTCTCGGGCGCTGGAGTACAGGAGTCGAGGGGAGAGCACTCGGGGGTCAATATATCATGTTTAGACTTGACGTGATAAATCAGTCCCCACTGGATTGATCGCTGCCCGCTGATCTGATGGGTAGTGTGGACATACCCTTAGTATAATGTCTGCAGTTAACACGTCAGAGAAGGGACAACTGTATCTTCATTAGCCTTGTTATGACAGTGGGTTACTTGCTCTTGCCTATCAGCAGCAGTCAGATGAGCTTGTTCTCAGGCATACTGGAACAGGCTCAGAGCTGAGAAAAGATGTTTCTTCCAACGTATGAACTGCCACATTCCAGTGCTACTGCACTGACTCACAGAACAGTATGCTACTGGAGGTTATGAGATGTTAATCTTGCCACTAACTTGGAAGCCAATGCCTATATTTTGTAAGTGAAAACAGTAACTGTAATTCATTACCCCTAAGTTCAGTGATATTCTGTGGACTTGACAACCCAGAGATGAGATCTCCGATATTGTTCCCTGCCAATTGACCCAGTTGCTTCCGTCATCTTCTGTGGCATCATCCTAAAGGACTCCTTTACTTCCCATTGTGTTGTCATTTGGGCCAAGCCTGCTGTTGCACTGCTGTGCCAGCTGAGTTTAGGAGAGAAAGCAAATGAGGCTCGCTTGTGTGTTACATAGACTTCAGGATACATATCCAGCTGTAAAAGGGTACACCACCCAAAGTTGTTATTCTGCATGGGATGAAAGGCAACCCCATTAAACCCATCAGAGCCCCAGCTCAAGGCATCAGAACCCCAACCCAGATTTTTTTTAAATTATATGATTTAACATCTGCATGTTGGTTTCCCTCTTACTCCTTTGCATTTGTTCCTCTTTGGTCCCCACCCTTAAATCTGGGCTCCTTTTATGAAATCAATGAGAATGCACTGTATGTAAATGTTTGTTGATTTGTTTCCATTCATATAAAATACACCTCCTCTGATCACAGCTCTGCTTCCCTTTGTGACATGTTTGGACTGGACTGCTTGAAATTCTGCTAGTTATAGCTTTGAAAATGTTTAAATGAAAACAGTATGCTTACTTTTTAAAGTGTAATCTGGAAAAAAATGGTTAAAGGCAAGTGATCCAGCCCCCCAACTCAGGTGAAACTCCCTTTGAAACCCAAAGGCATGCCTTCCTCATAAGGAAGACCCAAAGGAGCACTTTCAAGAGGTTAACTTCACCTTTCTTAGGCCTCTTGAAAACTCCTGTTACTCTTTACCGTGTCCTGGCAAAATTATAGATGTGGAGGAGACACAGCTATTTGAAACTGGGGCATAGCTGAAAGCTAGACGTAATACATTCCTATTAGGAGAAGAAAATAACCACTCATCTGCCATTCAGGGCCATACCAAGGCTCTCTGGACCTGTTTAGAGCGCCCTCATAACATGGCCTTAATTCTCAGTTAGTTGAAAGCTAGTATCCTCAGAACTTGGGACAGGCCCTCATCAGGGCCCTAAGGGCTGCTTTGTTCAAAAAGTGATCCACAGAGATCTCCTTTCCATGGCTTTCATTTTGTATTAGCCGTTGTGCTTCCTTTTTGCAGATCTCTGTGCAAGGAGGCATTGCTGCATAATTTTGATGGCCAAATAGTTTCTAAAACCCCTCGTAAGGCCACTGAAGTCAGTGGGGCGTGTGTGTGCGTACATTTGAGTACTGTCCATATATTTGTTTGTGTTTCTGATTTTAATGGTTGTACCTGTCTCCTCCTTGTTGCTGACAGCTGACACAGAGTGATATGAACCTCATGGAGCCTCCACTGCTGCAATATCCTGATTGGAAAGGACATATGTTGTAAGTAGAAGTTTCCAAGTCTCCAAGAAGTTTCCCTTTGTAAATACTTGCCTTCTAAATACCATGCAGATGTTCTCCTTATGCATCAATGGGAAAAGGCCACTTCGAAGTTGTTCAGAATGCATAAGTACAAACAGCTCTGCGGTATTGGTTGGATAAAGCTTCTCTAGGCTATTAAATCCTTCTCCTCTTCCTCCCAGATCCCTAAGTGATCTCCCTGTCTGTTCATCCAATTCTAAAATATATGAGTGGGTTCCAGTTTGCTTTAAAAAAAAAAAGGTATTGTGCATGTTTAGTAGGTGGATGTGCCCACTTTTCTATACAATTGTAGTGGACGTTGCTGGACCGTTAGTCCTTCCTATGTTCTATGTCTTGACAAATTAAATCTTTCAAAAATGTGTGTGAAGTTATAAATAATTTCCATGACTTTTACCATGTATGCAAGCCACCTCCATAGTATGGAATAAGTGGCCCAGGATATGTGTTTTCCTCTTTGTTTATTTTTTCCTAGCTGTACACATTAGTCTCTCGTTCCCTGGCTTTATTTCTATGTCATGAGGACCTGTGGAGAGCCCAGCCTCTTGGAGAATAAACTGAATCAATCTTTGCTTTTGTGTCTTTCTCAGTTTACGGGAGGAAGTGGCTCGATTTTTGACTTATTATTGCAAGGCTCCTGCACCTCTCAAGGCAGAAAACGTGGGTAATTGCTTTTCACTGATGTGTCTTCTAACATATTGCCATGCACTGTGAAACAGGTTCTTCTATCTTCTTTTACAATGTTTAAGTGTGAGCCGTCTGAATCTTTTATCACGTAAATGGGAAGGATTGATCACTAGTAGTGTCAGGAAGATGACATGCAACTTTTCCAGACATTCTTCACATTCAGCTCAGCTAATGTATTTCAGTCCTACCATGTAGCTTCCTTTGTTCTTTCACTCTTGCCTCCCACACCATCCTGAAAGTGGCCTTCAGTCATGCTTTGTAGTAACACCTTTTGCTCCAGTCTTGGGCCCTACTATGCCAGTGCACCTCAGTCATTCCAGTCCCAGGGCTCCCTTGCACTGGTCTGCTGATTCACCTGAAGCTGGATTCATAACTGAGTCAAGAGTAGTTTTGCTCTGCTAAAGGATTGAGGAGGGAGCAGATTCCAGTGTTATTGTCAGGAATTATTTTTGTGGTGGTGCATTCCAATGAACAGAATTAACATCTGCTCCCATTGTCTCTTCTGTAGGTGATTGTGTTGAATGGTTGTGGCTCTCTGTTTTCTGCATTAGCTACAGTTCTCTGTGATCCAGGGGGTAAGTGGGATTATTTTCCAGTTTTTTGAAAATATACTTTTTTGGGTGGCAACATGGTAGTCACACTACAAATACCATATGTTTGGGTTTAACTGCAGAGTGGCTGTGACTTACTGTGGAGTTTCTGCCAAATGCCGTATTTTTTCAGTGCAACCACAAGTGAGGAGGATGCCTCCATGAACTTTTTACTATCAAATGTATATCCTCCTCAGTGGGACTCCTGCAGTCTCACTTTTGGCTCTCCCTGCACTCTTTGCCATTTTAATGTAGTTACACCTCTGGATGTAGCTCTAGAAATGTGGACTGCACTCATGTTGAGTGGATTCTCAAGGGTGACTGTTTGATGCGCTGAGACCTGGAATTGGGAGTTAAAAGTAAAACACAAAATTATTGCTAAAGGAAAGCGGACAAAATGTAACTCTTAAACGTTCCCATGGACCTCAAAAATGGAACCAGAAGCAAAAACTCCCAAGCTCAGATGGAGTGCCCTAGTAAGGAAGAAAAGATTGTGAGTTTAGTGCAGTGTTTCCGAAACTTGGAACACCGCTTGTGTAGGAAAAGCTCCTGGCGGGCTGGGCCAGTTTGTTTACCTGCCTGTCCGCAGGTCCGGCCGATTGCGGCTCCAAGCCAATGGGAGCTGCTGAAAGAAACGGCCTGCGTCGCTTCCAGCAGCTCTCATTGGTCTGGAGCAGTGAACCGCAGCCAGTGGCAGCTGCGATCGGCCGGGCCTGCGGACGAGGCAGGTAAACAAATCGGCCCGGCCCGCCAGGGGCTTTCCCTACACAAGCGGCATCCCAAGTTTGGGAAACACTGGTTTAATGGATAACTGGCTTTGTTTGCTTGATTTTTAGAAGCTGTTCTGATTGCTACCCCCTTTTATGGTGGTATCACCCAGAGTCTATTCCTGTATGGTAACGTCAAGCTGGTCTATGCCTATTTAGACAGCAAGGTAAGAATTGGGATGGGGGAACAAAACTTTGCAGGTAGAAAGAATTGGTATTGGTGGAAGACACAGTAACACTGCCATGGTGCTTTCTGGCTTTCAAGAGCTTTTCAAAGAGTCCTCACAACACCGCTTAGTTGTAGCTTACCTGTAGCACCACTAGTTTACAGCTGAAAAAACTGAGGCACATAGAGTTTAGTGACGTACCAAGCCACAACAAGATTCAGTGTGCAAACCAGGATTAGAATTCAAAATTCACTGACTGGCTTCCAGTCTTATGATGTGATCACTAGCCCATGGCCCTTTCTGTCCAGCATTCCGCTCCCATTATACAAACATTAATGGAATTTTGGAAATTTGCAAACCTGACATTTTTTACAAAGCAAAACCAAGAATAGAAAAAGTATCAACTGAACTCTCCTCCTCAAGGTGATCCCAGGGATGGGGCAACATATGGGAACTTTGCATTGTCCTGTCTGTCCAAGGATAACCAGGCAATATCTGTATGTATGGCAGATCCAGTATCAGTGTCTCCTTTATTTTATTTATTTCCTTGTTCCCTCCATAGCGTGAGGAAGAGGGAATCTAGGTTGTTACTGGGCTTTTGTGGTTTGGGAAATACTTTAATGCAGAAATGGTTGATGGAAGATCTGTAGTAACATTGTTTGCTTTTATCTTGTGGGTGCCTTTCAGATCACTGGAACAAGCACCCGGCCCTTCCAGCTCACAGTGGACAAGCTAGAGAAGGCCTTACAGGATGCCCGGTCAGAGGTGAGTGTGGCTGAACCTGGCCTTGTTGGACCCATTGGTGGTGTCTGCAGGAGAAAGTGGGGGTGCAGATCTAGAACAATGAAGCGTTGGGCAGATTTTAACTGTGAGTTCTAATACAGTGTATTAGACATACTTCTGCATCACTGGAATGTCATCTGCTCTGGGATCTCCCAGGGTAAATTGATTTTTAAATCACCAATTTTAATCATGATTTAAATCATCAATCTTAATCGTGTTCCGCCATGGCACTTTTTAGTTATTTTCCTAAAGAAAGATTGATTCTCATTGGTTGGGAACCATTAAAAAAGGTTGATTTGAAACTAATAGCTTTTGTACTAAATGTGGTGCTTCTTTTTGCTAACGGGAGAATACGTTGTATCTATGCAATTTTATGTAAGCGATTGTATCATTTGACTTTTTACTATATGATGATTAATTTTTTTACTTTTGATTTGCGTCAAGCTTTGTTTGGATAGAAATGCACAAAAACAGCTTTTTTAAAATAAATAAAATAACCCTAAATGTACAGGATACATATGGAAATTTTTTTATCAAAACATGTATGCATTTAAAACTAATTATTAAACAAATGAAGTATTATCTGTAGATAATGAATTCAGTTGTTTCTGGTCACCATGTTCTTCAAGATTTTAGAACTGGCAGATGTCATCTTCTCACACCTAATTTTTTTCATAGATTGGAAGAGGGAAAATGAGCTTTCCTGCTTTTTCAACTCCCAGTTAGGTTCTTAACTTTGAATTAATTAATCATTGAACTGAACTAGTTGAATAAACTGAAATGAGGAAAATATTCTCTCTGTACTTGCGGAATAGGCTACAGCTGTCAAAAGCTTGTTTAGCATGTCGACATACTCTGGTTCCAGTTGCTTATCCAGTGACTTCCAAAGGTTAAGTGATCTGATTTTCTTTAAAACTTGAAAGCAGATATGTACTTCTTAATATTATAATTTTTATTTTATTTAAATTATTTTAATAGATTATAAGAAGTTTAGGCTTTAATGTAGGTTGTCAATTTCAAATTCAATTTAATTTAAATTTAAAACATCTGATTTGTTTTATTATTATTTTTTTAATAATCAATTTTTATCCATTCTGGGGTCTCCCATTCCAAAGCATGTTCTGGGATGTGAGCAGTTTCTGATCACACTGTTGGAGTTCTGACTTCCCCACTCCACTAATTGATGCCATCACAACTCTATTCTTCCCACCTAAGGCCTGGTCTACACTAGAAAATTAAGTTGGTTTAACTACATTGTTCAGGGGTATGAAAAATCCACACCCCCCAGCGGCATAGTTAAGCCAACCTACTCCCCAGTGTAATCTGCACTAGGCTGAAGAAAGAATTCTTCCATTGACCTAGTTACCACCTCTCAGGGAGATGGTTTACCTACACTGATGAAAGAATCCCTCCTGTTGGTGCAGGTAGTGTATACACAGAAGTGCTACAGTGGCACAGCTGCAGCATCTATTCAGCTCCTCTTCACAATGGGGGAAATGTAAGAGAGTCTTTGTCAGGGATTAGTATACCAGATGTCAGTGGTGCTTAAAACCAGGCTTCAGGCCACAAAGTACTTTATGAACCAGGTAGCTTCAAGAATCTCTTCGTCCTCCTGCTAAAACATCCCATAGTTGAATTTCTCCTATAGTTCTGGGCACTGGGTGCGATGCCATTGTGGTGCATGGTGAAGGTGTGAGTTATTAGGGGAGTCTTGTGGTTTTAGAAAAGGAGGCTGAAGATTTACCCCACAGGTATTGTTCTTTTAACATTATATTGTGTTTTTGTTTTATAGGGTGTTGGTGTGAAAGCCTTAATTCTCCTGAACCCCCAAAATCCTTTAGGGGACATCTACTCCCTGTCAGAATTACGGGACTACCTGGAGTTTGCTAAAAGGTATGGCAGTTTAAGGGTCTGAGGAGACCCAGGTCAGAGATGACTTTCTGAGTCTGATGAACCAGTCAGCATGTCTGTGTCTTTCTGGCTCTAACTTTCCTCTCTGCCATGAAAATAACTTATTCTAGTCCACACAACAAAGAGCTTAAGACTAGAGAATGGGGAGATAAGATGGTGGACCATGCAGTCATTTCTCCACCCTTGGATTGGCCAAGCACTTGCCATATGATATGATATGATATTGGAGATTATTGGAGTTCTAGTGAGCTATACAAGGCACTAATTTGCTATGTCTGCTGCATATTCATGGGGATATGGTGAGATACAGCAGCTCTGCTGTTCATGGGATACGGGATACGGGGTTCATTTTCCACAGCTGTTTCATATGTGCACATTAGAAGACAGACAGTTGTGGGATTCCAGCCTTCTCCCATACTACTCACTCCCCTTTAAATTTCTGTCCATCCTTTGTAGATGGTGATAGAGTTTACTCAAGTGGGATATTAAATGAGAGAGTTAATAAGCCTGAATTAGCAATGACTACAAACTCTTTCTGTGTCATGGTTGTGATAAGTGACAAGAAATGAGTCTGATGGACCTCAGTCTGGTTTTCTGCATACATGAAGCAGCCCTCAGACTATGAGAGTATTATTCTCTCACAGTCTCCGTTTTCTCTCTTTCAGGCATGAATTGCATGTAATAGTAGATGAGATCTACATGCTGTCAGTTTTTGACGAATCAGCCACGTTCCATAGTGTTCTTGGCATGGACAGGTAAAGTCTGCACTGCTTCCTTGGCCACCCGTTAGCAATTGTGCAACATGTTGTCATGTTGGTGGTTTGTGACTGGGATTTGACTCGTGCCCCAGTAGACTCTGCCTCATGTTGATTGCTTCATAGTTTCCTTCTTTCCAGTGTACTTTGCAGGTTGATACACCTTTGAATGTGTTTGAATGTGTTCATTAGTCCATTGTTTGCAACGTTTCTAAAAACCTGAAAAGGAGGCTTCATTTCCTGCTGATCATTATCTTTCTTTTCCTTTGCCAAACACTGCTGTTCCCTTCCCCTGGTTCTAATGGTGCGTGTAAGGATTGTAGTCTTTTTCATTCTTTACTTTTGTTTAATGCAGAAGCAGCTGCATTGAGATCTTACTACTTGTCTGGGAACGAGTTTTATTAGTTAATGCTTTAAAGGGACACAGCAGTTACAAAGCTCATACTTAAAAATATTCCTTGCTTGTGTTACTAATAACTCATTTGATTGCTGAATAGAGAACTTTTAAATTTACTTTTACTTTTTCCCAGTGAATCTGTTTTTCTTATCTGTGCACCACTCATTTGGGACAGTGAAACTGGATTGGTCCATTTTATTTTCGGGTTCTAATCAGTTTCACTTTCGGGTGCTAGCCCACTGTTTCTGAATTTGAATTCACAACATTGCAAGGGAAAATTTAAAACTGTCCCCCAAAATCTCATGTTTTCATTGACATTTTTAAAACAATTGATGAAAAAAGTCATTTTAGTTTTTATAAAACATGTTGGCAGGGGCCTGATTCTTTTAGAATTGAGTGCACTTTTGTATGTGTAGCTATAACAGTCTGGCCTATAATTTGTAACTAGAGTGTCACACTTAGATAATATAGTGATGTATGCCTTATAAATACCTAAGATAGACCCAACTTTTGTATACAATTAGTTCCTAGTGTCCCTTTAAAGGTAGGTTCCATTTAGCCTTATACTGTTTCATTCATGTCCCCTGGTGTGTTGTCTGTCCTTGTGCAATGTTGCTTCTTTGCTTCTGGAATGTTGCACTGGTGATCCAAAAGCTTCTGCACCTATGACGCTAACTGCCTTGTGTGCATCCTTCTACATGCAGATTGCCTGATCCACAGAGGACCCATGTGATGTGGGGAATTAGCAAGGTGAGTGTAGTCATGCCAGGTCTAACTCAGCTATGCAATCAGCCTGATATCCCATGAGGCCTTGACCCTGTGTTGGAAAGAATAAGATAGTGGTGATGGGATCCTGCATTCCTTTGCAGTAGGGTAATCAGTGTGTGTGTGTTTCCTGCAGGATTTTGCTGTCTCTGGGATTCGTTTTGGCACTTTGTATACAGAGAACCAAGATGTTGCCAATGCAGTGGCCTCCTTGTGTTACTTCCATGGAGTTTGTGGACCTGTCCAATACAAAGTGGCACAGCTGCTCCGAGACAGAGGTGAGTCTGAGAGAGTGGTTTCTCACATAGTCATCTGCCTTTCTCTATTATCCTGGGAGCTGAGAGGATTTGTTCCCTAAATTCTCAAGGCGTCTCTAGCTAAAGCAGCTAAAATGACAACCTTCCATAATGCTGGGGCTGCACGTTAGATGTGGTTGACAATTATGTAGGATTGTCACTGAAAGAGAAGGTGCGCTCAGGATGAGCAGGGTTGAAGGAACAGCTTGGAGGCAGTTACTTGAACAACAGAGGTCCCCATTTTGAAAAGTCTGCTGAGGAGAATTAAAAGGATATGAGCTTCTGGGAATTGTGAAACAGATTTCTAGCTCTGTCTTGGGTTCCACGCTAACAAATTGCAGCGGCTTCACAACAGACATCTGAGGTCTAAGGAAACTTCCACCAGGAGATTAGATAAAAGAGGATAGAATTCAAGACAGGCACTAAGCTCTTGAATAGTGTTTGTGTTCTAGCGTACTGCAGTGGAGGAGAATCTGAGGATGATAAAAGAAGGGGATAGGGTGAAAGATGGATAGAGGCTTTATAATTCCACTCCATATATCATAAATGATCGTGGAGGAAATCTTTTTGAAACTGAACTATTGGTCAATTTGTGAAGTTTCTTCTCCTCCTGGCTAGATTGGATCAATCAAGTATATCTGCGGGCCAACCATGCCCGTCTGAAAGCTGCCCATACCTATGTAACAGATGAGTTGAAGACCCTTGGGGTTCCCTTCCTCAATCGCAATGCCGGCTTCTTTGTTTGGATCGATTTCCGAAAGGTCAGTGGTCCCAGGAGAGGAGGCTGTTTCTCTGGCTAGGCAAACATTTGGCGCAATGGATTCTGGAGGAGAGTTAGCTGTAGTTGTACAAACACATTGCTGAATCCTAATTAATCATTCTGATGAGCTGGAAGGAAGAGGTGCAGGATATTTTTGTAAGTGTGGTTCATGGGTCCCTTTAGTTTGTATACACATTTTTCTTCTTGCTTGGGATCTTTTCTAACTGCATTCTGTCTCTTTTCACCATCTTTGCCCCAGCCCCTCTTCTTAGGAACGATAATTGCTTCAATTCCTCAGGGATCCTAGCTACTCACCACTCTCCCCAGGTCCCATGGGGATCACAGCTTGACCCATTTGCAGCAGCTAGGAGACAGAAAACATCTCCCCAGGACGTTATAGTTTACTCATCTTTTTTCCTTGGTGGGGGCTGCCACTTTTCTCCCCCCTTCAATTCAAGGCTCCCATGTCCTGCAGCTCCTCCTAAAGAGAGGAGCTAAAGAGAGTTGGATAATCAAACTTCTCCATCTTCCATGTGAAAGCCTTCTCCTTAGAGCTCTGTGGCTGCTGGGTCCCAATTCCATTACTACTGATCTTGAGCACTGAGGCTTCTCAGTTGCGTGACCTGCATGTTACTAACGCCTTACCCTTCTGCTCCCAGTACCTTAGGACAGGAACATTTGAGGAGGAGATGCTGCTCTGGAGGCGATTCCTGGATAACAAGGTTCTACTGTCCTGTGGCAAAGCCTTTGAGTGCAGTGAGCCAGGGTGGTTCCGTATCATTTTTGCTGACAAAACCCACCGACTACAGTTAGGTGTGTGGCATTTCCTTCCCCTTTCCATCACCCAATCTTGCCTGCACTCTGGGCACCTCATTCCCTTTTCAAATTACCCTCTATCCCTATCCTCCTCCATTTCTCTTCACTTCCCTACTCCAAGTCCATTTGGATTTGAAAAGGGTTTTGGGATTCTTTTGCTTTTGTTGTAACCCTTGTGGGTTATTTTCTCCCTCACACTACCCCAGGCATGCAGCGGATCCGTAGAGTCCTGGAAGAGAGGGAGCGTGAGATTCTGTCTGAGGACAAGGACCAGCCCTGCCAGTCAGACCAGGACGGCAAAGCAGACAGTACAGATGAGGTCATCTTTGTGTCCCATCACCAGGAGCCTGTTTCTACTGGTGGCTCTAACCTCGGTGACCTCATTGGCCTCCTGCAGCAGCAGATGCGCTCATCTGACTGGCTGCAGAAGAACACAGCAGAGCAGTTTGCACAGGAGAAGCCAGAGATCTATGACGTGTTCAGCAAACTGGTTGGGAAACAGTAGGGACCCCTGTTCCTCCATGGGCCTTATCTGAGAAGGGACTGACACTGGAGCCCTAACTGCTTGGTATTTGACTTCCTGCAAATAATGTATTTTCTGTATAGTGAGGAAATCACTTTGTAAAACCTGCTACCCAGGCCTCCTCTTTGGAATCTCTGCTTTGTATTGTATAGCCCATTTCCCTGTATTGAGGTATGGGTAGGGGATGCAGGGCTTGCTTCTGCCACTGCCCCTTGCCTCATATTTTATAATTCCTTTCAAATGAATAAGTTCTTGGCTCTTTTTATAAGGCACCATTGTGTCATCTTTTATGCTGCTTCTTGTTTCCTCTCACTGTTCCCAGGGAGACAGAAACTTGAGATAATTATGATGTTTTATATTCTTCCCTGAATGAGGTGCAGAGAAAACTAATTCCTTCAGCCCCAGAAGATGTGTTTCTCCTCAAACCACTGTAATATGACATGTATTGACAGTTAGAACCAAGCACTTGCCCTGACTCTCAGCCGGGGGTAAATAAGAGTGTATTCATATTTAGACCACTTTTGTGTGTGTGTGTGTCTGTCTGTTTGTGTGTCTGTCTGTGAGAGAGAGAGAGAGAAATTCCAACAGAAGGGATCGAATGACTTAGCTAACTAGTACTATGGAGCCTTTCACTTCTGGATCACTAGTTCCCCTACAGCCTCAGGTCCATTGTGATTTTAAAATATATAATATAGTGATCTGGTGCCCTGTGTTTAAATGAGCTTGGCTATCTCAGTCCAGCTTTTTGTGTTCATATAAAAGAACATCATCACAACTGGGTCTGATAGCTTCTCAGCAGGAATTGCCAACAAAATGGGCAAAGGATGCAGAGGGTCATCGAGAGTAGACAGCTCCATTATACTAGGAGGATGTTCTGGTTAGAAATAAGGCACTTTGGCAGGACAGTATAGAGAGTGCTCACCCTGCTGCTGCCAGGCTCTTCAGAGCTGTCAAGCCAGCACCTTCCAATGATTTAGTTGGGGATTGTTCCTGCTTAGAGCAGAGGGTTGGACTGGATGACCTCCTGAGGTCCCTTCCAACCCTGATATTCTATGATTTTTTCCCCACAATCAAAGAACTTTAAAAAAATGTAATCTAAACTGTTACATCAGACAGCTTCTGAGGGTAACTTTCTGGTACACAAGATTCTTTAGTTTTTGAAAGAGCCTGTTTGAGCTGCATTCTGTGAGATGGTGATAAACTGTAATGTAGCTGGTAAACTGATCTCTCGGTGTAAAGCATTTTCCTTTGCCCTTAGTTTGATTTCCTCTGAGACAAAGCAGGATGTATTATATTCACATCCAGGAGTTACAGAATGTCTACAGTGTAGGTCAGGGGTGGGCAAACTTTTTGGCCCAAGGGCCATATCTAGGTGGGGAAATTGCATGCAGGGCCATGAATGTAGGGCTGGGGCAGGGGGTTGGATATGGGAGGGGGTGCAGTGTGCAGGAAGAGGCTCAGGTCAAGGGGTTGGGGTGTAGGAGAGGTGTGGGATGTACCAGGGGGCTCAGGGAAGGGGTCCCTGCCTGACCTGGCCCCGCGCCGCTCCCGGAAGCAGCTGGCACTACATCCCTGTGGCCCCTGGGGGAGGGAGGGACGGAGGGCTCCGCGCGCTGCCCTCGCCTGTGGGTACCTCCCTGGAAGCACTCATTGGCCACGGTTCCCCGTTCCTGGCCAATGGGAGCTGTGGCTGGGGTAGTGCCTGCAGGCGAGGGCAGTGTGCAGAGCCCTCTGCCCCTGCTCCTCCTCCCTACCCAGGGCTTCAGGGACATGGTGCTGGCCACTTCCAGGAGCAGTGTGGGGCCTGCAGCACCACGGAGGTGGCAATCCCACGTGCCGGATCCAAAGCCCTGATGGGCCAGATCCGGCCCATGGGCTGTAGTTTGCCCATACCTGTATAGGTGCTACAGCAGCACACCTGTGCCACTGTAGTGCTATAGTGTATATGCTTCCTACAGTGATGGAAGGATTTTGTCCAGCAATATAGGAACACCACCTCCCCGAGTGATGGAAGCATTCATTTGTTGACCTAGCTGCATCTATACTGGGGGTTAGAGAGGCATACTTATGGTATTTGGATGTGGGTTTTTCACACCCATGTGTACTGTAGCTATGTCAACTTATCTTTTTTAAGTGTAGATTAGGCCATCCGTGTTAATCCAGGGCAAGAGCAAGTTGTGTCCTAGAAAAGAAATAAATATGATTGTGAATATAATCTATGAAGGGGGTCTCCACTCCTGTTACATGCCCAGGTGTACCATTGGTGGTAACTGAACTTGTGTTTTAACATAGCTGAATGTACTGAAATCTCATAATGGTCATGTCTACCTCTATGGGGACTATACCAGCACAGCCACGGCACTGTAGCTGTGCTAGCAGAATTCTGTAGTATAGCCTATACCAATAGAAGGGGTTTGTCCATCAGTGTAGTAAAACTATCTTCCAGAGCAACAGGAGCTACATTGTCAGAAGTATTCTTCTATCCAGCCTGGAACTTTCCTTTCAGCATCGATATTATACATGAAGAGCTGGACTGAGTGAACGGTAAGAGGTGGGCTCCCATATCTCATAGGCACTCACACCAACAATGATTGGGGTGTTTCAAGCAATAAAAGAAAGAGCACTACGTTCATACAACCACTCACCCTACACAGGACGGTCCTTTCCTGCAGTTTATCTCTCCAGAAGCCATTGGCTTCAAAAGAGACACCTTTTCTCTGGCTGAAAGACATTGCCGAAGCAGATAGCAATTCCCAGCTCACTCCATGCAAGGATGTAGTCTCTCCTTCTTTATCAAAGAAAAAGGAACAGTTAACCTGTATAAAGTGAGGGATAAGGGAGCAGTGTCTATCATTAAAAGGGATGGGAAGCAGCTTACATTATCTAAAAATTGGGTTTATTTGATTTTAGGAGTGAATTAATTCTTGCCACAATCAATGTGACAAAAGTGAATCAAATGTAAAATGGGGATAATGCTTCCCCAGTTTTCAGGCATGGAGTGAAAATTTTCATCAAGTGTTTTTAGATGCCTAAGTGGAGGAGGCTAGAAAAGGGTATCGTTCCAAAACAATGCAATAGTTAAAAGATTTCTATTTGCTTACTAACTCATCCTCTTTTCTCAGACTTTAGCCATATTTTTTTAGTAAATTCTCTGTGCTGATTAAAATTTATTTCACATTTACACTGGAATTTCTGCTTGTGAAGGGTAAAGCACGACTTAAGTTATTGAGTTGGTTACATCTTTGAAGAGAGTGGGAAGAGAAATGCCAGAATAGAGAGCCAAAGGAAAGACAAACTGACTCCTTTCCCCTTTGTGATGTTCCCAAGGCATCACGGAGCTGCATAAATTTCAGTCTAGCAGTAGCAAAGTGAGGGAGAAGGCTCTCTGAAATGAAGGACGTGAAAGGACTCTTCAGGCAGTAATAAATCAAAACACTATTTTATTTTATTTCTTTTTTAGATTTCTGTAATAAACAAAAGCAACCCATTAACTAGTGCTGGCTCTATTTTCTCCTTGGTCTTTAGTCATTCGCAGAACTGGTGAATTTTAATATATACAACTCTGAAATTATTTTAATATACAACTTTGAAATGGGTGTTTCCCAGATGGTCATGTTCACTGGTCAGTAAAATGTTTCTTATTAACAATACTAAGGGGTTTATTTTATTTCTTATACACTAAAAGAGACAAAAAGATGTGCATATTTGCAAGGGGGGGGCATAACATACTGCTCATACATTAGGGCAAAAGACTTTTTTTTTTTTTTTTAAATGTCAGGAAAACAATACTAGAGGTAGGGTGATCAGATGTCCCATTTTTAAAGGGACAGTCCCGTTTTTTGGGACTTTTTCTTATATAGGTGCCTATTACCCTCCATCCCTGTACCGTTTTTTTTACTGTTGCTATCTGGTAACCCTAACTGGAGGGTTGCGTGCTCTGTTGTTTGTGTGTGCTGTGTGTTAGACATTTTTTATGTGCAAATGATTTTACAGGTGTGAGGACTGTCTAAGAAGGTATCTGTGGGCCAGACTCTTAAGCTTGGCTGTCTCCAGAAACTGAGAATGTAGCTGTGGAAGCAGCACCAAGATGAGTTGTGACTGTTTGAATTCTCCTTTGGAACAGAAAGGGCAAAGTCTGTCCCAGCTAAGGCCTGTTCTATGCTGGTGGGAGGATCAATTTAAGTTACTTAGCTTCAGCTACGTACTTAGATCTACTAACTGTGGTGTCTTCACTGCGGTGAGTCGACTGCTGCCACTCCCCCGTTGACTCCGTCTGCACCTCTCACTGAGATGGAGTACAGGAGTCAACGGGAGAGCACTCTGGACTTTCTCCAATTTGTCCATGTCTTTGCTGAAATGTGGCACCCAGAACTGGACACAATACTCCAGCTGAGGCCCTATCAGCACAGAGTAGAGCAGAAGAATTACTATTTATGTCTTGCTTACAGCACTTGTGCTAATATATCCCACAATGTTTGCTTTTTTTTTTTTTTTTTGCTACACTGTTGACTCATATTTAGCTTTTGATTCACTATGCTCCCCAGATCCTTTTCCACAGTACTCCTTCCTAGGCAATCATTTCCCATTTTGTATGTGTGCAACTAATTGTTCCTTCCTAAGTGGAGTACTTTGCATTTGCCCATTTCTCCAGTTTGTCCAGATCATTTTGAATATTAATCCTATCGTCTAAAGCACTTGCAACTCCCCCAAGCTTGGTATTGTTCACAAACTTTATAAGTGTACTCTCCATGCCATTATCTAAATCAGGGGTGGCCAACCTGTGGCTCCAGAGCCACAGGTTAATATGCAGCTCCTTGCACAGGTACTGACTGAGGCTGGAGCTACAGATGCTAACCTTCCAGTGTGCTGTGGGGTGCTCACTGCTCAATCACCTGCTCTCCCCAGATTCTGCCACCACTCCTCCCCTTTCCCTGAGGCCCCTGCCCCTTCTCCCAAGCCTTCCGTGCCCTCTAAGTCCTTCCCACCAGACCCTCCTATGCATTGCAAAACAGCTGACTGTGGTGGGCAGAAGGCATAGGAAGGGAGGGGAAGGTGCTGATTAACGGGGCTGCCAGTGGGCTGGAGGAGTGTAGCGGATGGGAGGTTGCTGACATATTACTGTGGCTCTTTGGCAATGTTCATTGGTAAATTCTGGCTCCTTCTCAGGCTGAGATTGGCCACCCCTGATCAAAATCATTGATGAAGATATTGAACAGAACCAGACCCCGAACTGATCCCTGTGGGACCCCACTTGGTATGTCCTTCCAGCTTCACTGTGAACCACTGATAAACTCTTCCCAGACAATAGTTTCCAACCAATTACGCACCCACCTTACAGTAGCTCCCTCTAGGTTGTATTTCCCTAGTTTGTTTATGAGAAGGTAATGACAGTATCAAAAGTCTTACTACAGTTAAGATATACCATGTCTACTGCTTTCCCCCATCCACAGCACTTGTTACTTTGTCAAAGAAAGCTATTAGGTTGGTTTGACATGATTTGTTCTTGATAAATCTATGCTCTGTTACTTGTCACTTTATTATCTTCTAGGTGTTTGCAAATTGATTGCTTCATTATTTGCTCCGTTATCTTTCTGGGTACGGAAGCGAAACTGACTGATCTGTAATTCCTCAGGTTGTCTTTATTCCCTTCATTATAGATTGGCACTATATTTGCCCTTTTCCAGTCCTCTGGAATCTCGCCAGTGACTTTCGTGACTTTTTGAAGGTAATCGGTAATGGCTCAGATATCTCCTCAGGGATATTCTAGGATGTATTTCATCATTTGGATGGGAGTAAGATTGTGATGCTGATGTGAAAAGGTCCTGACAGTACACTATACACACTTTGTAGCTTCTGTAGGCTGAGCTCATTGCCCACCACAGGGGCTCCTTGCATTCTTCCATTTCCCCTCACACCATATCTCCTTATGTTTCACCCTCCCATACTGCTCCATTTCAGGAACTCCCTAAAACTTCCCCCAATCTCACCTCCGCCTGGGATTCTGCCCAAATTTCACCTTCCCTAAACCATTATCCCCCATACATAGCACCTGGCACAGGGGGGAAATCTCTGTTCCAACCTCTGCCATAAGCCTGGCGTGCTGGATCCCTCCATTCCCTCCTCCCCCATAGCAGGGTCCCCCATTCCCCTCCCAGCAGGGGTTTTGTATGTTTCCCCCTCCACAACAGGGCTCTGTGTCCCCATTGTCCCCCATTAGCCCCCTTCGGAGCAGGGACTCTATATTCCCCTCCTTTTCCCCACCAGTCTCCCCTATTCTCCCCTTACCAGGGGTTCTATGTGCTCTCTTCAGTCCTTTCCCCCCACAATTATTACTTATTTTCTTTGTGTCTGGGAGATAAATCATTCAAGGTATCAACATGTTAAACTCTATTGGGAGGATGACCCAGGGCTGAGACGGGGGGTATTCATGTCTGCCATCCACCAGTTCTTTGACTTGTAGACCATTATGACCTGACTGAAGTGCTGGGTTGGCTAACCAGAGGCTAGGGGCTCTGTGTGCCCCCCATTTCTTCATTCCAGTTTTCCAAATTTCACCAAAATTAATAGGGTAGTAAGCTGTGTCTTATTTATTACTGATTATATAAATCACTGGCAACTGACCATTTCCTTGTTCCTAATTTAGCTGCAGTCAACAAAAGTACTTTAGTCTGTGTTGGTTAAAAATATTCTACTTTTTGTCCTTAACTTGCTAGCAACAGTCATTTTTAGTAAGAACTCAACCAACCTTATTAAAATCTAGCATCAAAAATAGACTAGAGAAATCCTGGAAGCAAATACTATTTTTAGCTGCTCTGTCTGTTCCCTGCCGTTACCCACCAGATTCTGACTGCACAGCCCATGCTCATGTACTTAGTTATTCTAGGCAGAGCCTCCTCGTGACCCTTTTTTCCCTGAACACCTGAATGCGGAAAACACTCGACTGATTAAAGATTAATACTGCTGCAAAGCGTGACAGCTGCCTTTTCCTCTGAGTGCTTTTGGGAAGGAGAAGAATATGGAATGACAGACAACTTGCAATCAGTATTTCTATTACATGAGCATTTCTGTGGAAAGCTTGGCTGGAAGGTCTCCCTAGCATTTCATGCCCTTCAACTGGTGCTATGAGAAGCAGGGTTCTAATGTGCAATAACTTTCTTCTCCCCACTGCCCCCCCAGCAAGTGGGGGGCATTGGGATGTAGACATCAGGCGGTATAGGCTATGTCATGGCTATACAATACATTTCATCTTCCCCATCCCCAGCAAGTGCGGGGCACAGGGATATATCAAGAAGTACAGACTATGTGATGCACCCTGCTCAGTAGCATAACTTTACACTTGGTCACTGGTTACAATTGCATTGACTAAGGAAGTGAAAAGACTCAGTTCAATGAGGTTGCCATTTTGTTGTAATACAGAAAACTGAAATAGTGGATCAGACCAATTGTCAGTCTATTATGATATCCTGACTCCTGTACCAAAACAGAACTGTGTTGGATCTAGGCTACATCACTGACTGGTATCTATACCAGAAGTTTCAAAGCAAAATATGAACCCTTATTTGGTGGTTATGCTGTATCATAGGGCTGAAGAAAAGTGAAAGGGATGACTCCAGTATATTAACTGGTAATTCACTTTTGCAATGATCTCTCTCTATATTAAAGTGGCTTCTGAGAACATGCTGTCACAGCATCGTGTACCTGGCAATAATCCTGAATCTGACACAGTGATTGCACCATTATACATGGAGGAGATACAATATTGCAAAGGAATGCTGAGCAGACTGAAGAGTCATAAGCAGGCACTATGGTGATTCTTCCTGCCTGTGCCTTCAATTCTATGTACCTGAGTAGTTCACCCATGATAGACGATAAGCAGAGCTGTGTGCAGCAGAGGAATGCACTGTGTGATGCTAAAAATCTGTGAACGGAAGAATTTGGTGCACTAATTGAAATCATGCACACTCCACCATCTCAAAAGACTTGTATATAACAGGCTTTAAAAGCGGGAGAGAGGGCGGGGTGAAAAAAATCTGGACTCTGACACATTTATAAAAACTGGTGGCCTGGCACCCAGAAGCTAATGAGTATTTTTACAGGATAAAAAATGGCAACCTAGAAGAGTCTAAAAATAATAGTGTGCTGCAGACTTGTCTGGTTCAGCTACACCACTGGAATGCAAACTAGTAAAGCCAGTGTTTCTGAAGTTCCAGGAAAATCTCTGTCAAAAGTGTCCTCCTTGTGGTTGCTAAACAGAACAGCAAGGGCTCCTTGCATTTATTTCACTTAGTCATTAATAATTTGCAAAGCTCTTTCTCAGTGGAAAACTTCCCAAATTTTCCTATATGAAAGAAACTACCCTTAAAGCCTCCTTAAATCTTTCAGCTACGATTGAGTAGATGCACTTTATTCTCCCTGGAAGAGCACAGAGAGAGAGAGAGAGAGAGAGAAGGTGCCTGTGGGTATTGTATGGGCATCCATCAGCACGCTGCGTTCAGCAACCCTCTGTCTCCCTCCCTTCCCTTAGCAGCACATGGACTAGCCAATGTTCTGGTCACATGACACAGCTCACCCTTCTATGGCTCAGTCACATCCAATCACCATTCATACAGTGAGTCCCACTGCTCACAGAGATCACCACATTCATATCAGCATGCAGCCCTACCACATGAATGGCGCCTTGCTCGATTCATAAAAGTGGCAGTGGTCAATTCACAGTGTACTGTTTGCTTCAATTTATTAAAGAAACTAAGGTCAAGGAAAATTATTGCTTTTGAGCAATGCACAAGAAACCTCACAGCACATTTTAACAAAAGGTTTAAAAGCAAAAGTCTCTTGTGTCATAATAAATAAAATCTGAATTAATGACAGGGAAAACTCTAGTCACAAACACATCAGAGTCAATGGGGACACTGTGGCCTGATTGCTTGATGCAAGTGTTTCATAAACTGAAGAGCATGATAATACAAAGAAAATATTATAAAAATAAAATAATGTAAATAAAAATGAGAACATATTATGTCATCTATTACCTAATGCCTAGAGGAGCCTAGGGCAGAGAACAGGGCTGACTGTAGAGAGAACATTTCTCCGATGCTTTTTCCACATGGAAGCACTGATAGGTGTGCGTCAAGGTAGGCTTTGCACAAGGCACCTTTGTTGTTGGAGAAACTGAGATGAACAAGGTTAACCCTTTGACAAGAAGGGTTAAGATTGCTCCAAAGGGCCTTACACAACATGTGCAACAGACCCTCCCTACAAAACTGGGTCAGGCACCACACGATCTTTCTCTCACTCACACGGCAGTGCCACAGCACTGCAACCACAGGAGGTAACAATGGATGATGATGGTTACAATAAAATAGCAGAGGGGAAAAATGTGCTTTTAGGGGAAGGAGACTGACACTTTCAGATACTAAGGTGATAAGATCCTTTTAAACACCTGGGTAACTTAGCTATAGGGTTAGGTAGCAAAAGGGCCATTTCGTGTCCCTCCCACATCCTGCCTGCTTTGCCCCACTCTGGCAGCACAAAGCTGGCAGAATAAATGTCTCCTTTATTAGCAGCGTGGGGATGCCTTTGGCATAGAGGAAGTTCCCAGGTGATGCAGAACTATTGAAGGGCTGATGTCAGGGGAAGAGGGCATGGTCGGAGCACCATTGGGCTCTGTAGGGCCCTGAATGATGGAATTGCCCCATGAGGTGTTATCATCAGATGCCAAAACTTAGAGACTAAGTTTCTCCAGGGCCTAAGCTGTCCCCAGGTTTGGGCTGGGGGGCCGGGGCATCAAGGTGATGTAAAATCATTTTTATTTTCTCCTCAGCTGCACTGAGTGCAGCTTGGCTACGTAGTGAACTCAGCCTGGAGAACAACAGAAAACACAGTTGTATGCAAGAGTTTTGTATTGTCTCCTGCCTTCATCTTCCCAGCCCACAATTAGTAGTGGTGTAGTCCTAAGTCTGAAAGTACAGGAACTCTAGCAGCACAAAAAAAAAATTTTGAGGAGGGGGAGAACACCTTGCCACACCCCCCAGGGGAGAACAGGGGGTGTAACCCCTCCAAAGAGTAAGCAATTGAAACAACTGGGTGTGTACAATGTTATTGTGTAAAAAAATATGTCAAGTAAGATCTTTTATGAAATCTTGTAATGTTCTGAATGTCATTATTAGATAGGTATACAGCCTGTGGTTACAAATGTATAGAGACTAGAAGGCTCACGACTGGTACTACATTTTAAAGTACTGCTCACAACAGGGAGGAGCTATTCCCAAACCAGTTGTTTACACAAAATAACTTGCACCCATGTATTGTCCAGCCAGAAGGCGACAACAGAAGTCCGAGGACCATTAAAGATAATGGAAAGACATTGAAACTGAAAAGAAAACCCAAACCTTGAAAAACTAAGAAAAGAGGGAGGCTCCCACTCTGATTGGCTGTGGCCAGGCCTCATCGTGACATGAGAAAGAAGAAAAGAAAAATAAAGAGTGAAAAATAAAAACAGGTGGGAGTGCCAGGTCTGGGATTTTCTTTTTTAACCAGAAGTGGGGCAGCAGCATCTAAGTGGGGTGCTGCTCATGAAAACACTGGATCATGTATGTAGGACAGAGGGCACACAGACCAGCCAGGCTCCCATGGAGCACCTCGCAGATCACACCAGGTACCAGCCTGACTCTCGTGGTGGAGCATTTACCCCCCTGCAGGTTCCCTCCCCTGCCCATTGCTCCTGCACCTGGAGGGAAGTCTGCCAACTCCCTCCCAGCCCAGTTCTCCCAGAGCAGGAGCCCCCACAGGCAGCCTTCCCCCATCGCCTTCTAATCCCAGTGGCACCGCCGCTGATCAGCTGAGCTCACTGCCAGCTGACTCCTAGCCGCCGTGAGCCATATTCGCCGCAGCACAAATTGTAGTACCTGCCTTGGCCGATAGGGCGCCTCTCGCCAGGTCCCAACCACTATGTCCCCTGGGTGGACTCACCATGGACCGGTATTCTGGAACACAGGCCCCAGCATAGTTTGGCGTAATGCTGCAACACGGGCTGAAATTCAGTTGCCATAAGGTGCTGTTGCCTGCCCTTCCACCAAAAAGCCCAAAGCAGGTGAGGTGAACTGAATCCAATCCATACATTTTAGAAGAGTGTTTCTGACAGCATCCTGCTGTAGTGGGGTTAATGCAGGGAGTGGGGCAAAGAGCTAGAGTGGGGTTGGGGAGGGTGGGGGCAAGCAAATATGGCCAGCATCTGCCCCCCTGCTTTAATCAGACGTGACAGAGGAGATCAACTTCATTAGCGATGTAAGTGCATGCAATTTCTATTGACTTCAGTAGAGATGTGCCCACTTATACCAAGGCTGAATTCAGCCTTGTGTGTTTTGGTCTTCTGCTTCTGAACAAGCTGGTGCATTGCATACTGGTACTGGAGTCCCTGCCATACCATTCTGGATTACAGAAGAGGGTGACTGCAGTCTGCACTGTTTTCTGTAAACTAGAGCTGCCATTAGGCTTCTGGAAAATTGCCAGAGCATCCTTAGGCTAGTACTTTTTCTTATTTCCAAGGAACCGACTAAGGCAATTCTGGTCTGCACATTTGATAAAAATAAACCGTTGTGCCCCACACCTGCTCAAGCCCTCCCATCAAGGAAGCATTAATGCAATAATTTACAACAGCAGACTAGCCAGATATGGGCTAAACATCACTGACTGTTTACTTGGGTTTTGTAGCATCCCATGTTCATGGAGATTTTAAAGCTCCTTGGGACAGCTTCTCATACGTTTGTGGTATCCAGCACTTGGTTAATAGTAAATAAATAACAATAATCATTCTTTCAAAATCCTCATCCTTTGAGCCTTATCCCAACACGGATCTGTGCTCTGACACCTGCAAACTTTCAGCAATTCCTCCCCCTACCCCCACTTTGGGATGTTAGGAGAGGTGCCCTTTGCCCTATGATTCAGAGTTTGTTCCACCCTCAATCTCTGTCTGTCTATCTCACTCCACTGTTGAAAGAGCTCTCAAACTTTTAAAAAATATTTCTTATTTTTTCTATGATGACCTCTTCTGCCCTCAGACGTATTACTGGTCCCCATACCCGCAATCCCTTTTCCTCCTTTGTGTGTAGAATCACCTCTTGCTCGCGTACATATCCGTTTGGTTTTATCCATTTGAAATGTTAAAAAAGGGTTTTATATTTTACAAAAATTGTTTTGGTTAGATTTTAATTATGTCACATTGTCTCCTGATCTTGTTTGTGGAGGTGGGGGAAGGGGAGGAAGGGTCTGTCCATCTGAGTTATCATATGGGACCCATCACTGTGCTGTTGGAATGGTTAGAAATGACATGTAGATACCATGGTAATGGACGGCTTTCTAATCTCTCCAGTCTGGGCATTGCCTATCACTATGGTTTCTGAGCAGCTAGGCAGGTGGGTTAAGTAGAATGATGATGTTAATGGGTAGTGTGCCTCACTGAGAATCCAGGAAGGGACTTGTTGGCTATGATCAATCTCTTACTTCACTAGGGGTGCTCATTGCTCTGTCTTGCCCGTAGCACACTCCCATTGATGTTTCAGTTTTAAATTCACAGTGAGATTTCATTTAATTGGTTTTGGCCCAATTCAGGCTTTTCACTCTTGCCTTAAGTCTGACTGCTCCCACTAAGACAGACGCCAGGACTTCCAACCCCAGATGGAAATAAACAATGTCATTATACATCTTTGCACAGCCATCTCTACTCCTGTACAGCCAACATCTAGCTGCCTCATAATGTCATTTCCCTTTTCAGTGTAGGTGGAGTGGCTGAATTCAGCAGTATTACAGTCAAAGACCCAGTCTCACTACCTAGGAAAAAAAAGGAGCTCTCACCACCTGAAGGAAGCAGTGCAGCCTGCAGCAAAATCCTAAACTGGAGTAGTTGGCTTGGGTCATGCTTGGGAGAGGAGAGCAGCAGCACATGATGATCAGATGGATGTAGAAGCTGCCCCCAGCCATTAAAAAGGCAACAATGACTAAGACCTGTTTGGCTTTTAACACTGCTGGAGGGGAAAGAGAGAGGCTGGAAAGACCAATACGTGGGATAGAAAGACAGGAAGTGAGGGTGAATGGAGTTGGGGGAGACGGAAGGGAGAGTGCCCAATAGGAGTGGTTGCCTGAGCCTTAGTGGGTGGGGGTTGATGAGATGATACAATTTTGCAGAAGTGACCCAGTATCTGGTGCAGCCCTCCCCCGTTAGTAAACATAGACAGCTGTTCCAGCCATCCTCACTCTGCGTGTGGCTCTCTCCACAGTTGGCTACATGGTCAACATTGTGGCCTAGCCTCATTTGGAAGCCCTTCACTCAGCTCTGAAAAATGGCAGCATTGCCAGCCGTGCAGGATCCATGCATCAAATACAGGATGCTTTGGCATTTGCAGTAGTTCAGATGTGCTGAGAGTGGTTGTTACAGTAAGAAATTGAGAAAATCCTTCTTTCACCATCAGTCCCCTCCTACTAGTTAGCCAGGAATATGAGCAAAGAATGAAACCAAATGAAAATGTACAAAAGAGACAGGGAGGCAGTATCTGGAAAAATGAAAGCACATTATACATTTCAGTTTAAAAAACATATCCCTGAACTCCCCTTTCAGGGCTAGTCCCTCTAGGCCGGGGTAAATCACAATGAGCAGGAAGTGGTTTGTGTGGGAAAGGCTTGCATGGTTGCTGCCTGTGCTAGATTTATTCTGTGCAGAAAGCTTCAGTCCTCAGGGTCCTTAATAATCTGGCACAGCAGCACAAAGGTCACTTAGGCCTTGGCTACACTTGCAGGTGTGCAGGGCTGGGATTTACAGCTGTCTTCGTACAGCTGTGTAGGAAAAGCACTGCAGTGTGGCCACACTGACAGCTACCAGCGCTGCAGTGTGGCCACATTTGCAGCATTTGCAGTGCTGTTGGGAGTGGTGCATTATGGGCAGCTATCCCACAGAGCACCTCGTCCCATTTTGGCGCCGTGGGTTGTGGGAAGGGGGCGGAGGGTGCAGGTCATTCTGCTTCCTGCCCCAACACCCCGTGATGCATCGCTTCACATCCTAGTAATCCCTGTTTTTCTATCCATGTTTGGCACCATCTTGACTCTCTCAACGGTTTCTGTGCAGCGCGATTTCTGTGGGAAATGGAGCCCAAATTGCTGAGGAGTATGCTGATGAATTTCGTCAGCACATCACATTTGGCAGTTGAGCTATTCCTTATGATCCAAAGTGGTGAGGAGTCTGACAATGATAGCGAGACTCCTGCCGCTTACGACACGGAATTGCTGCTGGCATTCACGGAAATGCTCAGCACCGTGGAACGCCGCTTTTGGACTTGGGATACAAGCACTGAGTGGTGGGATCACATCATAATGGAAGTCTGGGATGATGCGCAGTGGCTGCAGAACTTTCGGATGAGAAAAGCCACTTTCATGGGACTGTGTGCTGAGCTCACCCCCACCCTGCGGTGCAAGGACACGAGATTGAGAGCTGCCGTGCCGGTGGAGAAGCGGGTGGCTATTGCAATCTGGAAGCTGGCAACTCCAGACAGCTACCGATCGGTCGGGAACCAGTTTGGAGTAGGAAAGTCGACCATTGGGATCGTTTTGATGCAAGTTTGCAGGGCCATTAATCGCATCCTGCTAAGAAGAATCATGACTCTGGGGAGCGTGCAGGATCTTGTGGATGGCTTTGCACAAATGGGTTTCCCTAACTGTGGAGGGGCGATAGATGGGATGCATATTCCTATTCTGGCACCACCCCGCCTAGCATCCGAGTATGTTAATTGGAAGGGGTATTTCTCTATGGTTCTCCAGGCGCTTGTGGATCACCGTGGGCGCTTCATTGACATTAAAGCAGGCTGGCCTGGAAGGGTGCATGATGCACGCATCTTTCGGAACAGTGGCCTGTTCAGAAAGCTGCAGGCTGGGACTTTTTTCCCGGACCGGAAGATCGCAGTAGGGGACATTGAAATGCCCATTGTGATCCTTAGAGACCCCGCTTACCCGTTAATGCCTTGGCTCATGAAACCATATACAGGGAAGCTTGACAGGAGCAAGGACTGGTTCAACTACAGGCTGAGCCAGTGCCGAATGACTGTGGAGTGTGCTTTTGGCCGTTTAAAAGGGCGCTGGAGATCTCTGTATGGGAAGCTAGACTTGGGGGAAAGCAGCATCCCTGTGATTATATCCTGGTGCTGTACCCTCCATAATATTTGTGAAGGGAAGGGTGAAACATTCAGTCAGGCATGGACCTCTGAGGTTCAACACCTGGAGGCTGAATTTGCATAGCCAGAGAGCAGGGCTACTAGAGAGGCCCAACACAGGACTTCAAGGGTTAGGGATGCCTTGAGGGAGGAATTTGAGGCTGGAAACCAACAGTAATGTTTGGTGCCTTGCATGGGAATGAAGTGCAGTGGTTACAATGTTAGTAGGAATCTGTTTTTCCTAAGCTGATTTGCAGTGCCTGTTTCTTTCCTGGGCTAAGGTATCTTTTTACTTTCTGCAATAATAAAGACTGTTTTCAAAGCCAAGAATTCATTTATTGAAAAGAAAATAACTTTATTGACAGACACACAACATTTTGGGAACCTAAAAGGGCATGGGGGGTGCGGTGGGGAACTGTACAGTCACAGGTTTGAATATGTCATGTCTGGAGTGCTGTGCAATGCCTGCTGCACTTCAAGATTAATATGCTGCATGGTGATGGGGGTTGAGTGCAGAGGGTAAGGGTCGTAGTTCTCAGGGCTGGTTGGTGAACGTACAGGTGTTGGAGGCAGCTGGTGATGGTGGTAAGAACCTGGATGCTGGGGAACGGGGTTTTGAGCTGACATTGGGGCACAAGTGAAAGAGCTTTGGCACAGGGGAGGGGGGGTGTGGCATGGTAGTGCTCTGCCTGAATGTCTACGAGCACCTGGATAGAGTCCGCCTGGCACGCCAGGATGCTTATCAGCTGCATTGTGCTTTTCTTCCTGGCCGCTGCGTTTCTCTGGTGGATCCTGCTTTCCTTTTCCCTCCAGTCCTGCAGTTTTTGATTATCTCTGGCAGAGTGATCCATAACTGCTTGCAGCAGGTCGTCTTTGCTTTCTTGCGGCTTCTTCCGGAGGTTTTGGCGTCTTTCAGCTGTTGATAATATGGGCATCCAAGAAGTCAAGGTTGCTTGTAGAAAGGCAAAAAAGGCAACAGTTAACAGAGGCAGCATTGTTTATATCTCAGACAGTTATTCCCACACAGTGAAGGAGTTTACTGTCTTCACAATAGCATGATTTTCCCATGCCAAAGAGAGTGCACATAACCCACAGGAGCCTTGAAATGGTGAGTAAGGGGGACTGATTGATTGCTTCTGGGCTGTATGGGGGTTTCTGTGCGTTGGGGAAAGCAAACAGCTGCAGGGGGCATCTGCACTGAACAGTCTCCCATCATTTCAACAGGAGTTGATGCTGCAAGATACCTCGCTGCTGTGGGTCACCTGGGAAGGGGGAATGATTGCTTCTGGGCTGTACTGGGGTTTCTGTGCATTGGGGAAAGCAAACAGCTGCAGGGGGCACCTACACTGAACAGTCTCCCATCATTTTCCACAGGAGTTGATCCTGCAAGATATCTCGCTGCTGCGGGTCACCTGGGAAGAGCAGAAGGGTCTTCTACAGCAATGTGGATTCTGCCCTGGCCCCTATGCAGCTTTCCTGTGTGCAGGAAAGGTCCCCCCACCCCTCGCGGCACAGTGGCGTGGACGCGTTAGCCTGACTGGGACAAGGACCAGAGTGGCTCTCCCAATAAACTTGTGCAAGTGCATTGCCCACGCTCTGGCTGAAACTTTTGAAGAGATTACCGACGCCGATTACCGCGATGTGATAGACCACATCAATGGGCTATTCCACATCTAGGCACGCATGCATGCAGTTCTAACCCTCCCTCCTCTCCCGAAACATTTCCATCCTGAAAATACAACTCGCTTACCAGGAACCCGCTCCTCTGCTTGTCCTTCACCAAGTACTGGCTGCTGCGACTGGCTACCTTCATCCTGGCTTGAGAAGAGCTCCTAGCTGCATGCTTCCTGGGACTCCGGGGTGTCTCCCCCCACCCCAGTACCCTCACTCTCGGTTTCCTCCCCCCCCTCCACCTCCCCCCCTCTCTCTCCTTCCTCCCCCCCCGAAGTGTCCATCGTGGTCGTCGGATTGGCAGTGGGGTCACCTCCAAGTATCGTGTCCAGCTCCTTGTAAAAATGGCAGGTCGTGGGAGCAGCACCGGAGCGGCGGTTTCCCTCGTGGGCTTTGCAATAGGCACTCCACAGCTCCTTCACTTTAACCCTGCACTGCAGCGCGTCCTGGTCATGGCCCCTTTCCATCATATCCCTTGATATCTGCCCATAGATATCGTAATTCCTATGGCTGGAGCGCAGCTGGGACTGCACAGCTTCCTCCCCCAAAACATTGATGAGGTCCAGCAACTCGCCATTGCTCCAAGCTGGGGCTCGTTTGGCGTGTGGAGGCATGGTCACCTGGAAAGATTCACTGATTGCACTCCACACCTGGCTGAGCAAACAGGAAGGGGATTTTTAAAATTCCCGGGGCATTTAAAGGGTGGGTCACCTGAGGCCAGGGCAGTAGAGTTCGAACTGATGAGGAGAGTGGCTGAACAGGCATTCTGGGATACTTCCGAATACCTCTGGAGGGCAATAACAGCGCTTTTGGTGGCCACGCTGGCAGAGCAGCACTGCATCACCAGCACTGCAGTCGTTATTCCCCAGGCAGAGGTAGAGTACAGCTAGCGCTGTATCCAGGGAGATACAGCGCTGGATGTGCCTTGCAAGTGCGGATGGTGTGTTAGTTGCAGCGCGGTAAAGCCACCACCAGCACTGCAACTCTCCAGTGTAGCCAAGCCCTTAGAGCTAAGGAATCCCTCAACATTCAAAGTAGATCTTGGTATTTGTCACTTGTGGGGTTTGGCTCTTTGCACTATAAATTGAAGTACTTGAGGAGACTTGGTGGAAGCTTCTAAAGAAGCTAGAAATGAAAACAAACTACTTAGAGCTTCTACACTAGTCAGTTCAGTTCCCTTGGTTTCTTGCTCCCTATGTCAGTGGCAGATGAGGAAATGATTGCAGGATGCAAGTGCTGCTGAAGAAATGAATCCCCTTCCTAAGAGAATGTAGCTTTCCTGGCTCCAGGTTTTGCACTCCAAGTGAAGGGAAAGACGCCCAAGGGGAAGAGAGGAAATGGGATTTTGAATTGTTGCAGTTTGAAGATAGGAAATTCCTTTCATACCATCTCTGGTGGCACATGAATAGGCTTGCAGCTGCACTGGAAGCACAAAATGCAGGTGAAACTTATAATAGGATTAATGTCTCCCATTTCTGGGGTTTTCCACTTTTCTCAGTTCTGTATATGGCACAAGCATGGCTGTTGTGATCTGAGTATTATGTGGTAATGCTGTTTCTTCACAGTCCATGTGACTTTTTTGGAGTGGGACATAATTATTGATATTATTGTAGTACCCCAGACATGGACCAGGACTCCCTTGTGCTAGGTGCTGTATACATACAGAACAAAGACAATCCCTGCCCTAATGGGTTTACCATCTAAGTTTAAGACAAGAGACTAACAGATGGATACTGAAAGACAGATGGGTATGTACAAGGAAATAATAAGACAATATTGATCAGCATGATAGGCTGTGGTCTCAGCACACCACTGTCAAGTTTTTTGTAGGTATCATTCTATCTTTTTCTTCTTGCACATGATGCCTGGTGAGGTGCACCAGCTTAGTGTGTGTAATCAGATATGCACTACTCTCCAATGTGTATTACAGACTGTTTCTTACTTACAGCTAAAGGAGTTACTCCTTTTGCTCTAGTGAGAGGGGCTTGAGCTTTTAATACTGAAGATCACCCAACCAGAGTCCCAGAAACCATATTAATGATCGTGGCCATATGTATAATACTGGTACCTTGTGGAAAATAAATAACAATGTGATGGAACACAACACTGAGCCAGAATGTTATCATAGTGCATTGCAATGTTATCACCTGATTACACAACTCAGTTACATCTTACACCTGCATGCCACAGGCCTGTGACCTCATGTCAAAGATGTCATTCCGTTGCAATGTCATCAACCCCTGATGTAACATGATGTCATCGTGTCAGGTCATGATCCTCTCCTAATGATGTGACTTAACTTGATAGTGTACCACAGAACTTGGAAATGATTTTGGACGTGTAGCTGTGGGGTCCCCTGTGGAACTGGAGCTATGCCGGCAGTCTTAAACAGCCTGAAGTAGGTGGCACCAATAGAGTCTTCCTAACCCTGGCCCTGGACAACACCAGCCACACCATCCTCTCCACAGCTAGGACCAGAAGTGCCCCCCGAAGCCCACTACCCTCACCAGCCATGCCCACAATCGATCCCCCACCAGCCATATCCCCAACCCCCACCAGCCATGCCTTCGATCCCCACCACCACCCATGCCCCGATCCCTCTCACCAGCAAGGCTCTCAATCCCACCTAACCAGTTGTGCCCCTGATCCCTGCCTCCACCACCAACCATGACCTTGATCCCCACCCCCATCACCAGCCACGTACCCATCCCTGCTGCCACCACCAGCCGCCATTCCTAGGGTTGTAGAGTTGCTAACTTTCTATTGGCACAAATTGGAATACCCTAGCCCCAACCCCTGCCCTGCTCCTTCCCTGAGGCACCTCCTCCCACTCACTACATTCCCCCTCCCTCAGTGGCTCATTCTTCCCCACCCTCAATCACTTTCACTGGGCTGGGGCAGAGGGTTGGGGTGTGGGAGTGGGTGAGGGCTCTAAATGGGGGTGTGGGCTTTGGAGTGGGGCCAGAAATGAGAGGTTCAGGGTGCAGGATGGGGCTCTGGGCTGGGACAAGGATTTGGAATGTGAAAGGGGGTGAGGCCTCTGGCTGGGGGTGCAGCCTCTGGGGTGGGGCTGGGGATGAGGGGCTTGGAGTGCAGGAGGGGGCTCCAGGCAGAGGAGTGGGGCTGAGGGATTTGGAGTCACCACCCCCACAGGTCCTATTTGATGGTTCCCGGCCAATGGGAGTATAGTGCTGGTGCTGGGGGGTGGGGCAGCACATGGAGCCCAGTGGCTGGACCTGCTGGCCACTTCTGGGGCGCAGCATGATGCTCCAGGATAGGTAGGGACTAGCCTGTTTTAGCCTCGCAGCTAGGGTGACCAGATCACCACACTAAAATATTGGGACACAGTGAGGTGCCATCAGCCCTGCCTACAGTCCACCCCTACTCCTCCCATGCTCCGCCTCCACTCTGCCCCAGGTCTTGACCCTTCCCTGCTCAGTGCCCCTCCCCACCGCGCCCGTCCTCATCCCCTGACCTGTCACTGGCTTGTTGTGTCCCTCTTCAATCCCCAACCCACCGCTCACCTCCCCGCCTCTTTACCCCCCCGCCACTCACCCCTACAGTGCTGACTTCCCCTTTGCCAGATGGATGCTCGCCCGCCCCCTGCCTCTTCCCACCCCTGCACTGCCCTCACCCTGCCCCCATTCCACCCTCTTCCCCCAAGTCCCCACCCCTGCTCTGCCTGTCTCCATCTCCTCCCCTGAGTGCACCACAGCTCCGCTTCCTCCTGGAAAGTGCTAAGTGCCACCAAACAGCTGTTAGCAGGCAGGAAGTGCTGGGGGGGGAGAGGAACAGGGACACAGTGCACTGGGGGCAGAGGGGGAGAAGGAGGCAAGGAGGGGCTGCAATTTTTCCCTGTGGGTGCTCCCGCTCACCTTGTTACCTTAATAGCGGGACAAATAGTGTCCCAATCGTACATTGATCGGGATGCAGGACAAAGGGTTAAATATCGGGACAGTCCCAATTTTACCGGGACATCTGGTCACCATATCTGCAGCAACGCCGACTGGGCCATTAAAAGTCTGATCGGCAGTGCTAACTGGAGCTGCCAGGGACCCTTACATCCAGCTGAAAGTGGACACCTGGTCATCCTGTCGAGTTGCCAGTTTGGTTGGATGTATTCCTGGAGATTTAATCACATGAATAATCTTTAATTAAAGATTAATCTTTAATTCCTGCAGACTCCAGGCCAGATCTGGAGGGTTGGCGACTCCCTAGCCCCCGACCTCTGCTGGCGCCATCCCTGTCCCCCAGCTCTTGCTCCATACAGAATTGCTGCCAGACAGCGTCACCCCGCGATGTCCAACCCAACCGCAGCCGGTTTGCCGTATGTCGGGGCCGCCCCCCGCTCCTGGAGTAGGCACGGGCAGCCGCAGAGCCACGTGCTTCTCCTCCACGGGCCAGCGAGCTACTTTTACTGCGCATGCGCGCCGACCCGCCGCAGCTCGCAGACGCTGGGTCTCTGTGCTAGGAGCTGTCATGCGCGTCGAACCTTCCCTCCCGCGCATGCGCGCTGAGCCCTGGCCCGGCGGCGGGGTGGGTGGCTCTGCGCCGGCTACTGCCCCGGACCGGCTCAGCGCCCCTCGCCCCCCGGCTGCTGGACGGGGCCGCTCGGTCTGACATGAGGCCGTGAGCCTGCACCGCTGCCGGCTGAGGTGAGGCCGGGGAGCCGGGGCGCGCTGGGGGCGGGTGGGGCTGCGGAGGGCGCTGGGACTTGCGGCCTGGCAGCCGCAGGGGGGCTGTGCCGGTGCCGCCGTTAGGGACAAGGGGTTACGGGCGGGGGGCTGCTCAGGGAGGCAGCCAGCTCCGGCCGGGCGGGGGGGGCCGTGTCACAGGGAGCGGGTGGGTGGGTGGGTGACGGATTTGTCTAGCCGCCTTGCAGGCATCCTGCGGGCGCTGCAGTGGGCAGGTGGGGGGACACGCTCGGGGAGCACGTCGCCAGCACCAGGCGTTCAGCCCCTTGCTCCCTCTCAACATTTCTGTGTCTGGGAGTGTCGGACTGCGCCTGACAGAATACGGGAGAAACTGACTGGGAATCAGGTCAGGGGAGGATTCACTGTTCAGGTGCTGTGTTCCTCCGAAAACTTGCACTGAAGTAGGGCAGTTGTCTAGCCATAGAATCATGGAATATTAGGGTTGGAAGAGACCATCTAGTTCAACCCTCTATATATTTCCTACTATTTAAATTTTTTTTCTTATTACATGTGGGTGGGCTATAAACCACATTTATTTTACCCTTTGTTAATACTATGGGTTGAAACTGATTTTAAATCTTGTGTTCTGAGATGCAGGTGAAATCAATGAGGGGGCAGGACCTATCACTCACTCACTTTCAGTTCTCCTGTTAGTGTCTCTCAGTACTGCTGAAGCTTCATTCCACTCCCACAACTGTTCTTATATGGATGCATCTCTGTATGGGGTCTTGAGGTACCAAGTGCTTTTGTGGAGAAGTTTTGTTTTAACAAAGGCTTTCTGGGCTAACCAGGCTAGTGCTAGGCCTGTTCTTTGACAACTTGAGTGATAAGGGTTCTAATATAATTTTATAGAATTGTAATCTGAGAATTCTCCACACATTCATTCCCACACTCCACTCAAGGTTCATAGTTTTTAGGAACATGGGAGGGAGATACGATGCTGAATCAGACCAGAGGTCTGTCTAAAGTAGTATCCATCTAGTAGTGACAAGTACCACTTGCTTCAGAGGAAGATGGAAGCAACCCTGTAATCTCTAGGAAGTCTAGAGTGAGTGAAATTCAATTAAAGGGTCTGTTCATAGATGGTTATGGGATAGCCTGTCGATCAGGGAAGCTTCTTCCTAATCATTAATATTTTATCCTTGATGCCCTGAAGCAGAAAGGCTAATATTCCCTCTTCATTTTTTCAGGGGTTTTTAATGTAACTGTGTTAATTCTTATACATGTCTACTTCCTTTTTGAAGTCTCTTAAGGACTTTGCCTTTATCTGGTGGCTGTGCATTCTAGAGACTAATTATGCAGTATATAAAAATGATTAAATAGTTCCTTGTCTGAAACTGACATTGAGGGGAAAAAAAAGTCTTTCTCAGTGACTCAAGAGCCTGTCACAAATGTATAATGTCTGTGATAAATCAGATGATTTCAGCGATGTCTGGGGGGAGTGAGGGAATAATTTGACTAAAAGGTAGAAGTAGCATAGAAGATCTTGGGCAATAATACTGACAGTAATACTGTGAAATTCCTGTTCTTTTTCCTGGCTACACTATGACTTCAGTCTTTTATCTGCTGAATGTTCAATAGTAGGCTGGCAAAACTATTTAACTGAAATCAGAATGTGAACCTAGTTTGACTTGAAGCATTAAAAGTTGAGAACTTCTTAAGTGGTGTCTAAAACATCTTGCTGTGCCGCATAAGTGCTATCAATTCAAGTTGCAAACAACCTCTGTCCCAACATTCTCTGGTAAAAACTATTGTTTTTGAAATACTCTTCAATTTCTTCATGTTTGGTGGTGGTGGTTTCTTGTATAATTTCTGTCTGGCTAACATTTTCCCATTAAATTTCTCTTTTAGTTCTCAAAAACTGCCCTCTACACTTTCCCACAAAAGGAAGAATATATGGTTATATCAGCCATGCTCTAAAGCAGTGGTTCTCAAACTAGGGTGCTTGTTCAGGGAAAGCCCCTGGCGGGCCTGGCCGGTTTGTTTACCTGCCGCATCTGCAGGTTCGGCCAATCGTGGCTCCCACTGGCTGCGTTTCACCGCTCCAGACCAATGGGGGCTGCAGGAAGTGGTGCGGGCCGAGGGACATGCTGGCCTCCCTTCCTGCAGCCCCCATTGGCCTGGAGTGGTGAACTGCGGCCAGTGGGAGCCACAACTGGCCGAACCTGTGGATGGGGCAGGTAAACAAGCCAGCTGGCCCACCGGAGGCTTTTCCTAAACAAGCATCGGCCCTAGTTTGAGAATCACTGCTGTAGAGGAGCAAAGCACTGATAACATGTTGCAAAAATTTGATGCTGAACAGTTTACAAGTTGGAGCCATGATCAGTTTCCTTAATGTGATAAGTTTTGAGTTCTAACTATGTTGGATCTCAAAAACCAAAACACTCTATATATGTAACAGACAGTTTGGTTATTATGTCTCTCTCTTGAGTTGCTGTTCCTTCACCCTTAAGTTTACAAGTTGGTTTTGTTTAGTAACCACAATTTTGAAAGCACAAAAATTAACCTACATGATCAGTCCTGGAAAATGTTATCAATCCCCAGCTACAGTTAATTTTTTTATATTATGCTTTTCATCTTGAGTATTTCATCAGAGTATTTCACAAGGATATACACATGGCACTACTGAAGTGCCTCTTCAGTGGTGAGAGAGAACCAGCTGATGCTGCACTTGAATGAAAGAGCACATTTGCCAAGGACACCAGGGCAATCACCTGCTCTTACAAAAAGTACATTAGTATCTTTCTAGTCCACACAGGATGGACAGGTGGTGTTTATGCAGGGTTACTGTATACTTTTTTTACAACCCGTGCTAGATTAGTGACTGCATCTTGACTGCGAGTCCTGTATGATACCCAGCTTTGGGCAAGTAAGAGTATCAGTGACACATACCCATTAATCTGAGTTGAATGAGATTGAGTTTGGCATTGGAGATTCCCCTGCTGCCGTAGTTTATATACTTAATGTACATTTAACTGCTTTTTCCCAGTCCTTGAGCACACAATACTAGGAAACATACATTGGGAACATTCTCTGGGAGACTGACTGGGTGGGACCTATATAATGACTTTTCCTATATGTCTGACTTTTTTTTTTTTTTTTTTTTTTTTTTTTTTTTTTTTTCAAATCTCTGACCCATTTGTTATTCTGACATTGTGGCTGTTAACAGTTTGGCTGAAATATTTTATAAGGATGTTGGTCCCAGCAAGTAACTGTTTTTGTGTTGGTGCTTCCAAGTGTCATTCCTGATACAGGGGGCAGCCAGCACCTAACATTCCAATGGAAGATCTGAATATCTGACGAATGTCAGTGCAGTCCTCTGAGGCAAAGGAGCCTTCCCAAAAGGGAGTTGAATATATTTCTGTTCTGCCATTCCTGTTCTTTGTGATACCTGTGTCTCTCTATCACATTTAAAATTGTCCCTATTCTTACCTTGTGCATTTGTCTCCCCATCCTCTAGACACATGAGGAAGAAGTGGCTAGTTCCATTATGTGTGCGTCAGCCAAATATAACACCCGGGGTCCAGCCCTCATCCCAAGAATGAAGACCAAGCACCGCATCTACTACATCACACTCTTTTCCATTGTCCTGCTTGGCCTTATTGCCACGGGTATGTTCCAGTTCTGGCCACATTCCATCGAGTCATCCAGTGATTGGACAGTGGAAAAGCGCAGTGTCCATGATGTACTTGTAGTCAAGCTTCCTCCTGACAGCCCCATCCCAGAACGGGGAGATCTCAGCTGTAGGATGCACACCTGCTTTGATGTCTATCGCTGTGGCTTCAACCCCAAAAACAAGATCAAGGTCTATATCTATTCACTGAAGAAATATGTGGATGAGTATGGGATGCTGGTTAGCAACACTATCTCTCGGGAGTACAACGAGCTGCTGACTGCTATCTCTGACAGTGACTTCTACACAGATGATGTCAACCGGGCCTGCCTCTTTGTGCCATCCATAGATGTGCTGAACCAGAACACGCTCCGCATCAAGGAAACTGCTCAAGCCTTGGCACAGTTATCCAGGTACCTACAGAAACCTTCCTTTGTGAATCATAAAGTTAGAGCTGGAAAGGATAAGGTTAGTGATGGGAAAAGTTCTACAGTGAGCCCTGGTCAGAGCTGAGATCAGAATTTGGGAGAGTCTGGCATCCATGTCTCAGGGAACAGCTCTCAAACTGGCTTTAATTATTTCTTCTCTTTAGGTGGGATCGAGGCACAAACCACCTGCTGTTCAACATGCTGCCTGGGGGGCCACCTGACTACAACACAGCACTGGATGTTCCCAGAGATAGGTAGGCATTATGCAGTTTCTTTGAGTGCATTGGAGAGCAGTGTGTAGGATAAAATGTCTTTAAAGAGGAAGCGGGGCTCAGGACTCTTGGTAGTCCCAATACAAATCCAAAACAGTTCCTGACTCTTACATAGGTGGAGTATGTCTTACCCTGTTTTGATAGGAGATGGACTGTCTAGCTTCTTTAAGTTGAGAGGACAACTGTTTGCTCATGGCATTCTACAATGTAGCTCATCCTTAAATTCACAGGGTGTGTGGCCCATGGTAATATTGCAGCTGTCAATGCTCCATCTTGATCCTAGCTGCTAGACTCCTCTGATCAAGGTGAAGCATTCGATGCTTAAACCTGTAGCCTCCACAGGGTACATTTTAGTGAAGATGAAGACTGACAGACTGTGTTCCATTTAAATCAAATTAGAAGCCATTCTTGGGCTTCCCTCTCTAGCTACCTCTGCTGGGCAAAGTTTGGCTGCTCCTGCTTTGTATTCAAAAGAAACAATATTGCTATTCTAGCTGACTCAACATTGAATGTGATGATTTTGACACCAGAGCTTGATTTTTTGGTGTGTGTGATTTCAGGAATTGCACTGATCCAGTAATTTATCGCTGACTATAACGCTGTTGGTTTTCGCTATCCTTCTCTGGCTTGTGCATTTTGAAAATTCCTGCCAGAAAATTACTAGTTTTGAACCCTTATCTTAATTGTTAGTTGTAGGGTAGGTTTCTCTATAGGCATTCTGGGAAGGTGAAAAGAGGGAATTAAGGTACGAAGAATATAGCTATAATAAAGAACAGACCCTTTAGATGGAAAGATGGGAAAGGGAAGAAATTTCCAACTATATTAAGCATAAAAAAGTAAATAATTTTACTTCACTGACCCACATGCAGTAGGCCTTACAAAACGAATATAGCTATTAGAGAACAAGATGGACCTCTTCTGCCACATGATCAGCAAAATGTGATTGCAGGATCTTTACTACCAATGATAGCATATGAGGGAGAATGTGGCTGGATTTTTAGATCTTGGTTTGTTTGCAACATAGGCAACAGATTGTGTTTTTTATTTCAAAACAGATTTTTTTTAGCTGTGTTCATTATACTTTTTGGAGTTACGTTTCTGACTGCAACTACAGTTTAATGTCAGTAAAGGTAAAAAACAAAACACATTAGGTGCTTTTGACACAAATTTGGCCTGAAGAGGGCAGTCAAGCAATTCTTTTACCATTAAAACCTGTTAAACATGTAACTTCTCTCACACTTGTGTTCTCTTAAGTTCTGTCATTTTGAGAGGTTTTCATTTCATTTGCATTCTGTTTAATAGAATGCTCTGTTTTGGTACATAATATATAATAGTAACTGTACCTATGAAAGGAATAGATCTGTTGAATTAATGCAATAGGTTTACTATGTGCTTCACAACTTTGTTTTATTAACCTCTTTTGTATCAAGTATCCATTTAAAATTGGCCTTGTGTGTCTTGGACTTCATACACAACAAATATATTATTTCAGTAGTTGTTTGTTTTAAGCATATGGCATGCTACTGGGAGAAGTCAGGTAGTTCTGAATCCTCTGAGGTCTATTAGTTACAGGGGGAACAGGGTCAGACGAGTGAAAGAAACTGCTTTGTTGCAACAGAAAGTTATGAAGTCCTATGTAACAAAACATGACTCCATTTTGGTAAAACTTGCCATCAGTGACACATTTGTTTGTAGTCAGAATATCTTCAGAGAGCCTGAGTGGTAGGGGTTATTACATGAAGCTTTCACTTTTGAAGACCTCAGTTCAAATCTACCAAGACTAGCTGTACAGAATTGAAGGTCAAGAATGAAGTGCATTAGTAGTCTCTGTAAGGCTATAGCACTAGACTTCCTAGGAGTGCAGCAGGTCAATATTAAAGTATACATTGGTGCTGTCTGGGAAGCTTGCACAAAGAGTCTACTTTATTTCTTTAGCATGTACCAAATCTGATATATGGCCCAAAAACAGCACATTGTAAGGTTCATGAAATATGACAAATATGTTGTGTTGATTCAGTGCTGAACGTTAATCTGCATAAAATAAGACCTTATGTGCAGAGGAGAGTAGTGATGTCTTTTATGGTATTCCTTTAACTGGAAAACTTTTAGCTAGGTTACCTCACTAGTTCGTTTTTTGTTTGTTTTGTTAGCGCTTTAAAACCAATATCAGGATTTCCAGAAGGCAGCTTGAAAGCTTTTGGTTTCATGACCTTGAAGATGGAAACACGGGTTGTCAGTACTAAGTAGTATGTTTAATTGGTGCAGAAACTGCTTTGCTGACAGTATTGTAGAATACGTAGCCGCCTAGCCTTAATGCTTGGAAAACAGACTCTCTAAAAATTTTCTATCAGGTAATATAGTGGTTGCTATCAGAGAGATGAAGAAAGATTTCCATTAGCTGGTAGACAAGGCAATGCAGAACTTTTTCTTGGGGTAAACCTAAACCTAGTCTATAGAAGGAAACCCTACCTAACAAGTCCCCAGGCAGCCTGCCTCCTTACTATTGGTTCTTGAATTAACTATTGAGTTGGGCACTGATTAGGGATGTAAAAGCTTAACCAATTAACTGATAAGCATCAATCTTACCAGTTTTGCTTAACAATTAAACTCCACTGCTGGCTAGAGCCCAGGACTCCACTGCTGCTCTGGGGCCTGGCAGTCGGGAGGGATGGGGGGCTGCATAAAACGTGGATGTGCAACAGCACCCCTTCACTCTTAGTAACCAGCACCCCTGGTTAAACGTTTAACTGATAAATTTTTAATTGGTTACATGGTTCCTTTTTTTAACCGCTATTTACATCCCAGCACTGAGGTTTAGGAGGGTGGGTTTACAGGACGGGAGAGAAAACTAGTGATGCTCCAGAGTAAATATTGGACATGAACAAGAAAACTTACAGCAAAGGGGAACGCAGACAATCTTTTGTACTTTCTGACTGGGAAGAGGTTAGGGTGGGGTGGAAGGGAGGAGAAAGGAACTGAGAACATGTTCACTCATCTTTAGTTCAATGCTATTTAAAGACTGCTTGTCTTCAGTACTAAAGGCTAATACCTTGATTCTCTTACTGCACTGTATGATGAAACTCTGAGTGGAGTTATTTAACTGGTATTGGTTCCTGTGGGTTTATTTTGGTAAAAATCTGTGTGATGCACACCTGCTTTCTCAAGGCTGTCATGTTATGCGGCAGATCCAATTAAAACAATCTGGTTGCAGTTTTCTCACGAAGGGATAAAAATAACCTGGGTGTAAAAGCACGAGAGGAGTAAGACGTGAGCCAAATCCAAATTTTCATTCCTTGCCTTGCAATTGAATTAATGCGAATGAGACAAGGAACATGAAATGTGAAGGGTGGGAAATAGTCACAGCAACATTTGACACAGTCACTGAAGGTAGGGCATTGCAATCCAAAATAATCACTCTGGCTTAGCACTTTTTAAATTTTTCATCCTGTTCTCAAGTAACCTCTTTCTCTGTAATGTGTAATTAGCTAGTGTTGATATGTTTGGGTTTGATCACCTATACAGAACTGCAAGTTCAAAATATCTTGTGTTTCTGTAGCACCTTAGCACAAACTAAAAATATTTTGCTTGCATCATCACTGCAGTGCAGCCATATCTGGAGTAAAGGGTGGTAGCTTTTTAACAGCACAGAACAACTCCACGCTACTGTTTAGGACAGGCAGTGAAGCATCCTGTAGAAACTTCAAGGTTATTAAAGTAGTTATTTATTGGAATCTGACTGGGACACCTTACTCTGATGAAAAATAATTTAGAGTCTATGAGAGTAATCTGCAAGCTTAGTTTTAATCAAATGTGAAAGACAGCATCTTCAAACATCATGCTAAGGAATTGGTACGGTGCTAATTCCAAGCAAGAGAGTCACCTAATGAATCATCAGTATTGCTTCCTGTCACACCCTGGCATTTTCTGGATGTCTCCCATTCAAGTACTGACAAGACATATCCCTGCTTAGCTAGTGAACTCTGGCAATATGGCTACTATCCATAATCATCTTAATCATTACAGACAACGAGTGCTGCTCCTCGGGATTCTTTCGGTACTGCCCAGTACAATGGTATGTCATGTTCTGCTCCTTTTCACCAGAAATTGGGTGGAACTGGCATTGGAAAAATATATTTTTCTACAGTGTAAATTACTTTATATGGTAATTTGAGCAGACTCAGTATCTTTAGGACAATTTAAAGTATAGCGTTCTGTAGTGAATGACTGGGTGTAATGAACTGTTCAGGAAGGCTGAGTGAAAGAAGCTGAATCCGGGATTTCCTAAATTAGGGCAATGCATTCATTGTGCCACCTGGCCATTGAGGGTGAAGTGAGGACTGAAAGGTGGTCTCTCCCTGCTAGCATGTTTCAAAGAAGCGCAGTCAGGAATAGCAAGTGTGTAATACACTAGAGTTCAAATTTCTGCTGGCAATATGGAAGATTCATTATTTTCTCTCCATCATGTTCTTTTCCAGTCCTTAGAGCTCTTCATTTCTGTCCGGCAAAAGGTTGCCCTACACAGGGAAAGCCATAGATGGACTATCTGCACGACAGTCAAGGCATTCCCATTGGGAGGGTACATTGTATCTTCGTATAGGTAGAGCCCTACATAGATGCAATGGAGTCGCATCATAGGTGCATTTAACTTATGCAATTTTAACTATACGAGCTCGGCAAAACAAAACAAACGAGAAAAATAACAATTTAAATACTGTGCCTGTAGTGCGGGTGATTCCGCCTACCATTCCACTCAATAAACATTTGACTATACGCGATTTTCACCTTACGCACTGACTTCACAACCTAACCCCCGCGTAAGATGCAACTCCCCTGTACAAAATTTGTATCTGTATGTGATCCGCAGATATCTGCTGATTTGCAGGGCTCTAGATGTAAAATTTGGATCTGCATCCATCTGCAAACGTGGTCTGTGGATATCCATGACTATAAAGTGGATATCTGCAGATTTGCAAGGCTCTACATATAGGGAGGTTTTCTAACCTATTCTTAAAAATCTTCAGTGATGGGGATTCTGCAAACACTTATCAGGAATGATTTAGGCACACTTGGTCCTCTCTCGGCACAGGGGGCTGGACTGGATGACCTCTTGAGGTCCTGTCCAGCCGTACATTTTCATTATTCTATGATAACCACCTTTTATTACTCTTCTGTTTCTCAATAGACAGTACTACAAGCTTCATCTGCTCTGAGGTTTATTTCAGAGCATATGGTTTATCTTTTGTCAGTGTGTTTGCCATTTATAGCATTTTCCTTAATGTAAAATCTAAGTAAACTGACTATTTTATGTGGTATATTCTGAAATATAATAGTTAACAATTTTATAGTTCCTTCAATTCTGAAAAATCTTTGCGTTTTAAGAAATACAAAAAATCACTGCACCTATAACTGAAATGCAGCTTGCCTCTAACAGTTCAGAGCAACATTAGACGCGAAGTAGGGCAGGAACTGAAGAATTTGGTGTTGAGCTAGACCGATAGAATGAATTTAGGATGTAATTACTCAAACTGAAATTTAGCTATGACAACAGGATCATTAGTGACTACAAGTGATCAGGACCATCTCATCCAAAATATACCACCTCTACCATCACTATGCTCCAAAAACCAGTGGAGACACTGGCTCAGTAAAGATTCAAAGAGTTCCACCGCTTGAATTATCAAAGCTATTCTGAGGCACCCAGAGCAGGCTGGTCCTTTGGGGGAGTTTGATACCTTAGTTCTGAGCCAGTATAACTGCATGTTAAAGAAATATTCACAGTTCCCTTTTGTACTGCAGCTGGGGTAAGTTAAAATAAAGATAAAACTTCATGGGAAAGCCACTGATAAAAGTACTACAGACACTGACACCTCAAAGCAGAAAAGCCAGCTGATATGCTAGGAATGATGACAAAGTATCATGACCCGGAATTTAAACATAATATCCTACATGCTTCATTCACAATCTTTTCATTTCCTTACGCTTTCAGAGCCCTGTTGGCTGGAGGAGGCTTCTCCACGTGGACCTATCGGCAAGGCTACGATGTCAGTATTCCTGTTTACAGCCCTTTGTCTGCAGAGGTGGAGCTGCCAGAGCGGGGACCAGGGTAAGCTGATCTTGGTGAATTGGACTGGTTGCATTCACTAACTTGTTAAATCTGTGGTGTTAGCATCTAGATATAACTTCAGACTTGCTTACGGCACTGGGCAGGTTTGTAAGAAATGGTGATAGTGGAAGTGTTATAGGTTTGTGTGTATAAATCCATGGTATGCCCACATCTTGAATACTGCCTGCAGGTGTGGTCGCCCTGTCTCAAAGATATATTGTAGTTGGAAAAGGTTCAGAAAAGGGCAACAAAAATGATTAGGGGTATGGAATGGCTTCCGTATGAGAGATGAATAAGACTGGCACTTTTCATCTTGGAAAACAGACGACAGAGAGGGATATGATAGAGGTCTATAAAATCATGACTGGTATGGAGAAAGTAAATAAGGAAGTTTTATTTACTACTCATAACACAAAACTAGGGGTCAACAAATGAAATTAATAGGCAATAGGTTTAAAAAAACAAAAGGAAGTATTTTTCACACAATGCACAGTCAACCTGTGGAACTCTTTGCCAGAGGATGTTGTGGAGGCCAAGACTATAACAGGGTTAAAAAAAATAACAAGATAAATTCATGGATGATAGGTCTATCAATGGCTATTAGCCAGCATGGGCGGGGATGGTGTCCCTAGCCTCTGTTTGCCAGAAGCTGGGAATGAGCAACAGGAAATGGATCACTCGATGACTACCTGTTCTGTTCATTCCCTCTGGGGCACCTGGCATTGGCCACTCTTGGAAAACAGAATACTGGGCTAGATGGACCTTTGGTCTGACCCAGTATGGCTGTTCTTATGTGTTGGGGAATGGTGGGGGAAGATTGCTGTTAGAATATAGTCATGTTCCCTAACTGGTAGCTGGCTGAGACCTATGTAGATGATACATGGAATGAAGCATAGTGCTTATGGCTGGCCCCACTCCAGAGATTGCAGTGGTGATCATCTTCAAATAGGCATGTTTCTAGTGGAGTTGTGCTGGGATTCAAAACATATAATGGTTGTTGATAAAATTTTCAGGCGACATGAAGACTGGAGAAATGATAAATATTAAGGGTGGGACAGTTATTCAGAGAAATATGGGTTGCCTGGTAAGCTGGGCCCATTAAAAAAAAGTGTTTTCGTACAGCCAAATGCAAGGTTATACATCTAGGAACAAAGAATGTATGCCATACATACGTAATGGGGGATTTTATCTCGGGAAAGCAGTGGCTCTGAACAGGATTTAGTGGACAAACAATTCAACATAAGCTCCCATTGCAATGCTGTGGCGAAAAAGGAAGGGAAATACGGTCTTGGGTGTGTGTAAGGGGAATAATGAGTAGGAATAGGGAGGGATTTTACCTCTCTATATGGCATTGTTCAGACTTATATTTGGAATACTGTGTCCATTTCTGGTGGCCCACATTTTAAAAAGATGTTGAAAACTGGGTGAGGGTGCATAAAAGACACAAATAATTAGAAGGCTAGAAAAAATGGCTTATTTAAAGAGCTCAATCTGTTTAGTAGATCAGCAAGATAGTTGATTAATATTTGGGTACTTTCATGAGGAGAAAATACTGGATACTGATGGGCTCCTTATCTAGTGGAGAAAGGCATAACAAGAACCAATGGTTGGAAGTTAAAGCCAGACAGTTTAAAATTATAAATAAAACACACACGTTTAAGTGAGGGTATTAACTTGTTGGAACAAACAATAAAGGAAAGCGATGGATTCTTCATCTCTTGATGTCTCCAAATTAAGACTGGTTGCCTTTTTGGAAGATATATTTTAGTCAAATACAAATTGGGCTCATTACAGGAGTAACTGGATGAAATCCTCTGGCCTGTAATATACAGAAGGTCCGAGTAGATGATTTAACTGTCCTTTTTGGCCTAAAATCTATTAATCTATGATTATTTTTTTTAAATATTGTGTTCATAATACCTTTTTACCTGAGCAGCCGAGAGCACTTGACAATGAGACCTTCCTTGCCTGTCACTATTCCTATTTAACAGATCAGTAAACTGAGCCACTAAGCTTAAGTGACTTTTTCACATGTCACAGCAAAACAGATACGGAGCCATGAATATGACCCAGAAACTGTCAGTCCTTTGTGTGATGATCACTTCCTGTCAAATGTTGTCCTTCACATATGAAATATCTGCTACATAGTGCAATGCTAACAATGATGCATTTTTAACTTGTGTACCCTGGGTACTTGAGGCAGCACCCAAGTGGTTAAAGGGATGCTGCTAACTTCAGATCAGAAGTTTACCTTACATGTCAATAATCTCTTCTGCTGACGATGTCAGTGTTTTTGCTATTGTCTTTTGAGGGCTGTAAACCTGAATTATTTTGAATTTCAGGTCACCTGAAACTCTAAGGTAAACAAATGATTGCAGGACAACCTGGAGCGGTAATCATGTACATGGTTTTTCTCATTGCTTCAAATATTCGTGTGTGTGAACAATACAGTGACACTTAAGTGAATCCCATTTGGCATTTGATAAATTGTTACCTTAAGCACAGAGGGAGAGAACATCATCTTCATATGTAGGAAACAAAATTCATCCGGTAGACCTCAGCATCTATGGTTTCTCTTTAGTACAGACATCTTCATAGTTCATGTCCACATGATCAGCCAGGTGGTACGGCTGGTTGCAGTACATGAGAGAACAGATGAGTATCTGGGAGCAAGTGCAAGTGCATCAGTCGCTGATTTAGTGAATATTTTGCAACCACCATGTATCATTGCACACTGATTATTGGCAGAGTTGGTGGGCTACCGCTTGGGTAGAGTGCCATCTGGTGGCCAATCATTGATGTAATTTTAAAAACAATTGGTCACCATGAATTTTATTTTTCTTTTGTGGTAGGAGTGGGGAAAAAATGGCAAAAGAAGGCTGGTCAGAATTTGATCATAGGTCAGTAGATACAATTATATACCATTATTCTAAACTGTCAGGCTTCGTATACATTAAGATTTTACATCCATTTATAGCAAGACTTGGATCATAGGGTTTTGCTGTCATGGGATGTTGACAATATTATGCCAGAATTTTGGTCTTAAATGATTCAAGCATAAAAATGAACAACCTTGTGCAACTTCTGGCTGGCCATTGCAATTATTAGCACTTACCAACAGCTGTGCTGGTTTGTAAGGTAAATTTTATTTTTGTTTCCTTTAGAGAGCTGGATTTAGAGTTTGTGATTTAGTTTCTTTATAGTTTAGTTGCCTAAAGCAGAATTATAAATTCAGTGATGCCAGGAGTAAATATTCCAGCAAGCCTCTGCAAGTTACAAAAATAGCATTACAAATAAAAAAAGTCCATATAACTCAACTGTCTAATTGGAGTAGCCAAAACTGCTGGTGTGGAGATGGTAAGGAGGGTGGGTAGGGCAGAGTTCATCTTTATAATGTGTGTGCTTCAGAGCCTTATATTAAAAAAAAAAAAAAAAAAAAAAAAAAAAAAAAAAAAAAAAAAGCCAGCCATCAAGTGGAGGGAAATTGGAATCTTAAATAGAGGCCTCATATTTCCTGAGTGCTCTTGGCAGCATGGGGCGGGGGGAGGCACATACTGTGTATTTCCTTGCATCACACATAGTAGAGTAGTCTGTGTTAGCTGATCTTTAAATGAAGGATCAGAATAAATTTTAGTACTGTTTTCGGTGCAGTGTGCTGTACTCCAGCATGAATGAGCTGCACAGCTTAAAGACATGAATAGCTAACTTGAGACTATATACCTGCATTTTTGACTTGAGCTGTTAAAATACATTTTTGAATATGTTCATATTAAAATAACTTATCTTGCATGTTAGCAATTTACATTATAAATATAAATTTGTTAGTCTCAGCAGAGGTCAATGGCTGAATGGGGCAATGATGCTAAACTCAGACCTCTGTCCTATAAATGGTTCTTCCAGGATAACACAAAGGCACAAGGCTGAGTCAGTGAGGCGAACTTATCTAACTACTGCCCTTACTGTATCTATTCTGTGGATCTACATAGGGTGCCAGGGCTGTCAGCACCTTTTACCCATATAAAATTAACTGAAATGTCTACAAGCAGAAGAACGTAGTATCAGTCATCCAATGTGTTCTAGATGCTTTACAATAAAACACTAACATCACGTAAAATATAACCAAGTGAACGCATGCTGTAATAGTCTTGCATCAGAGGCTCTCTCAGCATGTTGCAGATTTATTTTTGTTTCAGTTTAGGTAACATGAAGAGTTGCCCATCCCAAGGTTTTGGGCACCCTTTTCAAGACTTAAAATTTACAATAATCTGTATGTCACTTTGAGGAGCTTATCTCTACTTCTTGTTGTCCATACAATAATAATTAGATCTGGCCAAATCTTAATTATGCTATATCAGTTAGTTAATAACTCCTTCCAACTCTCATCCTGTTCTGTCTCCAAATGTTGGAGGAAAAAAAGGTGAGTTTTGAGGTGTGTCCAGCAGGTAAGTAAATCTGGACTCCGCTGGGCCAAGACAGAAAGAAATGAATTCCAGAATCTTTAGAGAGCAAACTCCTGGAAATGTCAGGTCACTTTGGTTCCACTTTTCAGTCCTCGTAGGTACTTCATCCTGTCATCCCAAATGGCTCTTCATCCGGAATACCGTTCTGACTTGGAGGCTCTTCAGGTTGAGAACAGAGAGTCTGTGCTGATCCTGGACAAATGCACAAATCTGTCAGAGGGAGTTCCTTCTGTTCGTAAACGTTGCCACAAGAACCAGGTCTTTGAGTACCCTCAGGTGCTTCAGGTAAGGCTGCTAAACCTGCATAGCCCCACAGACCCAATGATGCTTAGCTTAGCAAAGAGTTTTTGTTTAGTTTAGATAGCACGCTTCCTTAATTTTAAGTTAAATTGCTGGAAGAATTTGAAAATGAAAAGTCTATTACATTAAACAGAGTGTTGTATCCTAAAAGTAAATTATATTCTAATTTACGGTTATCCTCATTGGACTCGAAGGACCAAAAGTGTGTTATGAACTTGAAGGGATATACAGGGATTAAAAGGGTGTGCAGTTTAGTATTTGAAAAACAATTCCGCACAGTGCCCTATGTACCCATGACAAACTGAGATAGAAGATTTAACAGCATGCAGCTATGGAAACCTCTAGGTGAAATGTGTTTGATGGCCTTGGCCCAACTTCTAGAGGGCTTTTGATGTGTCAATGAAGATAAAACCAGATAAGCTTTCTCAGACTCCTGTGTCTTCTGGCAAGCCTCCAGTACAGAGTAGAAGTACTTTAACGTATAGCTGGCTTCACCACACTATACTTTTGACCAGTTGGGGAATATTCCTCTGCACTCCATCTCTGGCCACCAGCATGTAATCCATCATTGAACTTCAACAAGTTATGATAAATTTGTTTTTCTGCAGTGCATGTTGTTTTTCATCCAGTTCTGTTACATTTTGTAGGAAAGATGTTTAAAATTCTAAGTGGAAGAGGGTGAGAGGAAGGGAGGGGATGTTCTGAGTTGTAAACCTTCATCCAGAAAAATAATGATTTCTCTTTACTTTGCTTCTTTAATGAAGACTGTATCATTCAAGGATAGCAGGAGAGGGGATAGATATATATAACTTTTAACTCGAAAGCTGGCACATGCAGAGCTTGTGAAAATACTTTCCCTTGCAGAGCCCTGCATCTCCCTTTGGAATGTCTGGCTGATAACAGCAATGATACAAGGAGATATATTTATAGTAACTTTTGTCTAGACAGGAAAAATGGTTATCTGGGCAGATGAGCATGTGTGTCCACATCTGGGGCTCTTTTCTTATTCCCCCAGACCTACCCAGAGTCTTCCACCTGCTGCCCTGTGATCTATCGAGTAGGTGTTTGAAATGCGTTTTGTTCCTTTTTCCTCCATCCTCCCCAAAGCAGTCTGAGATTTGATCCCAGCACATCCTTTCCTGCACTCTCTTTACTGCTGCTTTTATTAAACAGAGTCCTGGACTGCTCTGTTGCTAATGCATCCTGTTTTGCAGTCTTCTCTTGGCTGAGCTTTTAGAACTGCTCATCAGTGTTCTGATATGAATGTAGGTGTCACAGCTTTGTTGGGAAGCAAATGAGGGGACAGCCAAGACTTTTAATTCCTAGTTCTCATATTTAACTGTCCCCTTCAGAAAGCAAACTGGATGCTCTGAATAGATAGTCTCATATGAATATTGTACCATCGTACAATGCACTGGTGACACCTCATCTGGAATACTGTGTGCATTTCTGGTCACCCATGTTCAAGAAGGATGACTTCAAACTGGAACAGGTGCAGAGAAGGGCTACTGGGATCACAGAGGAATGGAGAACCTACCTTACAAGAGGAGTCTTAAGGAGCTTGGTTCATTCAGCCTAACAAAATGGAGGCCAAAGGGAGATCTTATTGTACTCTATAAATACAAGAGTGGGATAAACACCAGAGAGGGAGAGGAGTTACTGAAGTTAAGGGTCAATGTTGGTTGCCAGCTTATATCCATTTGTTCTTGTGTCAACAAGTTCAGTCTCGAAATTAGACAAAGGTTTCTAACCATCAGAAGAGTGAAGTTCTGGACCAGCCTTCCAAGGCGAGTTGTGGGAGCAGAAAACAACTTGCTTCAAGACTGCGCTTGATAAACTTATGGTGGGGATAGTATGATGAAGTTGCCTACAGTGGCTCATGGCCCATCTACGACAACTGTTAGCAAATACTCCAATGGGAGAGATTTGACACTAGATGGAAAAAGCTCTGAATTAATACAGAGAATTCTTTCCTGTGTGTCTGGTGGGTGGGTATTGCCTGCATGCTTATGGTCTAACTGATTGGCATATTTGGTGTTGGAAAAGAATTTTCCCCTAGGTCAGATTGACAGAGACCCTGGAGGAACCGCTGCCCATGACAGCTGGGCTGCTGCGGGACGGTCCCCTGCTGCTGGCGGTGGCTGAGCTGCTGCGGTGCCCCAATGTCATGGAGGTCTCTGAAAGTCATGGATTCTGTAATTTCTGCAACCTCCGTGACATAATCATAGCCTTAATCATGATCATAGTCAGCCATTAAGATGTTAGATTTGTAAAGGGTTTGTCATTCTTTTGTCTTTCCCAAGGGATTAAACTTCTGACATGGGATCACTAAAACACAGGATGGAAAAGCCCTGTTAGTTCATCCTGTCCTCATTTTTTGCTTTACACCCAGTGGCCAGTGCAGAATAAAGTTGCACATTATTTTGGGTCTGATGATAACTCAGAACATGATGATGGCAGAGAGCAAACTTGAGTGATGTTTTCCTTGAACGTCTGTGTTCGGAGGGGAATTAATATATAAATTATAGGGATGTAATGTTTGTTCCTTTTTTCATCTTTGTTTGTGGTTGCTATTCACTGACAGGAAGCCACATTCTGCATCGTTCTGCGTGGTGCTCGCCTGGGACAAGCTGTGCTAAGTGATGTACTTCAGGCTGGCTGTGTCCCTATTGTTATTGCTGACTCCTATGTTTTGCCTTTTTCTGAAGTTCTGGACTGGAAGAGGTTCGTACTTACTGGTTTTCACTCTCCAAACCTGTGTAAGTTATGCATGCCACTTAAAACCTCACAACCTAGAAGTGAAGAAACAGAATATGCAGGGGGCTGCATTGAGAATGCTGACAACAGGGCAGTTGAAGTCCACACTATGGATGCATCCAAGCATAGGAAGTAATGGAGCAGGAAAATGAGAGGGGACAAAGGAGGGCAGTGAGCAGCACATACTGTCCAATTCTTGGTGTTGGATTTCCTGTCTCTTGCAGCTCAGGATATTCATCTATAGAACAAAAATTATTGGCCTTTTCACACTTGTATTTGCACTCAAGCTGTTAAATTTACTTCTAGCAGTTTATACCTCCCAAACCCTTGTGAAGGAAAGAAGTATCCCCATTATATAGGTGTGAGTGACTGAGTCATGGCAGAGATTTTGTATGCACGCACTTAACACTCTTTTTCCCTAAATGATTTATTCAGAATTACACCAAGTCACTGACTGAACTGGAATTAGAACACAGGAATTCTTGGCTCCCAGTCCATACTTAATTCATTAGACCACACTTCTCTAGGTAGCCACTTGCAGCTGCTTTTCTGCAAATGCACCCCACAGAGTTTTTGGGCATTTCCCTTAGGTTGAGCAGCTGGGGTCATGAAGAAATTCCCCAATGGTCTAGTATTGAATAATTAATTGCATTACAGAGGCTTATGCCTTCCTCTGAAACCTCTAGAGTGTAGCACGTTATGATACCAGTTTAGATGGACTATTGGTATGTTCTCATGTGGCATTTTTATACTTTTTTTGCCTCACTGTTTTGCATTTAGAGCCTCTGTTGTGATACCTGAAGAAAAGATGCCTGAAATGTACAGCATTCTGCAAAGCATTCCTCAGCGGCAGATTGAGGAGATGCAGAGACAGGTAAAGGAGCCTGAATATAGTGTTAAAGTCTATACATGAGTTCATGTGTACCCACTGTCTGTGTATGTGTGTGAAGTGTGGTTGGGAGTAGAAGCATTCTGCATTTTCTCATTTTATTAAAAGTTCAGTTCATTCAGCTCGCTGATATTTTGCACTAAAAATATAATAACTGACATTTATATAATGCTCAGAATACTTAAATACTGAATATGCAAAGATAATTATTTCTGGCATAACTAAAATCTGCTGAAGAGCAGCTGTTTAACAGTACTACAGTGTAGTTTAGGTCAGGAATTTAAGAACACTGCATATGATTGCAATTGTAGAAGAACGCTTGAGTACGCAGAGTTCAGTTATCCACACTGGAATTTCTCTGGCATGTTATGTTAACATCCATGCTCTTGTGAAAGATGTTATGGGATCTTCAGTGCCCACAATGGTCAGGGTCTCTCGAGCATGGACTGCGTAAATACTGTGAAAAGTAAAACTGAGGTCCAGACCACCTGTTCATTAAAGATCCCATGGTACTTTCCACAAGAGCAGGGGTGCTTACCCCACTGCTGGCCAAATTCCACTGTAAGTAATTTCATTTTACTCTCTTCTCCCTGTTTTCTCAACGCACAATGATGATCAAATTCCTGCAGAGTTCAGTTTTATTTCCCAGCTCTTGCAAGTTAAGACAAATTTCTGATAAAACCACAGTGCAAATTTGTAGCTTCTTGCTCAGCCATAGCTAAATTCCTTGAAGTGAGAGATTAATGAATTCTGCTGACCCTATGTATGTCCAGATCTATAAATATACTTTGAAATCTTTGGCTGAAAGGTGGTAGTTAAATACAAAATGCTTTATGTACGTTAATTACACAAACGCATCCCTGTAAGATAGATGTTATACCTGTTTTACAAGGGGAAAACAGTCATAGAGAGGTTGTGACTTATATACGGTCATGGAATGAGTTGAGTGGAGCCAGGAATATAATCGAGGAGTATTGACTCAGTTCCCAGTTCGGTCCGATAGATGATACTGCCTGTTTGCTACAGATTGTTAGTGTCCATAATACCAGATACTTGCTCTGACCTGAGTGTTCTCATGCAGATGTGTGTGTCAGTGGCTCAGCTGAGCAGATCAGTACAATTATTGGCTGTAGGCAGATTGTGGTAAAGTGGCTGAGCATCTTGGAGGCATAGGGAAAAAAGGATATTTGTGTTTCACAGATACTGTTATTTAAGGTATTTCTGTCACTCTTATCACTGAGTGCCTCACAGTTACTGATGTAGTCTTACACCACCACTGTGGATAGACAAGTACTGTTATCCCTCTTTTACAGATGGAGAACTAAGGGACTTGTTTAAAGTCATATATGATTTCTGTGGCAGAGAAGGAATTAAACACAGGCCTCTGGAGTCCCAAGTTATAACCTTAGCCATGAGGCCATCCTTCCTCCCTGATGATACTTGTAAATATCAAGGAGAGGGAGAAAAGGTTTAAGTGGTCCAAGAGGTATAAGTAGGAGTACGGAGATGAAATTCAGAAATAGGAAATTTAAGATAAATATCAGAAAATATTACAAATCTAACCATAAAGAATATGTGGAATAGTCTTTCCAAGTAATAAGTCTCATTGTTCAACTCACTCGTAATTACACAGTGCTGGAAGCTATACTATATGTAGGGCCTTACTAAATTCACGGCCATGAAAAATGTGTCATGGACCATGAAATAAGCCCTGCCCCGTGAAATCTAGCTATTGGAGGGGAGAGGGAGAGAGAGGGGCAGGGCTAGGGCACTCGAGCTGGGGGGCCCCTACTGTTCCCCAGGCTCCAGCTGCTAGTCCCCGGGGTGGGGAGGCACAGGACTTCCTCTTCCTCTACACAATTGCTCTCAGGGGGAGATGAGACCCATCTCCTGGTACCTCCGTATGCTGCAGGAAGCTCTACAGCTTAGCACACAGAAGTGAGGGTGACAATCCTGTGACCCCCTCTACAACAGCTTTGTGACACCCCCCCAACCCTCTTTTGGGTCAGGACACCTGCGATTACAACACTGAAATTTCAGATATGAACATCTGAAAATGTGAAATTGACTCATTTTCAAATCCTATAGCCATGAAATTGACCAGAATGGACGTGAATTTGATAGGGCCCTAACTATATGGATCCATTCTGCTTGTGCTGGTGCAAAGAATAGACTAGATAATTTAATCTTCCATTTCCTTCATGTCTAATTTCTATAACTAGTTTAACTTTCCTTGTATGCGGAACAGAAGCCTTTGCAAGTATCACTGCAGCCAGCAGAGGTTTCCATTCCCTTTATTCACCCCACTCCAATTAACTACTATGGCTGTATTATCTTTAGGTCAACTGCCAGAGATGTGCGCACATTCACAACTCTAATAGGTGCTAAAAACAGCACCTATTAGAGTTGCGAATATATACACATGCCCCTATATATGTATGAAGTCTTTGCCAGGTGCTTTGAATTAATATATTTTTAAAAAACCTCCTAAGAACAGTGTGTGTCAAACTGGGGCCGCCACTTGTGTAGGGAAAGGAGAAAATTGGAGATAGCATACAAGTTCTGGGTACTAAAATGCATAAGGGTTGTGGTAAATATGCAGTATTTTACATTGGCAGCTCAGACATTCTAAGGCAGTTTCTCAAACTGGGGTCGCTGCTTGTGTAGGGAAAACCCTGGCAGGCCGGGCTGGTTTGTTTACCTGCCGTGTCCGCAGGTCCAGCCAATCACGGCTCCCTTTAGCTGCAGCTTGCTGCTCCGGGCCAATGGGAGCTGCTGGAAGCGGCACGGGGCAAGGGACTTACTGGACGCCGCTTCCAGCAGTTCCCATTGGCCCGGAGCAATTTTCTCCTTCCTTACCCAGTCAAGTCAGTGTTTGGTTGAAGAGGATCAGTGGTGTTTGATGTGGAGTTTTCTGGCATATAAATGGTCTGCACTAGGCATTGTTGTAAATTCCAGAGTATCACTGACTATTTTAGAGCTTCTCTTATTCCTCATTCACACCAAATTACTCATACACTTGGATTCTTTTTCACATGTGATGAATATTCTTGTGCATATTAGCTGGTGAAAATTCTGGAATAAAACTGCAGCAAGGTCTGTCAACAGGCTCTCTGCCCACCTTCCTCTTGTCTTCTGAGGCTGGCTCTGTCTGCTCCAGGCAGAGGAAACATGCACAGATTATCCATTCATTTAACACTTTATCAGCCTTATTTATTGCTGGTTTCCCAGTGCTAAGCATCTGTGAAGTCCTCTCTGTGATACCTGGTCTTGTGATATTTCCAAGACAGATATTCAGAAAATAATATCTAACATCTGATATGACACTGAATAGCAAAATAAAGGATTGATTCACAAAGTAAATCATCACATGTCTCACAGCTGTCTGCATTCTGCTGTTCTCTCAGTTTCACAATGGGGCAATATATTTAGTTGGCCCTTGACATAGAGGTTAAAAATATACTTACCTTCTTCTGATGGGAATTATTCTGGAAAAAAAAATCCTGGAACTTCTTGTCTAGTTGGAAGGTGGTCCTGCGACATCCAAGTGTCAACACCTTCAAACTCTCATCTTCTACTCTTTCCTGTTTGACTCCTTAAATTATATTTAGCACTTGTATGGCACTGTGCATGCATTAATTAACAAATGAAGATTAATCACAATTCAAGACTTCAGGGGCTGGTGAGGGAAAGGAGAGTTTGACTGTGATTGAGTCTTTGAGGTGTCAGGTGCTAAGAGATTCAAAGGCACAGTCAACTTGTGGGTAACATCTCAGCCCTGCTGCTTTAGTAGTAGTGTAGCAGAGTGGACCCCTGCTCCTGCCCTGAAGGGGTTAAAAACAGCCCTGGGAACAGGCTGTGGCTGGAGAAAGCAGCCTTTAGGCTGGGGCAAGAAGCCAGGACTGATTGGAGAAAGCAGGCTCAGCTCTGGCCATGCTCCAATCAGGCCCAGCTAGCCCCTATAAGAGGCTGTGAGCCAGAAGCCAAGACAATCTCTCCCTCTAGCTATAAGGGAGATGAGCTTGGCTGCAGGGAGCTGGACATAAGGTACCTGAGTGAAGCAGGGCTGGGGAAAGGCAGAGGAGCTCGGGAGCTCTACCCTTGAAAGCCCCAGACTACAGCCTAGCATTGGGCTAATAGGTACTGGGGGTTGCAGAAGGCAGCCCAGGGGTAGGCCAAGGCAGCAGGTCCAAACCCTCCTTGCCAGTGATGAGTAGGCTGATATTGCAGTCTGCCCCAGGGTGTGGGGCTAGACAAAGATTGGCAGTAGCCATATACTGAGGCAAGATGGGGATAGAGGGTGGGGGTTCCCCAGGGAGGGGAGACCCTGAGAGAAAGGGGTTACTGCCAGGGGGCAGCACCCCGTGTAAAAGGGAACCGGGTCCAGGGAGGAGCACGAGGGCCAGAGCACAGGTGGATCACCAGCCTGCAGAGGGCACTCCAGAGCTGAATCGAGCTAATTCCCAGAAGACACCAGCAGGAGTCGCCGCGGGGGTGAGTCGGCCCGTCTACAAGCACCTTGCCTGATCTGGACCATGACTAATAAGTATTTGTAGATGCCCCTCCGTAGATAAATTGAGGAGCTTGTTTATCCTTTTTCCAGCTGTGAATTACACCTCTTTCTCCATTGCTTTCCACTGTGATGTGTGGCAGTGTTTGCTAGTGTCTATCTGCTAAGCTGCTGTCTCTTATATAATGGTTACAGAATGCTTTTCTAATCTGTACTCTGCTTGTTCGGAGGCATTATTTCCCTACATTCTGTCTTTGCACTGTTTCAGAGGATTATTTGTCATTGTTTTAGGTAAGTTACTTTGCTCAACAGTATTTAGCAATGTATGCCCTGTTTTCTTCTCCTACTATTCATTGCTTCACTTCTGAATAGGGTGACCAGATGTCTTGATTTTCTACGGACAGTCCCAAATGTTGAGTCTCTTATATAAGCTCCTATTACCCCCCACCCCTGTCCCGACTTCTCACATTTGCTGTCTGGTCACCCTACTTCTGAAGAATAACCGCACTTTCTTCACTATCTTGTGATGCTCGTCTCTGTGAGGATGTGGCTCTGACTTGAAAGAGACTGACTGTAGCTAGCCTTAAGTCCAATTCTGCCTCTTACACCTTCAAGCACTTTGACTGTGTTTAAACTGAGGCACAAAGAATGGAGCTTGTCCAGTAGTAAAATGAGTATAACAATGTGTTGAGGCTTATTAATGCTTATAAAGTAGTTTGAAATCATTGGATTAAAGTTGCTATGGAAATGATTGAATATTGTGCTCTTGAATCTACATATTTTCATACCAGCAGATAAGAGCTAGAGTTCTTTTTAACGTCTTTCCTCCACCCACAACTTTCATAAAATTCCACATGAGGAGGTGATATCATGTGATAAAATGAATTTATCATTCACCTTTGAATGGCTCCTCTGCTCTGTCCACTAATCTATTTCCTCCATAGCTAATTTTAACATTTCAAATAGGTTAATTGTTTTAAAGTGAAGGCAATCCCACAAAATGTCCTCCTTCACCCCTTGTGTTGACTTAAAAAAAAAATTATACCTACCTCAGGCTCAGAATGAGCAAAACACAATTCTGACAGTAATGTCATATTTTTATGTACACACACACGTCTACTAGCTTCCCAATGCATTCCCACCACATTTGCTTCTAGGCTTGGAAGGGCCTGAGATATTGGACCTTAGAAGTGTGCTGTAAAGATGCGGGACTCACCTGGTGGCGCCTCCTGCTGGTTGTCTCAGGGAATTAGCTCACCAGCCCTCTGGAGTGCCCTCTGTTGGCCGGTGATCCGCTACCACTGCTGGCTCCCGTGTCCCTTCCAGGACCCCAGTGCCCCGCTAACTGGGTGCTGACCCGTGGCAATACCCCCACAGTTCTGGGTCTCCTGCTCCCTGGGGAACCCCCCCCATCTCCACTTTGCATCAGTCTTGGCCCTGCCCAGTCTCCATCTAGCCCCTGTTCACTAGGGCAGACTGCAGTATAAGCCACTCATCATAGGCAAAGAGGTTTGGACCTGCTGCCTCTAGCTACCCGTGGGCTGCTCCTGCAACCCAGTACCTAATAGGCCTTACCAGGCCTGCAGCCTGGGGCTTTCCTTGCTGGAGCTCCCCAGCTTCCTTGGCCTTCTCCCCGGCCCTGCACCACTCCAGATACCTGGTTAACCTTCCTGCAGCCAGGCCCTTCCCTTTCTGAATGCAGAGAGAGACTGTTGAGCTCCTGGCTCCCAGCCTCTTATATAGGGCCAGTTGAGGCCTGATTGGTACGTGGCCCAGCTGCGACTGCTTCCCCAGTCAGCCTAGTAGCTGCTTTCCCTGCCACAGCCCTCTCCCAGGGCTGTTTTAAGCCCTTCAGGGCAGAAGTGGGATAGGCACATCACTATATGTTCCATTTTGTGGTTTTTTTCAACAAAAGTTTTTGGATGTTTTAATGGTATTCCTGAGCTCTGTACTGTTGGTAACTTAGGTGCCAGACATTACAGGTAGAGAAATACAAAGAAAACAACTTCATAAAACATTTAGAAACTAACATATTTCTAAAATATTCCTGTGAAATATCTGGCTCATAGAGAATAGTGTTCTCTCTGGGGAGTGACCTGAATAACACACATTGGCTTATTTTTATAAATAATACAGCTATCATGATCTCATGCTGATAAAAACCACACCATCATGTAAAACATACACTATTAGATGCACGCACACATGATGAAGGAGCCACCCCAGTTGTGCTAAATTCTAAACTATCTGTATGTACTGTGCCAGTATAAAGCAGTTGCTCCTCAAATGCAGAAATCTTTGCCCTTAATGGGAAAACATTAGAACTGAGTCGTAGTATTTAAAATTTTATTTGCCTGTCTTCTCCATTTGTTAGCAGCTCTCTGTACAGCATCTTTCTGTGATTAACTCAGTGGAGTTCATATATCAAGATTACATTTTTTTCATCAATTTGATATAGATTAAGAATCTCTTTGACAATAAGACTGTTGAAGGAAGTTGTTTGTTTGAGTTTAATTTTTCAAATTTTCTTGCTCAAATTACTTTGCCAAGCATCTGATGGGAAATCAAGAAAGCCATTAAATGGAAATGTCTTAAATTTACAGCACACAAGAGCTTGTAAATAAACTCTTTTTTAGGTTTGGGCTGGGAGAAAATAGTTTGGTCGCTATGAGGATTAAATCATTGCTATCAAGAGGAGGATAACATATGGACACATTTGCCCTTGTATTGTTTTTCCAGGGCTGACGTGACTTGGCTTTTGTGATTTCAATACAACTTCATTTTGCATAGCTGCTTTACCAGGACAGTATATGGTATAAATCAGGGAAAAGAGGCAGCAGTATTTAGTGGTTTGAGCAGGACTAAAAATCAGGAAACCTGAGTTATATTCAGTCTCCCTGCATTGCCACTGATTTGCTATGAAACCGTGCTTTGCAAGCCTTTGCTTTTTTTGTTCTGGCCAGCAAAATGTTTTGCCATCAGAGCCCCCAGCCCACCCAAACTCTGCATCCTGTTCCCCTCCCCAAAATTGAAACTTCATGTTCACACCCCACTCTGCATTGTTGTGAAAACATTTACAGCCATATAACTAATGGTGAGTTGGAGCCTGTTTGCACCAGTTCGCGGGAACCGGTTGTTAAATTTAGAAACCAGTTTAGAACCCGTTGTTCTGCTCGGGCTTCTAAATTTAACAAGTGATAAGTTGAAGTGACCCAGGATCATAGCTGAGGGGGAGCAGCTGCTCCCCCTGAGCACATTATCCAAAAGTGGTGCCTTAGGCGCCAAGCCCACGGGTGCTCTAGCTCCCTGTCTTGCCCCCCGGCCCCAGCTCATCTCTGCTCCACCTCCCTGGGCCTGAGCACGAAGACACCACTTGCTTCTCAGCCCTCCCAGGCTTACTGCGCAAACAGCTGATTCGCGGGAAGCAGGGGGACTGCGAGCTCGGCCTGACCCGGTTCTCCAGGCGCTGCGCAGCGGTGGCGTGGCTTGGCTCCAGCCAAGCGGTGCTGCTATAGCACCGCCAACCACCTCCAGGCAGTGCGGTAAGGGGGCAGGGAGTGTGTGTGTGGGGGGTGAGGGTTGCATAGAAGGCAGGGGAGTTCGGGGGGATTGGGTGTTGGATAGAGATTGCGGCAGTCAGAGGGCAGGGAACAGGGGGGTTGAATGGGAGAAGGATCCCGGGGGAGCAGTCAGGAAGGAAGGGGGGTTGGATGGGGTGGTGGGAGGCAGTCAGGGGCAGGAGTTCCAGGGGCGGTCAGGGGACAGGGAGAAGGGGTGGTTGGATGGGGCAGGGGCCTCGGGGGAAGGGGGCATTAAGGAATGCGGGGGGTTGAATGGGGCAGGAGTCCTGGGGGGCATGGGCAGGCCACGACCCCCTTGTGGGGTGAGGAGGGAACCGGTTGTTAAGATTTTGGCAGCTCGTCACTGCATATAACTGATGGGTAAGCTCAGAAAACAGGAACTCTCCCCTCTGTTCAGGCAGTGTGTGTGTGTGTGTGTGTGTGTGTGTGTGTGTGTGTGTGTGTGTGTGTGTGTAAGTAATACTGTGTCCCTGAACAGAGGGGAGCATCCCTGTTTTCTAAGCTTAGCTTTCTTATTTTTAAAGAAATCAGTACAGTAGGACACTTTTATCTAAGCCTCCATTATCCAGCTCTCCATATTTACTGAATCACCAGCTGCCTGGGATTGAGAGTGGCTGGGGCTCGGGCTGGGGCTGTCAGTGGTCCCACTGTCAGTCCAAGCCTCAGCCGTGGCTGGAGCTCTTGCTGTCAGTCTGAGCCAGGGCGGCTAGGCCTGCTAGCCTAAGCTTGACATCCCATTCTCTGATTTTTCCAGTTTTTTGGTCACCTGATCTGACCCCAGTCCCAATTAGAGTGGAACACCGATTATCCAATCTAACAGACTGACCACCTAAAAAAGCCACCAGTCTGCTGAGCTGGTGAGATTGAGACAAAGTGGGTGTGAAACACATGCACTTCTGGGACTGTCTTCATGTCTGTTGTTCTGTGTTGTTATCATCCTGCTATCTGTGAAGCTTCCTAGTGAGCATCGTCCTTGAGCCATCCTTCCCTCACCTGGAGATCTATATGGAGACTGTAACATTGGTGGTAATGCCTACAGACAGTTGCTGAACTGTACTGTGGACAGCATCCATTGTTCTACTTTCACTTCCCCTGCGCCACAGGTCAACGATAATATTGTGGCAGAATATTGAGAAAGAAAAGGAGAGAAGGACAAGGAGTGGATGTGGTAGGAGTATGGCAGAGAGGAGGAGTGGAGGGTGAGAGACGAAGGTGGGGGAGAAAGATTGAAGTGGGGGGATGGAGAGGAGCAAAGTGAAGAAAAAGGAAAGGAAAACACAACACCTCCATGGCTACTGCTAAAACTATCCCTTATGAAACGTCCTCCCCCAGGGCAAATCTGTTTTTCACTTCGTAATTTGTAAGGTAAACAGACTTCCAGAGTGTTTCTGATTTTTGGTCTGCATATTCGTTTAGCAGAGTATTGTATGTCTTGAAAATTTATGTTCAACTGATATCATAAATCCCAACATGTTGCCAATTCAGCAAACACAGATAAATTCATTACTATCTAGGACTGGAATTTCATAGAATCATAGACTATTAGGGTTGGAAGGGACCTCAGGAGGTCATCTAGTCCAACCCCCTGCTCCAAGCAGGACCAATCCCCAGATTTTTACCCCAGTTCCCTTAATGGCCCCCTCAGGGATTGAACTCACAACCCTGGGTTTAGTAGGCCAATGCTCAAACCCCTGAGCTATCCCTCCCCCCATAAGGATTAAGGATAACCTTCAAGGTAGGGGAGAGGGGAGTGCTGGAGAGGTGGGGACGTTTGGTTCCCTCCCTGCTTTGTTTTTTTACATTAAAAATTAAGGCATTGTCTGCTCTAATGATGATGATCTTGTGATGACAAGAGTGAAGAAGCTAAAAGCTGATGCAACTGAGGAAAGGGATTTTTTTTAAGTCACACTTTTTAAATGTGTTTTAACTCTTAAATTCAGTGACTAATGAGCACACTAGAAAGAGAATGTCTTTGTTAAAGGTAGAACACCCTTACCCCTTCAGCTAATATAGGAACACATGCTACACCCCATTCAAAACTCTGTAAGAGATCCACTTGGAGAGCTAAAGAAGACCAGACTTGAGAATTGTGTTTTTGCCCTGAGGCAAAAACAGTCAAAAAAACTCAATCATAACCCCACAACTTTTCAGGCCTTCTTTATGCCCCTTTTTTTTTTTAAACAAAGACACAAGTCCAATTTTTAAAAGACATTGCAAGTCATTTTAGAGTGAGTTTTCAGTGTTGGATTAGGAGGTGAGATTCCCAGAACAAATAATGTCTGAGCAATACCACTGTAGTTTTTCTAGCTCATATTCCCCATGCCTCAAGCTCTCCAGGTCACATGGAACTGAAGACACTAACGTATGCATAAATCAGTGACTTATTTTAGTGTCATGTTAAAACATGAGTGGCTAGTGTCTCTGACCCCTTCCCCCTCCTATTTAATGAGCTTCTTTGACTCTTCTCTTTAAAGAGGACTTTGTGGAGTAATTTCAGCTCTTATCAGTTTGCTGACAGCTATATGAGCCTTTCTTCTGGCTCCAGGCAGTGAGTGCAGGCGTGTGAAACTTCTCATTTTTGCACTGAAATGGTCCTGGGCAAAGTTTAACCAAATTGATTGTATGGATTTTTTTGCAGGGTGAGGCACATATAGGAAGTAGGATTGTTAGCTGTACTTGGTTGATACTGAGAAAAGTATCTATTTCCAGCCAAACTTAATTTCAATATTTGGACACTCATAGAGGGAGGAATGAGGAAGAGTGAGCTTCCATAGGGCTGTTCTTTTTATCTTGTCATTTGAAAAGTAGTTCCAGGATATACTGGCTCTGCCATTCGTAGAGAGCAGCAGGGCAGCTCTTAAGGGTGATTGGTTTGGTCTTAGAAGCTTTTTTAAAAAAAAATTGATTTCCAGCTGTATATCTTGCCTTGATGGAGAGCAACTTTTGTCTCGGGGCTCTTTAGAATCATCGTTATTGAATATAAAAACTTTCATTCATCTGACATTTGTAGAATTTTAGGGAGTGTGATTAGAGAGGCTAACCCTGTTTTAATCCTCCCAGAGTGCTTCCATGGAACCCTGGGTCCTCCATAAATGTCAGGCATGGACAGTTTGCCATCTTATCAGATGCACTGGAGTTAGCTCCAGCCCCCCTCTCCCTCTTGGGAAAGGTCTGTTGCAGCAGACAGCAAGGGAAAGGAAAAACGATTACCTGGCTTACTGCCAGGAGCACTAGGGGAGTTGCAGAATCCTTGACATTCACTGATCAGAATTTTTTTGAGTCACTTGAAAAGAGCACCCTTAACCTAGATTCTTCCCATTCCAGCCCCCATCTTTGCTTTCCAGAAAGGAGCAAATTGTCTGCATATTACCTCTGGCGCACAACGATCTCTATGCTATGGGAAAGTTGAGAAGTCCCTGAGAGCAGTAAGCACACCATTCAATGATTTTATGGATCAGAGCTATGTGTTATTAGAATTGGAGCCAGGCAAATTTTTTTTGATGAATAGGTTTAGTTGAAAAAGGCAATTTTGGTCAACTCGGAACTATTTGTGAACTTGACATGAATTAAATAAATAGTGTGGGCCAAACATGTTTTTGCGTGCAGGGGAGGAGGTAGATTCATAAAGAGAGTGTGGTGCCATCTTATAACTCCTAGTTCAGTGGTCAGGGCACTCATCTAGGATGTGAAAGACCAAGATTCAGCTCTCCTCTCTGCTTCATGTTAAGACGGGATTTCAATTTGGGTTTCCCACCTGCCAGAAGACTGCCCTAACCACTGGGCTATGGGGTACTCTAGGCCAGCTCTCAATCTCAGTCTCTCCTCTTGAAGGTGTTCCACTTTGTATGAAGTACTTGAATCATCGCTAGGTGGGACTAAAGATTATAAGAACTGTTTTGCAAATCTGGTCCTTTAAATATGCCTGGAAACAAAATGTTTCTGGTAGAACAGAATGTTTTGTGAATAAAAAAACAGTTGTTTGCCCAGCTCTAATTAGAATATGTATTTTCGGCCTCTAAATGACAGGGTTAGACATGAGCTTTCAGAGAGTAATTATGCTAAGTTAAGTCAACCGTTCCACTTGAAACTAGTGAAATGCTGCTGTGAATTTGGATATCTTACTGTCAAACCTTGGAAGGTTGCTGTATGCCAATTCCTAGTTAAGGGATATACAACAGTTAAATGCAGATTATCCAAACCTGAAAGCTCAGGATTTCTTCTGAGACTATTTTGCACTGTTTGACTGAAACAGCTAGTTGCAAACTAACAGTATTTGTGATCACCTGGTCCTGGTGCTCAGCCCAGTTTCCACTCTGCTTCCCCATTTCTGTTGTTTGGCCTGTACCACAGTTCTCTTGCCCAAATCCACAGCCTGCCTTCTAATTGAGACCATTGTAAAATTAGTGTTTACCTATACAATAAAAATGTTGCATTTTTATAGCACTTTCTATTCAAGGATTGTAAAGGCAGTTAATTAAATCATTCAGAGCTGCTATGAGGTAGATATGATACCCATTTATATAACGTAAAAATGTGTAAGGCACACACAAATAATTTACTTACAGAAGGTCAGACTGGTAGTCTAATAGAACCTGGGAGTCCTGATTCTGAGGTTTCTGCTTTAACTACTACATCTTGTTTCCTTATACAATAAGAATGTTTGGTTTTAAATCACAAAGTTTTTAGGTGCCCTGTAGTGGCACTTGATCTGCTGCTGGATAGTTTTCATATGTTTGTTACCTTGTTGACTTGTTGGGTAGCAGTTGTGCAAATCAGCCTTTTGGATACATTTTCTTGAATGCCACATGGCTCTTTCAGGGATAGAATAGCCAGCAGTTGAGCAGCTACCACAACATAAATCACAGAGCAAGTGGAAATAGTACAGCTGTTGTGAACTAACTCCTAGTGTTGACACAACTCTTTGGAACCTGTTCCATCTCCTGCCTGATGTAACTGGAAGAGTTCATGTGCCCCCCCCCTCCCCCAGCTGTCAGTCAGTGCTAGGAATGCTAGAGGGGGAGGGATAGCTCAGTGGTTTGAGCATTGACCTGCTAAACCCAGGGTTCTGAGTTCAATCCTTGAGGGGGCCATTTAGGGAACTGGGGTAAAAATCTGTCTGGGGATTGGTCCTGTTTTGAGGAGGGGGTTGGACTAGATGACCTTCTGAGGTCCCTTCCAACCCTAATCTTCTGTGATTGTGGTGCCCTTAGATTCTGAAACAGCCATGAAGTTCTTTCTCTTGTTCTACCTTTTTAGCTGCTAATTTTGAACATCCTTCAGACATGGGAACAGAACTTGGATGTGTTATTAAAAATGTTTTATTTAAGTCACACTTTCATTTCTAGAGATGTTCAGAAATAGTAGTTAACAGAAGAGCTACATGTTCCATTGAACTAATAATGGGATAAGAGACCTTGCTTTTAGAATGGAGTTTTGAATATGGTCCAGCCTGAAAGAAATGCTTTCAGTAACTACCTAACAGCTGTTTTGTGGGCTAGATAAAATTAATTTTATCTCCAGCTACTTTCTTGCTGGACAAGTTTGTATATCACATGGCACCATCACATTTGGCAGTAATTGACCCCTTGGTTCTCAGCCTCAGTAGAGAGGCAAAAGACTGATTGGGCCATGGAGGATGAAGTACTTTTGCACCCTGAGAGATGGTTTCATTTTCTTAAGGTATGGGGGAAGCTGGGTAAAGAATTTCAGACTTCAAGGCTGTCTGTCACTTCAGTGACTTTCACCAACACAGATGTCACTAAAAATGTATGTTGTAGGCAGAGTTGGTAGCAATACCAATGGCTGTTTAATGCCTTCCAGTGTGTGTTTATATATATATATATATATATATATATATATATATATATATATATATATATATAAAAATCCATATTTCACAGTTGTTAGAAAAGAATAAGCAAACGGGAATAAACATGCCTTGTGGAATATGGCTTGTGCTCCAAAATAGTGTGCTGGTTTTTGCAAGTTAGAACATTGCAGTAACTTGACACAATTTTTTTTCATTATTACAAAATGCTGGTCTTTCATATGTGTGATTGGCACTGGGCTTGTTTTGTGTTTAACCTCTTCAATCAACGGAATTGAAACTTCCATTCTCTCGGCATTAGTATGGCAGTCATGGGAAATCTCAAACAAGATGGATCTTATTGCTGCAGTTGACACAAGTTGTGCTTTTATTTATTTATTTTTGATGTTGGATACTGATTAAAAGTTTCCAAGCATCTTTTAGCCATATTATAAAGCTAGCCAGCAGAGAACTGGGCAGCTGCTGACCAGGGGAGATGCTAGCGGACACTAGACAAGATCACAGTGGGAAGCGTCGGTGTGTGTAACTCAGAAAGCTGGGAAAGGTGTAAACAGATCCCCAATTTAGCTGCAGAGTGGGCTCTGCAAACACTGTTTTATTGGCCAGTGGCTCCTGCTTTACTAACCTCTAACCTTTATAATACTCAAAGGTGCTGCCCACCCGCCGGCCTTGCCTTTGAACCACTTTTGGCTTCTGCCACCTCAAAGGCTTGCAGTCAGATTCCTGTGTTTTACTTGGGACCTTACCTCTCAGCTGGATGCCTGCAACAGAGAAAACTGATCTACCCTTATAACATAGACATATTTGAAGGCGATACCCCTGAGACTTGAAACCTATTGCTTTGTGTTTCAGGAGCTGTCCATCACTTTTCAAGAAATGTGGCTGAACCTCCCCTTCCCTTTCACTGGGTAGTCATATAACATTTGAATGTTCCTGCAATTGTATACACATGACTGATGTTTGTTCTTCTCTTGGCTGTTCTGGCCTTTGTAACAGTTGTAGCAGAAATCTAGATTGTCATAATTTTGGTTTGTGTGATTAATGGAGAGGGAGTGTTCAAAGCAGAAACTAATCTTATGTAGTTCTAGTCAAAATGAGTCTGTTTAAAATGGCATAGTATAGGTTTATATCTATTCTTTCTGAATGATTGCCTATTCAACTAAAAGGATCAGTCAACATTGCAAACTCCATCTGCAATCTAAAAAATCAAGCTGGGTTCCCCTCTGCCTCTTACACCTTCACCAATGCATCTGACAAATATGATTATCCATAAGGCAGAATAGAGTCCAGCTTGCTGTCCTGTAGTTGCATTGACGCTCTGGTGTCTACAAAAGTAAACACTTGTTTGATGTAAATTAGGAATATGTAAGGTGAAAACTCAACAGGAATTTTCACCAGTTTGTTTCTGCGTACATACTCTTCAGAGTATAAGTGCACATTAACCATTTTTTCCCTTTACAGCATTTAGTTTTGTTCTGTTCTTCTTCCCAGGGGGCCCTCCTGCATGTTTTGTCCCCCATTCCCCTCAGCCAGAAGGCTCTATGTTTTTGGGTCTTTACTGGCTCTGTGACTGGAACACATTTATGCTGCTGATCTGGGACGGAGACGCTAAGTTTGTGTCAGTCAGCCTTACCAACAGTCACAGATTTAGGAGCAGAAAGGAGAGTTGGGTTTCAACATGCTATTCCATGCATTACTCACAGCAGAATGTTTGTAATGGGGGAGTCACAGTAGATCCAACTTGTGCAGGATTCCCCCCACACTCCGTTTTTCTCTTCTGTCCTGCGTGCCCCCATTCCCAAGACTAGTCTGAGATCCCCAGGATGGGAGACACTGCCTTAAATCCTAGTATGTTGGCAGTATATTAGTGGTCAAGATACTCTTGGATTTAAAGGCCAAAAAAATGCAGCTGTTTCGTGGGCCAACATGGAAACCCTTCTTCCTGTCAAATAGTAGTTTTGTGTGTAGTGTAGTTACAGCTGGATTTTGAGTAAAGTGATGCTATTGTGAACTAGCAAAAGTGAGATGAAAACTTAAGAACAAAACAAATGTGATACAGGAAAGACTTGGTAAAGCTAATCTTTACCAGAGACCTGCTTGCAGTAGTGCATCATTTTGGTATCTGAGTGTCAAATGCCTGCATTGCGGTAATTATACCTTGTGAACTACCACAGCCAAAATGTGAGACAAGGACCCAAGAAAAATCATAGTGCAAGAAGCTTAAAGTGAAGGGAATTAATATCTTGCTAGCACTAACATTTCCCTTTAACCTCAGCTCCAGGAGTCAGCATTTGTGATGTTAGGAGTTTACAGCAATAAAACTGAGAACTCCTAGAAGTCTACTCCCAGGTGACTAGTATCTGGAGGGTCAGACTAGCATTTTGAACCTTGACCTCTCCATCTCTGAGCATTGACAAAGTTGTAAAGATTTAGTTTCCTCTCTTCATTCTGTTCCTAAAGAGGCCAAATATACTTGTTTAATCCATGATTAAAATCACTGCAGTATAAAATGAAAGCAGATATTGGATTAGATTATTAAATACATTGAGATAATTTTATCAGGTCAAACTCAAATGAAACTGTGCCTAATATTAGCACCAACCCTCCCTCCCCCCCGTACTGATTCATCTTATAAAAATATCTGGGTTAGAATGTCCTTGGTCCTCACCTAAATCTGCTCAATGCTTGTGACGTTTCTTAGCCAGTATTTCAGATGGACTTAGGTTGTGGGGGGTGACAAGAAGGGCCATGGATTATTTTACATCTGCTTTTACCCTGTGACATACATTGTTATAACCAGCATTTCTGATGCCTAAGGCAAGAAACCAAACAAGTACATTTGTGACTAATGAAGGACAGTTGAGAAGTAGGACAGTATTGATGTATATTTGTGTCTTGTTCAGCCTATACAAGCTGCTTGAAATAAAGGATTTTTACCTCCTTAGGCCTCTCATGTGGTTAGGTAAAGTTAAATAAATGCAATCTATTTGTGGCTTCTTGAGGTCCTCGGACTTATGCAATTCAGCACAATTGGGAAATGGGAGGAGAAGTAGATGAGTGAATAGAAATAATGTTAAAATATGTTTAATAAAATGCAATAGTTACCTAGTACATTTTCTCACATTTATGTGATATTTCTACAAGTCACTCTTCTCCTCCGTTCACTCTTCACTGGTTTATCAAAAACCCAAAATAGCTTAAGTTATAGTTTGGTCTTTATTTTGGGTGATGTGGCAACAAATGATTTTTTAATTTTTTTTTTTTTAAATCAAAGTACGACTCCCCCTTTTTAAACACTCACTCACTTTAGAAATCTTGTCTCTACAGTACCTGTATAATAGCCTTGAGAAATAGATCCCTCTTGGAAACTAGCCGCACTGCAACCTGCTTTACTCAACTTTGAAAGACACTTCTTCGTATTTTATAGAAGATTAACTTAAATATTTTAAAAGATTTTTTGGTCAGGAATTACAGCATCAGTTTATTAATACTCCATTGATTTAATAGGTTTAATAGTAACACTCCTATGCATGGGCAGAGGCTTTAACTTTTTGCTTTCAGCCCAAATTTTCAAAAGTAACTTAATTTTGGGTGCCTCAGTTTTTGGGTAACCAAACTAAGGCACCTGAAAGGGGCCTGATTTTCAGGCAGTGTTGAGCTACCTGCTAAGTCAGCCAAAACTGGCTAATCACTTTTGAACATTTAGCCTACATTCTTTTCTTTTTCATAGAAATTCTATTTCTCCCATTGAGAAAATCAATGGGATGTAAATTCCTAAGTGTCTAAGGGTATGTCTACACTATGAAATTAGGTCGAATTTATAGAAGTCAATTTTTTAGAAATCGATTTTATACAGTTGATGGTGTGTCCCCCCACTTAAGACTATTAACTCGGCTGAGTGCGTCCACAGTACCGAGGCTAGCGTCGACTTCTGGAGCATTGCACTGTGGGTAGCTATCCCATACTTCCCGCAGTCTCCGCCGCCCCTTGGAATTCTGGGTTGAGCTCCCAATGCCTGATGGGGCAAAAACATTGTCGCTGGTGGTTCTGGGTAAATGTCGTCAGCCCCCCCCGTTCTCCTCCCGCCCGGTGAAAGCAACGGCAGTAAATTGTTTCTCGCCTTTTTTCCTGGGTTACCCATGCAGACAACATACCATGGCAAGCCTGGAGCCCGCTCAGCTCACCGTCACCGTATGTCTCCTGAGTGCTTCCAGACTTGGTACTGCATTGCTACACAGCAGCAGCTCCTTGCCTTTTGGCAGCAGATGGTGCATTACGACTGATAGCTGCCGTCGTCGTCCTCTGGGTGCTCTTTTCACTGACCTCGGTGAGGTCAGCTGGGGCGCGCCTGGACATAAATGAGAGACAGTGATGGCTAGCAGTCGTACTGCACCGTCTCCTGGTGAGCAGCCAGGAGATGACGATGGCTAGTAATCGTACTCCACCGTCTGCTGCCAGCCTAAGATGTATACGAGAGATGGAGTGGATCAAAATGATAAAGAGACCAGATTTGTTTTGTGTTCTTTTGCTCCCCCCTCCCTCCCTCTGTGAATAGTGTGAGGAGGGATAGCTCAGTGGTTTGAGCATTGGCCTGCTAAACCCAGGGTAGTGAGTTCAATCCTTGAGGGGGCCATTCCATGTGACAACCCTGTAAGCCAACCCTGTAAGCCATGTCGTCAGTCACCCCTCCCTCCATTAGAGCAACGGCAGACAATTGTTTCGCCCCTTTTTTCAGTGCAGACCCCATAGCACAGCAAGCCTGGAGCCCGCTCAGATCGCCGTCGCAATTATGAGCACTGTAAACACCACGCACATTATCCTGCAGTATATGCAGAACCAGAACCTGCAAAAGCAAAACCAGGCAAGGAGGTGATGGCAGCGCGGTGACGATAGTGATGAGGAAATGGACACAGGCGTCTCTCAAAGTACAGACCCTGTCAATGTGGACATCATGGTGTTAATGGGGCAGGTTCATGCCATGGAACGCCGATTCTGGGCCCTGGAAACAAGCACAGAGTGGTGGGACCGCATAGTGTTGCATGTCTGGGACAATTCCCAGTGGCTGCAAAACTTTTGCACTTTCATGGAACTTTGTGGCTTGCTTTCTTCTGCCCTGAAGCACAAGAATACCAAGATGAGAGCAGCCCTCACAGTTCACAAGTGAGTGGCGATAGCCCTGTGGAAGCTTGCAACACCAGACAGCTACTGGTCAGTCAGGCATCAATTTGGAGTGGGCAAATCTACTGTGGGGGCTGCTGTGATCCAAGTAGCCAACGCAATCACTGAGCTGCTACTATCAAGGGTAGCGACTCTGGGAAATGTGCAGGTCATAGTGAATGGCTTTGTTGCAATGGGATTTCCTAATTGTGGTGGGCCGATAGACAGAACCCATATCCCTATCTTGGCACCAGAGCACCAAGCCAGCGAGTACATAAACCGAAAGGGGTACTTTTCAATGCTGCTGCAAGCCCTTTTGGATCACAATGGATGTTTCACTGACATCGACATGGGATGTCTGGGAAAGGTTCATGACACTCTCATCTTCAGGAACTCTGGTCTGTTTGAACATCTGCAGGAAGGAACTTACTTCCAGACCAGAAAATTACCATTGGGGATGTTATCCTGGGGACCCAGCCTACCCCTTAATGCCATGGCTCATGAAGTTGTACGCAGGCAGCCTGGACAGTAGTCAGGAACGGTTCAAGTATAGGCTGAGCAAGTACAGAATGGTGGTAGAATGTGCATTTGGACATTTAAAAGCGCGCTGGCGCACATTACTGACTTGGATAGACCTCAGCGAAACCTATATTTCCATTGTTGTTATCGCTTGCTGTGTGCTCCACAGTATCTGAGAGTAAGGAGGAGACGTTTATGGCAGGGTGGGAGGTTGAGGCAAATCACCTAGCCACTGATAACCGCCCTGGTGTCTGGCTGCGTGTAAGCAGAGTACAGGAGGGCACGGTGCGCATCAGAGAAGCTTTGAAAACCAGTTTAATGCCTGGCCAGGCTACGGTGTGAAAGTTCTGTTTGTTTCTCCTTGATGAACCCCTCTACCCCCCCTTGGTTCACTCTACTTCCCTGTAAGCTAACCACTCTCCCTTCCCCCCTTCAATCACCACTTGCAGAGGCAATAAAGTCATTGTTGCTTCACATTCATGCATTCTTTATTAATTCATCACACAAATAGGGGGATGACTGCCAAGGTATCCCAGGAGGGGTGGGGGGGGAGGGAAGCACCAGGTGGGCTGGGGAAGGAGGGAGGGACAAGGTCACACTGCACTTTAAAACTTATTGAATGCTAGCTTTCTGTTGCTTGGGCAGTCCTCGGGTGGAGTGGTTGGGTGCCTGGAGGCCCCCCTACCGCGTTCTTGGGCGTCTGGGTGAGGAGGCTATGGAACTTGGGGAGAAGGGCAGTTGGTTACCCAGGGGGTGTAGCTGCAGTCTGTGCTCAAACTGCCTTTCCTGAACTTCAGCCATATGCCAGAACATATTAGTTTGTTCCTCCAGTAGCCTCAGCCTTGCCTCTTGCCTTCTGTCACGAAGCTGATGCCACCTATCATCTTCAGCCTGCCACCTGTCTTTGTGTTCATATTGTGCTTTCCTGGATTCTGACATTGTCTGCCTCCACGCATTCAGCTTGGCTCTTTCAGTGTGGGAGGACTGCGTGAGTTCAGAGAACATTTCATTGCGAGTTAATTTTTTTCGCCTTCTAATCTTCCCAGGGGCTAGCAAAGGAGAAAATAGTGTGAGTGTTGAAACATTTGCAGCTGGTGGAGGGGGAAAAAAAGGGAGAGTGGTAGTTAAAAAGACACATTTTAGAGAACAATGGGTAGACTCTTTCACGGTAAACCTTGCTGTTAACATTACATAGCACATGTGCTTTCGGTATAAGGTTGCATTTTGCCTCTTATTGAGGGTATGCCAGTTTGGTGTGAGAGATCTTTCACACAGGGCAGGGCAACAGAATTTGGCTTGCAGGCAACCAGGGTAAGATACAATCTTTTGGCTTCTTTAACCTTCATAGCATGTGGGAATGGTTTCAAACAGCAGCGCCCCTATTTCCTGTACCAAGGAGCCATTGGGTTGGCCATTTAAAATGTGCTGGCCATTTAAAAAGAGGAGGGGCTGCAGTTTTCAGGTTAATGTGCAGCACAAACCCACTTAACCCCCCTCCCCCAATTCACTGGGGTGATCGCATCACCCCTTCCCCCACCGTGTGGCTAACAGTGGGGAACATTTCTGTTCAGCCACAGGCAAACAGCCCAGCAGGAACAGGCACCTCTAAATGTCCCCTTAAGAAATTCACCCTATTTCAACCATGTGTCCAGGAATGCTGATATTCTCCTGAAGATAACACAGAGAGATAAAGAACGGATGCTGTTTGAATGCCAGCAAACACTGGGACCATACACTGCCATGCTTTGTTATGCAATGATTCCAGACAGTGTTCTACTGGCCTGGTGTGGTAAAGTGTCCTACCATGGAGGGTGGAATAAGGCTGCCCGCCCCAGAAGCCTTTTGCAAAGGCTTTGGAAGTACATCCAGGAGAGCTTTATGGAGATATCCCTGGAGGATTTCTGCTTCAGCCCTAGACACGTAAACAGACTTTTCCAGTAGATGTACTGGCCGCGAATGCCAGGGCAAATTTTTAAACATGCTTGCTTTTAAACCATGTATAATATTTACAAAGGTACACTCACCAGAGGTCCCTTCTCCCCCTGGCGGGTCTGGGAGGAAGCTTTGGGTGGGTTTGGGGGGTCCTGACTTCAGGTCCAGAGTGAGAAACAGTTCCTGGCTGTTGGGGAAACCGGTTTCTCTGCTTCCTTGCTGTGGGTTATTTTCAGTCTCTTCATCATCATCTTCCTTGTCCCCAAAACCCGATTCCGTGTTGCATGTTACTCCATTGACAAAGTCAAAGCACAGGGGTGGAGTAGTGGTGGTTGCACCCACTAGCATGGCATGCAGCTCTTCATAGAAGTGGCATGTCTGGGGCTCTAACCTGGAGCTGCCGTTTGCCTCTCTGGTTTTTTGGTAGGCTTGCCTCAGCTCCTTCAGTTTCATCTGGCACTGCTGTGGTACCTGTTAAGCCTTTGTCCTTCATGCCCTTTGAGATTTTTTCAAATGTTTGGGCATTTCGTCTTTTGGAACAGAGTTTTGATAGCATGGATTCGTCTCCCCGTATAGCAATCAGATCCTGTACCTTCCGTTTGTTTCATGGTGGGACTCTTTTTTGATTCTGGGACTCCATCATGATCACCTCTGCTGATGAGATCTGCGCTCACCTGCAGATCGCCATGCTGGCCAAACAGGAAATGAGATTCAAAAGTTTGCGGGCCTTTTCCTGTCTACCTGGCCAGTGCATCTGAATTGAGAGCCCTGTCCAGAGCAGTCACAATGGAGCACTCTGGGATAGCTCCCGGAGGCCAATAGTGTCGAATTGCAACACACTACCCTAAATTCGACCCGACAAGGTCAATTTCAGTGCTAATCCCCTCATTGGGGGAGGAATACTGAAACTGATATTAACAGCCCTCTAAGTCGAAAATAACGGCTTCGTTGTGTGGATGGGTGCAGGGTTAAATCAGTCTAATGCTGCTAAATTCAACCTAAACTCGTAGTGTAGACCAGGGCTCAGTCATTTCTGAAAATAGGATGTAGGCTCCTAAGGCACTTAAGCACTCTTGAAAATTTTGCCCTAGATCTTTATCTCCTGCTGTAAACTACACATTGCTGCATAACCCAAAATTGTGCAATCGTCAGTAAATGTCTCTCAAGTCCTGCCTAGCAGAGGAAGCAAAAAATGATGCGGATTGTAACGGAAGAATTTGGAGGTTTCTTTCCCATGGAGCTGAATACAGAGAGACTGATTCAGAGTAAGGAATTCATCAGCACAACAAGCTAGTCGTAGACAGAGGGACATCCAATATGGGGGATTGAGAAATGGCAGCTTAAACATTTGAGTGTGGGAATGTTCTGTTAGACCATGGGTCCCATATGTGGGTCCATATGGTATTGTTGGAGGCAGCTTGGAATAAGAGAGAGCATCACATGCTAGGATATGTAGTCCCTGAGGTCTCTACTTCTTTACTGAAGAAGTATGACTTCAGTTAGTTCTACTTTATGTAAATTTTGAGCCTGAAGGCCTCTCCAGGCAAGCTTCCAAATTAACCTTCAGCTGAGCGAAATTTTGCATGTTATTTTGTGCCAGTCTGAAAAAGTCTGTCTGCTCATGATACTATAAGAACAAAACAGCAGCCAAACCGGGTCAGACCAAAGGTCATTTAGACCAGTATCCTGTCTTTCGTCAATGGCCAATGCCAGGTGCTTCAGAGGGAATGAGCAGAACAGGTAATCATCAAATGATCCATCCCCTGTCGCCCATTCCCAGCTTCTGGCAAACAAGCTAGGAACACTGTCCCTGCCCATTCTAGCTAATAGCCACTGATGGACCTATCCTCTATGAACCTATCTAGTTCATTTTTGAACACTGTTATGTTCTTGGCCTTCACAACATCCTCTGACTAGGAGTTCCACAGGTTTACTGTGTGTTTTGTGAAAAAATATTTAGCAAAGGACCAGAGAGTTGCAGTTATCAATTACTGCAGTAATACTGGTTAGCTAAATTGTAGGTTTAGAAGTTTTGACATTTTACAAATAACAGAGGGAAAAAGTTTTGTCCTTTTCATAGCAGTGTTTTTCAATCTTTTTAATGCCAGGTACCGGTTTGTTGCCTTCCTAAACTGTGTCAGGGAGACCTCAGGGACTGGCGCTGGTCCACAGATCGGTCATTGAGAAACCCTGTTCTATAGGACCATCCATCCAAGGATTTCAAAGCGCTTTACAAACAACTAAGCCTCACAATAGTTCTATGAGGTGGGGATTGCACATGTTACACAGATTGGAAAACAGAAGCACAGAGATTAAGTGAATTGTATAAGGTTAAACAGTGAATAAATGGCAGAACCAGGAATAAAAGTGAAGATGCCTGGCTCCCAATGTAGCCTCTAGGTTACATGCCTTCCTTTTACCAGAGCTTCCCTTGCCTACCTGGTCAGAGAGTAAAAAGTTTATTTGAAAAAACACTGTGGGATGGAAGTGGGTATCTGAACCTACACCATATAAAAGGAAAGCAGTTAAAGTAGAGTAATCTCAGCCAGTGTGAAAATGGTAACACTTCAAGGCCTCATAAACCTTTTCAAGTGTGGCACTTTGGGAGCACTTGACTCCTGCAGTGGAATAAAATCTTACAGTGGCATGGCGCCTGACCTAGAGGTTGGGAGAAGTGGTGCTTTATGGGCAGTTAACTTTTATTGCTTTCTTTCAAATCTCTTTTCTGGTGACTTTCCCCATTCTCACCAAACTGGATGGGTAACTGATAGAAACCCAGAAGCTTCCTTTCAAGGAGCTTAGTTCTCTTTGCTAATGTACACACCTCCTTGAGTTGTACCCTACAGTGCTCCTTTCCTCATGCCCATTGTTTTTCTTTTATCAATGTAAGCAAAAGGTTTATGTTGGTCTGTCTTGTACTCTGTTGGAGCACCATTAGTGGCATTAATACTAGGTTTTGTAAACATATGAATGGACTGTGTAACCTGATGCTATGCTGGCTTGTAAAGAGATGCTGGGCCCCCAAGTGTGTTTATTTCTAAGAAAAATAACACCTTGCTTAAATAAATGTTACTATCCGTGAGTGGGCAACCTTGTTGCAGGCTGCTGTGTCTTCTTTCCTGTGAAATTAGCTGTAAATGCTTCTGTCCCATGCTCCTCATCTGTTAAAATGATGTGTGTATTGGTACCTGGAACACCTTAGTGTCTCTGCAGCCCACTTGACCAGAGTTGTAAGGCTGCAGCCAAGTAGAAGGAAATCATGGGTTTGGATGCTTTGTGTCATTTTGCTAAAGGGATTCTGAGAATAAGTATTTATGAGCAGTACATTGGAGCAGTGCCTTTCTTCTTTGCTTTGTAACTATTTTTTCTATCTTGAATTTGCTAGGGGCTTGATTTATTCTCTGTCTTACAAATATTGCTACAGCTACTAGATATACTACAAAAACTGTTTTCTCAACCCCCTCCTTCCTCCTCTTCCCCCTTCCCCCCCAGTTGTGTACAAATGGAATTGTTTTGATGTTGGATCCTTTTCATAAAGAGATCACTTCAGTCTTTTTTTTTTAATATATATATATTTTAAGCAACTTTAGATGGAAAATGCTGGAATTGACAGCTTAGCAGAATGTCAACAATGGTGGTGAAAACTTTCTCCATGCTGACAAGAGGGAACAACTTTTGGCTTGCAAAGATCATCACTTGTGGGGAGGGGAGAGAGAAGAGAGTTCGATCTCCATAGTTTGTTCAGTCTTTGGTTACTTTCCTTAGACTACATACAAGGGTGACAAATGGTACTAGCTGCAGTGGTGTGTTTGTAAAATGGACTGTAGCTATTGGACTGAAACCATTTCATTTCATATAGGTTACTGAACAGCCATTTAGTGGTAGCAGCTTACCTGGCAACCTAAAGGCTCTCTAGGTCATTCTCCATTCTTTGGGCCATCCAGTCTCTTAAAACTGAATGTTCTGTTGATTGGTGGAGCAAGACTCTCTGGCAGAGGTTCTCTTGTTTTTTCACACTGGATCTACCCAGGATCTCATACCCATTTAGCAATGTGGGAAAGTCTCAGGGTGGTTGCAACTCCTGATGACTTGTTCATGAGCCCCTGCAGGTCCCAGCCCCCTAGATTGAGAATGCCTGGTACTTTTAACAGTGGTTTTAAATGTATATTTGAGCCTAATTTATGTAGTTAAAGTTGGTGATTTTCTAGGCACCAGCATTTAGGTCGGAAAGAGACTTGCACAGGGTTAAATTGAGAACACTTTAGAGAATCCTTGAGGTGCTCCTGCTTTCATCCATATATGAATAAGTTCCCTTTCATAGCTTCATTTAGTGGTATCATGGCACATTTTGAAGATTGTGGGTATCTGGGCTTGGAAATAACCACTGTTACTATGGTTTGTGCTGCTGTTCTACAAGATGTCTGTGTCCTCTTGGTTTTGAACTGTATCCCTGCTAATATTTGGGCATAGTTCTTTTATTAATTTATAAAGTGTCCATTTCCACCAAATCTATAAAATAACATAGATTAATACTTGGAATGGCAAAAAACTTGAAAAATCTCTTCAAAACATGGAAGAAATGCAGCTCTGCACAGTCACCTTGTGAAAATAATCTTTGGAGGATGCAATAGCAGTGACCTGGGCTTGATGACCCAGGAGGTCCTTTCCAGTTTGTGTCCTGTGTACTTTTACTCTGGAAGTCAGGTAGTAAGGCCAGTATCATAGCAGCTAGTATGAATTTAGGATGCAAGAAGGATACAGCTTATTTGTGTGGGAAATGGAACTTCCTTGAGGGCCAGACCAAGACTGTGGAATAAACTCCCAAGGAGCTAAGGACCATCACAAACCTTAGCACCATCCACTACAAATGCAAGGCACATTTCTTTGAGCTGCCCTCAAAATAAATACAGAGCAGCATATATACTAAAAAAAACAAAAACAAAACACAAACAAACAAACAAAAGACTGTACACTCTACCAAAACAAGATAGCCCACTCTACTTGCTTCTCCTCTGGGGGAGATGATGAGTGAACAAATGTCACGTGACAGATGTGTAGTCTCAATGCTTAATGCACTACTGGAAGGCACTGAGCTACTATAGCACTAAGCATGGTACAAGAGCCTATCTAGAATATAATAGGGCTTGTCCTTGGGAGCTTTCCAGCAGATCTTATCCATCGTGTGTGATCAACCTTATCTGTGACACAGGAGAACTTCTCACAGTAAGGAATTCTCAAGGGCTTTCTGAGTGAAGCCAGATACCCAGATTCAGCAGAAAGTCTATATGCTGAAGCAAGTCCACTGACCAACTCTCTGCAAATGCCTTGTGAAAGGAAGCAAGAACATTTAGTCACAGCCATGGCAGAAAACATCAGTTGATGGCATAAAATATTTGTTGAACTCTGAATGAAGTTTCTGTTAGTTGTCCTCTAGCCTCCTTCCTTCATACACCGGTACCTCAATATAACACAACCCGATATAACACAAATTCAGATATAACGCGGTAAAGCAGTGCTCCGGGAGTGCGGGATAGGCACTCTGGTGGATCAAAGCAAGTTCAGTATAATGTGGTTTCATCTATAATGCAGTAAGATTTTTTTGGCTCCCGAGGACAGCGTTCTATTGAGGTAGAGATGTACTTCAATAATAGATGACTTGTAAAGACAAAGAAAAGATAAAGCTCATGTACGAGAGAGTTTGTGATTTGCCCCACGACACAGAGGGTGTCGGTGTCAAAGCCAGGAGTAGAACTCAAGTTTTCTTTATTCCCTGGACTATGCTAGTAGACTATGATGTGTACCTTTGACTCCCCACCCAATGCCTACTATGTCTTTGTTACCTTCTGATAAAAGCTGTTCAATCACATACACTGTAAATTAGAAAATTAAAATTATTTTGGATGAAACAGGGAAACACAATGTATTTCCCTAGTAGAATAACTTTCCAATAATGCTTAGTAACTTACCATGTTGGGCAACCTAGAATAGCTAGCCATGTTAATCACTTCTGTTTTATAAAAGCAAACAAGATAGGAAGGAAGCAATGAGCCCTCAAAACATCTATCTGGAGACTTGCAATCCCTTTCGAAGGTTTTGGGTTTTGCCTTAAAGAAACTCCGTTCTGAAAAATTACCACCAAATGTTGAAACAGTTTCTAGCTCTTCACTCAAAATTAATTATTACATAAATATTAGTTTGTAAAAAATAAATTCCCTTCACCCCCTTCTCCTGTCCTTTTCCTGGTGTGAAAATATAATTCTACCGGACACTGTAAACATTCTTGCAGCAAAAAGAAGTGGGTTCAGATTAATTTCTGCTGCAGTCAACAGGAGGTAGAGAGTGTCTGAATAGGTTCTGCATATAACCATTTGTCAGGAGGAGTTGGTTATCAGGGTGGTGAAGAATCACCAGTCTAGCATGGCCAGTAAAAATTTACCAGATTAGGAGAAATGGAGTGCAGCACTTACTAGCATGAAGTACCATGCTGGGTTCTGCAGTAAGTTGTATGTAACTATTGCTGCTACTGTACCTAGTAGGCTATGTAAAAAAATTTTCTCTAGCAATTAATTTCTCTCTAACAAATGATAGTTCTCTAAAACTAATTATCAATTAATAAGTTAATGTGCAGATGTAATGTAAAATCTGTGTTCTATCTAGAGCCCCATGAGGATACAAAATTTGTATTTGCATCTGATCCGCAAAAATGGTCTGTGGATGCGGATATAAAGTGGATATCCGCAGATTTGTGGAGCTCCAGTTAGATCTACTTGTGGTCTTTACAGATTTTGGAAGAGAAGGGCTATTAAATGGACTGCCCTGGTCAAATTTTATCCTTTCTCTGTCTTTGATTTTCTTTAGGATCTTGTGTAAGACACTTGTAACTTACTCCCTCTATGGGTATGTCTACACTGCAATTAAAAACCTGTGGCTGGCTATGCCAGCTGGCTCGAACACATGGGGATCAGGCTAAGGGGCTGTTTAACTATGGTGTAGGTGTTGGGGTTCAGGCTGCATCATGAGCTCTGGGACCCTCCCATCTTGCAGATTCCTAGAGCCCAGTTTCCAGCCTGAGCCCGAATGTCTACACTGCAGTTAAACGACCTGTTAGCCCAAACCCATGAGCCTGAGTCAGCTGGCCTGTGCCAGCCGTGGTTTTTAATTGTAGTATAGACATACCCTTGGCATCTGATTCTTCACTTTTTGTCCTGGTTTCTGGGGACACTAGGAGGATTTAATTTTTGTAAAGTATTTTACAGTTCTAAATATTTATTTTTATAATATTGGTAAATTACCTTTATATATTTCTTCTGCACTTCCAGTTGGGTATAGTGTTCATTTTTGGCCTAAAGTTGTGAGTAATTCCTGTTTGGTTCCAGAGAGAGAATGTATTTCTGTAGTGAGCAAAGTGATTCAGTTTATATATGGTTTGTAAAGCACCTTGGGTTCCCTCTGGGTGAAAGGCCCTGTACAAATGTAACTTAATCGTTGGATAAACTCATCTGCCTCCTGGAATATCTTTTAATTATTCTTAGGTGTCGAGGCCTGTGATTATTGTTCTTTCCCCATAGTAGGATCAAAAGTATTCTAGGTGACGCTACCTATTGTCTTTCTCTATGATCGCTCTTCCTAATGAGCTAAGGGTTTGTTGCTTTTTGTACCATTTGAGTGGCTTTTCCCTTCCAAAATATAAAACCAAAACACTATGAAGAACCTGACTTAACAACTGCCTCCAGAGTGAGTGAAGAGGGTGAGGACTTGCAACAGACTCATTTTCTTCTCAGTTGTATTACTAGTATTCAAAACATAGGGTGGTGCCATTGCTCTGAAACATAATTGAGTCTGCTTGTTAACTTGCATCCTCAACACTTTTAGAGGTAAAATTTTGGATTTATTGCACTTGTATATGGTGTGAAGAATCCCAAAGAGCTTTACAAATTGTACCTACAGGAATCACTTTGCGCTTTAGTGAAGAGCAGCCACCTGTAGGATGGAATGCAGCAGCTGTTTGGCATTGCACAACTACACAAAACAGTTTAATTTTCTTATCCAAAAGCCTGTTCTGCCAAGACAATGGGATTCCCCAAAAAAAACTTTGAGGAAGATTTGATACTTTGCTAGCATATCACTAGAGCTGGCCTTTTTGCATTGTTTGAAAAGTCTGCTTGGCATAGTTAAATAGCACTTGGCCAGAGATATATATTATCCTTTCTGTTTGTCTTCTGGCTCAGCAAGCTTCATATGCTGCCAGTGCATCTGGAAATGTCTTTCCTATCACTTGCTCTCCCACCTAGACGCACGTGCACACTCCTGCAGGATAATGCTAACTTGGGGAGATCCTAAAAAGAAGTGCCTTCTGGACATTTCAAGGTGCTGGAAATTCCTGCAGAAACAACTGAGCTCAGGAAATTCACTTTTATTAGGATAAGGCACTTGAGCTATGATCACTGGCAAAGCATGTTTCCTTTTGAGTTGAGTTGGATGTGGTTCTTTAGTATCGTTTGATTCCAGGCTTTTAAAAAGTAAGTGTGTGTCTCTACTACAGAATTGTATGAGGTCAGCATATTGATTACCAAATCCTGTTTTTCCTCCAGCACCAACTGTTTGTCTTGAGTAGAAACTGAATCTGGATTGAAACTTTTGATATAGAGTCTCAGTCTAGAATTGATTCGTCTGTGAAATTCTGTATACTTATCTGTTTGAATATCACATTTATTTTTTTTAAAAAGTGCCTCAGTTTAGACCAAAGGCATGCAAATTTTACACCACCTGTGGCTGTATTGAAAACTTGCCAGAATCAAGGACTACAACTAATTTGCAAATGTGCATTTTATATAAATAAAATGCTAATATTTGCTTGCATTTCTATATCTAGAGCCCTACCAATTTCACGGTCCGTTCTGGTCAATTTCATGGTCACAGGATTTAAAAATTTTTAAATTTTAATGATTTTAGCTATTTAAATCTGAAATTTCACGGTGGTGTAATTGAGGGGGTTCTGACACAAAAAGGAGTTGTGGGGAGGGGTCACAAGGTTATTGGGGGAGGGAGGGTTGCAGTACTCCTACTCTTATATCTGCGCTGCTGCAGGTGGCGGCAGTGGTGCCTTCAGAACAGGGTAGCTGGAGAGCGGCAGCTGCCTCTCTCCGGCTGCCCAGCTCTGAAGGCACCAGCACAGAAGTAAGGATGGCCTGGTATGGCAATAACGCAATCCCCCTAAAATAACCTTGTGACCCCCCCCTGCAACTCCCTTTTGGGCCAGGACCCACCAGTTTGAGAAACTCTGCTCTCCCCCATGAAATCAGTATAGTATAATGTAAAAGCACACAAAAGACCAGATTTCATGGAAAGTGACGCGTTTTTCACGGCTACGAATTTGGTAGGGTCCTATCTTTACTCTTCATAGAAGAATAGAAATTGCTTGTTTGGTAGAGTTTACCAGTAGCAAAAACCTGCAGCAGATCAGCTTTTCCGGATGCTGCAATTACAAGGCAGCTGTATTTTAGGCTCCACTGCTTCAGTTGGCTATTGGGGTGTACTTTGGGTTCCCCCAAATTACACAAAACAAATATAACAGTAAATTATTCTCTGCAGTTGTTAAATCACTTTTGACATTTTGAGGGGGAAAACTGATAAAAATATGAAAAACTGGCTCCTTCATATATTTGCATGGAGTTTTATTCCACTAGCCTACTCACAAATGCATTGAAATGCTTTCCTCTGCATGTTCTCCTTGCTTGCTTGCTTTATTTATTTATTGTTCTTCAACTTCAGTTCATTTTTTTTCGCGATAACTTTTTCAATTTGAGGTCTCCAGCCTCTGTGGAAACATCCCTCATTCCAGTGAATTTGCCTCCTGATTTAATTTCCAGCTGATTTCTCAGTAGCATTTAGCAGATTACATATGACAAAGGAAAACTGATTATTAGGCATCAGGAGTGTGGAGTTATCAGGATCTGAAAGTGCATTTCATCCTTTCCTTGCAGGCAAGGTGGTTCTGGGAAGCGTATTTTCGGTCGATGAAAGCTATTGCTCTGGCCACCCTTCAGATTATCAATGACAGGATCTACCCATATGCTGCCATGTCTTACGAAGAATGGAATGATCCCCCAGCTGTTGTAAGTAGATTGTACTTCTGTGGCTTAGTCATAAAATAAGATTTTTTTTCTTTCAGGTTTTTGCTGAGGTATGTTTTATGCATCTTTGGTAACATTACTATTTAAAAGTTTGTTGTATTTGTAAGTTGCACAAAATGTTTTTGTGATGATCAGGGGTGTGCGAGTGTGTGTGTGTGTGTATATATATATATAATTTGAGTGTTTTTGTTACATTTTGTGTGAATTTGATACCTTTGCAAGTGAATAACTGAAGTGATAAGGCTGGCAAAAGTCACATGGTATAAATAGATTCTGTGTGAGCTTCTGTCAGAGCTATGTGAGGAATACCTCTTCTACCTCCAGTTTTCTTCTCCTCGCTGTTATCTTCTCCATGCAGCCCTGTGAATCTACACCCCTGGTATTCTAGTCCTAGAATTCACTTGTTCAGAAACTGATAATCATCCTGAGTGATCTACTTTTGGGACAGACTCATTTCAATGACCCATTAGCATTGCTGAGGGGGAGGCGAGCATGGCACTGACAGATGTCTAGTGTGAAGGTTGAGGTATGAAAGAGGGAAGCAGTTACTCAAGAATGAGGAGATCAGAACACCTTAGTAGACTATTTAGACCAGGGGTCGGCAGCCTTTCACAAGTGGTGTGCCAAGTCTTCATTTATTCACTCTCATTTTAAGGTTTCGCGTGCCCTTAAGACATTTTAACGTTTTTAGAAGGTCTCTTTCTATAAGTCTATAATATAGATCTAAACTATTCTTGTATGTAAAGTAAATAAGGTCTTTAAAATGTTTGAGAAGCTTCATTTAAAATTAAATTAAAATGCAAATCGCCCCGGACCAGTGGCCAGGACCTGGGCAGCGTGAGTGCCACTGAAAATCAGCTCGTGTGCCGCTTTTGGCACCCGTGCCATAGGTTGCCTACCCCTGATTTAGACTGTGCCTTCATAGAGCAAGAATGCCCTGACACCTAGCCTGAGTTCCATGGTAAAATAAAAATAGGGATTTGGAAACACGCAACATTAAAAGACACCTCTCAGGCTGCTTCTTCCCTGCTTTCCATCTAGTAGGATACCCATTGACTTCAATGACAGTTCCTTCTGCTGTGGGGAACAAATAAGCCCCTGTTTTTTTGTTTATAACTTTATTTACAGGAAACTGTATTTCTTGGGATCCTGTGAGATGAAAGATCCTAAAGCACTTTGCAAGAGATTGGTCACTAAACAAACACAGCACTCCCTAGAGTGTAACACCTGAAACTGGTCAGCAGTACACAATAGCGTAATACAGGTAGTAAAGAGGAATATTCTATCCATTTGAAATTGCAGAGAAAACTTAAGGAGGCTCTAGTAATTAGCCAAACTGGAATTTGTCCAGCCAAATGCCATACTGAGACTCTTCCATGCCCACACATGGTCAGTTCCTTGGATTTATATTTCAGCTGAAAAAGTCTCAATACATGCATGAATATTTTTCTTGCTTGAGTATGGACAAAAAGTCATAAAAATGTCCTTTATGAGCTGTGTAAGCTCTGTGTCAGCCAGCTATGCAGAGAACTTTTGTGACCCTCTCTCACCGGATCAGTAAAAGAAAATACAGTTGAGATCAGGAATTGTTCTTTGTATTAAATTGCTCCTGAATGGACCCATGCAGTTCTGTGACATTAATGACCATGGATTTTGATAAGTATTTGTCACTCCAGTATGAGTGCATATAAAAGTATAATTGATTCAATCACTTCTTATTTAACTGGCTAAAGTCTGTAGCCTGTATATTTTGACCTTTGTGCTAATAGTGGAAGCAAATAACTGGAGCTTTCAGGAGCTATGATTTATCCATTGTAAAAAAATTTTGCTTGGAGATATTTTTATCTCTTGGAGGTGAGCTTATTATCATTGCAGCCTTCTAGGCAACCTCCTCTGCAGGATCCAGCTAATTTATAATTTCAGACACTTTGTGGGGTGGGTGCTTATATAGTATCTGCCAGTCAACTTAATAAATCATTAAGTTATTTTTTAAATAATTGCACTGTCCAGCTGTCAGAATTCCACAGATGGTATGTGCTTATCAAAAGGAATAATGTCCCACTTGAACCATAAGCATGTTTCTTATCTTGGTTTGTGCCTGGATAACATGCATTTATAATGACCCTGTTAATTTCTGATTAGTCCTGGTGGGAAATTATGATTCTGAAGATACATTTATGCATGTAGAGATTTGACACAGTGTCTTTTAGGAGAGTGAAAGGTACCATCAGATCCAGATGTGAAAATAGAGTGAGTAATTAAAAGTTAGTTTGAGAATCCTACCAGTTTACAAATGATAGCCGTATTCTGGGCTAAATAAATTTCAAGGCTGAGACATGTACAGCAAATAAATTCTGAAACTTAGGACATCAGAGTTCTTGTAGTCTAGGATATATTTATTAGTCAGTTAACAAGGAGCACTCTCAAGTCACTATAGCATTAGTAGTGAAATATAACTCAGCTGGGCTTCTGTAAATCCCTCTTCTGTTATTGACTTTGCCCTCAGAATTTGCAATTCACATTCCCACAACAGATATGGCTGACTCATCATCTGAGTCCTTCTCCTTCCTCTCTTTGTCACCCTTCCTAAGGCTACGTTTTATATTGAATGCAGGTCCATCTACACTATGGTTCCATTGTGCAGTGTAGACTAGACACTAGAGTGACAGATTTGTGGAGGGGGTCAGAATATGGGGCAGCTATGTGTGCGGTGGGCAAAATCAGTGAGAGGTTCAGAGAGTGCAGTAGCTTTTTGGTACTAAGGGATTTACAGCAGCTCATCAAAGATTTATATGGTCACTATATGGTTATTAATCTAACATTTATTATGCAGATCCCAGTGCACTGGCTAATAATGGCCCTGAGTGAATCAGGGAACACATATTTGCTTACAGGTAGTTATGCAGGAAAGACCTGCTTTTATTGGAGCAAGTGATATGAGTTTGGACAGTTGGAAAAGGGAAACCTTCCTTACTACACCTCTATCCTGATATAACGCTGTCCTCGGGAGCCAAAAAATCTTACTGTGTTATAGGTGAAACCACGTTATATCAAACTTGCTTTGATCCACCGGAGTGCGCAGCTCCCCCCTCCTTCCCCCGAGCACTGCTTTACCACGTTATATCCGAATTCATGTTATATCGGGTCTCATTATATCGGGGTGGAGGTGTACTTAATGTAACAGAATAAAGAGTCTACTGTGCCTGTAAAGTTCATCACACAAAGGAGGAACTAGTGAGAATTCTTATCTGTTCTTCTAGCAGTCCTACTTCATTTGTGTAGTGTTTTTATCTGTAGACACATTAAATATGATTCATGCCCCACATAGTAACCTGACTCTTAGAGTCACTGCAAACATCAGAAATAAGTCTTCAGTAACGTGCCTTACCATGTTGCAAATTATGTCACTGGACAAATACTGTCCAGTTCAGAGAGAGAAAATAGAGTAAGTGATTTTTTTCCAGTTTAACAGTCCACGTAACGTATTCAATTCCTGTAACTCCCCCGCATGTAAAATTATTCTCTGTGACTTCATGAGGTTACCTTGATTTGAGTCACCTTTTCATTTCAGTCCTTTGTTTTCCAAGATTTGATCTAAGGTTGTAGGACTTAAACATTAATTTGAATTAGTTCTGAATTAATATTTTTTTTAAAAATGGGATGATAACCTGTAAAAGTGCTACACACAGGAGTTTGCCAGGGATCTGAATGTTTTCTTAGACAGGTTTCTAACAACCTCATCTCTGAAGAGGAATCTGCTGCTTTCATAATGCTATGTCCACTTAATTGGCAACAACATGTTGGGGCTGTTGCAAAATGCAGACTAATTTTCTAAGCTTTTTCATTTTAGGGGGAGGGATAGCTCAGTGATTTGAGCATTGGCCTGCTAAACCCAGGGTTGTGAGTTCAAGCCTTGAGGGGACCGCTTAGGGATCTGGGGCAAAAATCAGTACTTGGTCCTGCTAGTGAAGGCAGGGGGCTGGACTCGATGACCTTTTGGGGTTCCCTCCAGTTCTGCGAGATGGGTATATCTCCATATTTTTATATATTTTTTTTATAAGGTTTACCTTGACCACACCATCACCTTGAACTATGGGGCTAGGGACATATTTTCAATCTTGGAAATATTCAGATGGTTACATACTCCTTTGAACAGAATTTCAATGATTTTGGTATTTGAGGTGTTGGCTATTGTCTTTGATGATGAGGATGGAAATGGTGTTTATACACTAAAGTTCATAGTGAGGAGGTTCACAGCTAGGTCTGTGTGTAGCTCACCTTTATTTCTATTTCCTTCATTGAACCCCTCCCATGCTGAGTGTTGCTGCCACAATTCTTGTGCAACAGCAGCACTTGAGTGTTCTTTGAGCATAAGGAAATGTAAGTTACGTGAGACATGAATGCATATGTAATGCAATGCAACACATGTTGAGTGTGTGTTATACATTAAGGAAGTGATTAAAGCAATTTCACCTATTCAAATTGGTTGGCTGACTGAAAGTTTTTAGCCCTTTTTAAAAATAAAAATAAAATAAAAATAAAATAAAATAAAATAAAAATAAAGGTTTCCACGTGAAGTGGAGCAACATCCTTCCATGGGGGCTGAGGGAGAAGGGAAAAATAGTAACAAATATCAAAACATTTGTTTTGTTTTATATATTATGATACAATAGTGTGTGTGTGTGTGTGTGTGTGTGTGTGTCTGTATATACACACATACACACACCCCTAGATGCTTCCTTCTTTTATTAAATTCATATAGTGCTTGTGAAAGGTGCTAAATTGACAGCTCTGGAACCATCCAGCCCTTGGCACCTTTGCTAAGAATATGCAAATGTGCCAGTTATTGCCATTTGTTTACTGATGCAGCCGTTATTCATTATAAACTGAACTGAGATTACTGACTTCACATAAATCACTAACCATCTATCAGGTGGTAGTCATGATTTTTGGTCTCTTCCAAACTGGATTAGAACAAATAACCTTGAGTTGAAAGACAACTATCAGTCTCCCTCAATTAGATGCTTTCTAATTATCTAATACAGTAATAAATGTCATTGCAACTCTAGATTTTGGAGACTATTTAAAATCTCTCTCTCTCTCCCTGTGTCCCTGTACCTTCCCAACATATGCAGATGATTGAGAATGACAATAATGTTGTTATTTCCCAGTTTTTCTTTCGCTGGCGTTAGTGGAATTCTTTTCGGCCTGCTTATATCACAGACCTAAAAAAGGTTTGGCCCCATTGTTGTGTCTGCCTTAGAGTTTTCAACTTGAATGTTATAAACTGTAGTTTAATAGTTTCTCATTTAATAATTGTTGAGAGAATTGCTATGTGCCAAGAAATAAATGCACTTCTCTAGCAGACCTCCATTCTCCTGTTGAGTGACTGCCAGACAATTTTTTCTATAAGGCAGAAAAGAGGATCTCCACCCTATTTAAACTAAAGTAATAGATTAATTTAATGCAAAAAATGACTTTTTCTCTGAGTAACAGTAGCATAATTGCTATTCACTTAGCAAAACCTAAGTCAGATGTTCATTTAGAGAATGGATTGTGTGTTTTAGCCAACTGGCAACTAATTGAGCCTTTTAAAACACTTAAAACAATTTCTGAGATGTTTGGCTGGCATTTTACATCTCACTGTTCCTGTGAATAATCTAGATCCTCAGGGTTGCCAATCAAAAACATCACTCATCTAAATTTAAACAAGAAGTGTTAAACAGATGATTCCATTGTATTGTATTTTCTGCTTGTGCCCCAATAACACTCTTCACCTTCAAAACATTAAACAAACATTTATCTGTGTATAAGATGAAGTCTTCCAGCAGTCATATTGGCTGACACATGGTATAACTCACTCAAGTTTTCTTTGCCACATTTTTCTGAAATTGTTAGATTTCTTAATATTCAATCTACTTCCAGGCACCTTAAATTTTACTTGAGAGATTCATTGAATCAGTTGGATGGGATTTTGTCTTATTTGCCATGTTGGATTTCTTGCCATGTCTCGATAGAAGGTGTAGTTACTAATACACTTCTGCAGAGTTTGTTTTATGATAAGTCATGTGTACCAAATATGTGATTATTCAGACTTAAAAATGTATTTTCTTGCTGAAACAAAATTTGACAGTCAATTTCTCCTTGCTTTACCTGCCAAGAGTAGAGTTCAGGATTCTCTGCTTATATGGTAAAAGATGACATAATACTTATCTAATGCAGTGTGGCTGGTACCTAATGTAGAGAAAGTTTAACTTCATCTGCTTGTGATATCCTCTGTGGCATGAGGAACAAACTCCTGGACTTGGTTCTTGGCATGCAATGGAGGTTCAGATGTTTCACTTTAATGTCAGTTGTAATTTTAAGTCCACATGCAATCTGTCTGTGACTAATACTGTTAGGTTTTTTAGAGAGCTTTTTGCTTCGTCTTTAATCTGGGAGAGACTGAAGAGAGTAGTACATACACAAATGTATATGTAGAGGTTGTGTTTCTTATTCTCATGGCAGTTGTTTCACGTAGGCTGGCCTGAAGAAACTGTAGGATTTTTGCCTGCCATCTTATTCTGAAATGACTTTATTGTCTGCCTCTTTCCCTATAATAACCCTTCTTATTTCATGAGCTGGTCTCTTGCTTGCCTTGTGGCCTGGAAAGTAGGAGGCTTGGTCTTCATTAATGGCTCAATGAAAATGTATAGTAGTAGAATTTAGTCAGCTTCCTTTTATCCCAAGCTTCACCTTCATAATGCACTCAACCTTTTCTGTCCCTAGGGGTCGGGCCTTGCAGCCCTACAATTAATTTCAAGTTTTGTTTTCCCAATTTAGAGTATGTTGCACTGTCTGCGTTGTCAGAGGACTGCACTGTAGAGTTTTATTTTCAAGAAAACATTAATCCCATTCCTGGACCCCCATTTAGCGGTGTTCAGATGCTCCGGTGATGAGCACCAATAGAACATGAATACCTTGATAGATGGAGAGATCCTAAAGATCCCAGTCATGATGACATTTGTAAATATGCACTGTGTTCTAAACAGCACTCACCATCTCCCTTCCTCAAATCCACTCCATTGGCACATTATTAATGGAAAGAAGGAAAAAACTTAAAACTGAAATGAATACTTCACAGAATGCAGAGAGAGGAGGTGAGTGAGATAACATCTTTTATTGGATCAGCTTCTGTTGGTGAGAGAGACAAGCTTTCAAGCGACACAGACCTGAAGAAGCACTCTGAGTAGCTTGAAAGCTTGTTTCTTTCACCAACAGAAGTTGGTCCAATAACAGATGATATCACAGAATGTAATCAGACTATAGAATTCACAGTTGTAGGAGGCCAGAGAGGATAAAGTAGATTTAGCTAGACTTTAAAAAGATACTGCATAATTTTGTATTTGTAGTTATGAGCTAAAAATCCTGTTTTTGAATCCACAATATAATCACTTTGATTGACTCTGGAGAAGTGGAGAGGGTTAACTGCTTTGGTTTTGCCCTTTGACCACTTGAGGATGGGAAGCATGATGAAATACTTTCTCAAAGGATTCAGAGGAAACACATAATGCATAATTGGAACAAAATAGAATAAATCAAGGCTTTTTTGGTCTGCTAATTCATAATTGAAACCACATTGAGGTTAAGATTGATATTTAAAACAATCCAGCCAAAAAACCCCTCCATGCAGAGGTAGCGGATAAGTACATCTCTGCTTTGCTGGGTACATGGAAGAACTGTTTATTTACTGTACCATTCAGCGCCTCATACTCCTCAGTCCTTGCCTCTTGGCTTTTTAATGACAGTGGGTTGTCCTTGTTCAAATTTAATATGGTTTTACTAAAAAATGTGGTTAACAACAAGTATTAAGTCTGATGGTTGTTGAAAATAAAATATATAGGGAGGAAAAAGCCACCGTTCTTGTTCATGAGAGGAAGGGAATCTTTGTGCTATATTGTTGCCAGTTTTTCCTACTAAATGGTACCTTGGAATTGTTAACCCTTCTGCTAGGATATGGGCCTTCTTCCACACAGCCTCAAGTTTCTAGAGCCCACTCCCTGGCCCTGTCTGTCATGCCTCCACCTTCTCTCTCTTCAAGTCTTTCCTTAATATTCACCTCCTTCCCATTGTCCCTTTACCACCTGACAAAGTAATGTTACTCAACAAACATAAACAATTTTTTTTCAAAAAAACCACCATGGAACTCATAAAATGTGTGTTTAGCTTTACTGCTTGCTTATTGCCTTTAATTTCTCCTTCCTTTGTTTATACTTCGATTGTAAGCTTTTTGGGGTAGAGGCATTGTATTAGCTGTGTGTAGCATGTTATTGGTGCTATACAGATGTTATAATGTTTACAGTAATTAGACAGTTATAGAATAATTGGGGTTGGATGTGATTTCTCAGATGTCTAATATCCCACTCCTGGATCCTAGCAAGATTGATTTTGTTATACCTAACACACCTTTGCTCCCTCGCACATGAAAGATTGGTATCAAGTGCAGTCTTAGATCTCTCTAGTGGCGGGGTTTCCCTTGTTCCATTGCCCCCATTGCTTTGACTGCTCTTAAAATAAAATCATGTTGCATTCAATGAGGAAGGAGCAGAATAATATTCTGGTGTGTTCCTGTAACAAGGGGAGGATGCCTTACTAGCAAATAGAAACTTTTTTTTTCTGCTTGTAGCAATCAAGAATCCCTTGAATCCCTTATCACAGACCCATCCTTTAAAGAATTCTCACACCTCACCAACTTCAGGTCAATCTCCCCAGCCGTCTCTCACATTGTGGGTTCCAGTCCTTGGGCCTTCCATGTTGTCTGTGGAGAGGCTTGCCAAACAACTGAGACAGACGGACAGAGTGAAGTGAGATTGCTGTTAGGAAGCTGCCATTTGCAACCTGATACTGCTTGCCCATAACAGTGATTCACAATAAACAAACTGTCAATCTTGGGTTAATTACCATGGCTCCTGTAATGAATATTAGCATGGGAGGGATGAAGGGGGAAAGGATTGCCGTACCCATAGCTCAGTGTCAACACGTTGTCATGGAAAGTGATAAATGATCCCTCCACCACTACCTCTTGCTCTTCTTTCTGACAGTGAAAGTTCAGATGGGTACCCGTCATGAGGGTTGTTAATGATGGAACGAAAACAAATGTTCCCTCACCATGTTGACTTCTCCAGCTGCCAGTGGTTGGGAGTAGTCATCTTGATGCCATGATGCCATTACAGAGATTTAATTAGGTTTCTGTTGAGTTAATTGCCTGCATTGTTCGCCTTTCCCCAGCAGAAGTCTGGAAGACTCAAGTAAATTATGGAGGTTTGAATTTGCCCAATTTCCTGCAGAAAGTGGGGTCAAGAGGTCTCAGACTGTAGACACACACTTCAGGCAGGCAGCAGGGGGTTGGCTTTTAATGGCACTTCAGAGATGCCTAAATGCCCTTTTGAAATGTTTCTCTCAAACAAGGGACTTTGGTTTTCTTTCCCCATTAGGTTCTAAGGAGCAGAGTACGAGCTTTTCCTTTACTGGGACACCACTTACCAGGGGCATAAGATGAAATAAACGTATTTCTTCTGAGAGGTTACCTTTCTTTCCCTAAGAAGATCTTGTAGTAAGAGTTTTGTACTTTGGACAGAGAGTAGGATCAGTTGGAGTTGACGTCATGTTTAAAACCCTTGATTGTTGCTTATGTTAATGCTCTTCTGGCAGGGGTTGTCTTTATATAATATGTGAAATAGCTAGGAAAGTTTTGGATTTTTTTTTAAGTAGTATCAGAAAATGATGATGATTGGAGTAATCCTTGCAAATTATATTATTTACTATTTCTATTACCATAGTGCCTAAGAGCCTGAAGTCAAGGACCAGGGCCTCATTGTGCTGGGTGCTAACACATTCTATTAAGATATACTGCAACCAGAAAGGAACTTGTACAATAGAGGAAACTTCATATGGGAGCTCTCAATTTGGATGGTGGGGGTCATCATTAAATAATAAAAAGGACATTGTCTATAAGATAACTTCACGACTTATTTCTTCTTGCTGGGCAGAAATGTAGGATTTTCATGACACTGTATTGAATATGCAGCAACACCCCTGCTGCAAGTATTAATACAGTCCTTGTCAAGGATGCACAAAAAAGAGTCTCGCCATTAAAAGGATCATTTGGAGGAGGTGGAAAATGGGGAAAACGTGATATTCAGGATCTTTGAGAGAAAAAAATGCAGTTTTTGTTGTTGCTTATTAAAGGTCTAATGAGGCAGACTGTGCTCTATTCAAGTTTAGATTGTGATTCACCCTAGACATCCATGGGACTGCTCCATAATCAAAGAGTTCTACCCCTGCTCTTCAGGTCCCAATAAATATTAAAGAAAATAAGCCTAAAAACTGGCATTTCAGGAAATGCGAGCATCTGAAATCTGAGCGCTGTTCCTGCACATGTCAACTGCTAGTGTCAGACCAGTAGATATGCAGACCATTTTAGTAGTGTAAGTTGCATCAGATAAAGGTGGATAAGGCAGCCGCCTTTGAAGTGTGAGGAAAAAGAATCCACAGACTCTTTAAGGAAATGGTGAGGTTCCATACCTCCTCCCAGCAAATATGAGCTGATAACTTTGGGCATGTAAAGTTTATTTTCCTCCCAATACTAGCAGAATTATAGTACAGTAACTCCTCACTTAAAGTCGTCCTGGTTAATGTTGTTTCGTTGCTGATCAATTAGGGAACATGCTCGTTTAAAGTTGTGCAATGCTCCTTTCTAATGTCGTCTGGCAGCAGCCTGCTTTGTCCACTGCTTGCAGGAAAAGTGGCCTGTTGTGGCTAGCTGGTGGGGGCTTGGAACCAGGGTGGATCAGCAGCCCCCCATCAGCTCCTCACTCCCCTAAGTTCCCTGGGCATCAGCCACCCAGCAGGCTAGCAATTGCCTAGTAGTTCATCTGTCCTGCCCCCCCACTGCCATGTGCTGCTCTTGCACTCTGCCTTGGAGCTGCTACCAGGAGCCTCCTGCTTGGTGTGCGGGAGGGGGGCTAATGTCAGGGTGTCCCCCTTCCTCCCTGCTCCTGCACCCCACTTACCCTATCTCCATGATGGGGGGAATGACAGGACAGGGCTCAGGATGGAGGGAGCTTCCTGGGAGCAGTTGCTGTCTCAATTTGATGATCTGCTTAACAAGGCAGTTGACTTAGAGTGGGCTCAGCATACTTAAAGGGTCAGTGCGCATCTGTCTCACACACAGGGGGTGTGTCTGTCTCTGTCTGCCATGCTGTCACCCTTCCCTCCATTTGTGCTGCCTTGTAGAGTGTGAGGCTACATTAACAACAATGGGTTAACCTTCAAAGGCTCAGCCAAAAGCTAGTTCATCATTTAGCAGTAAGGCATTCCCTGGGAAATATCCCACCCTCTTTCACCCTCTGACTCCACCACCTCAATATAGTATATAATATAGTCTCTTGTCTGGTGAAAAACATTTCCCTGGAACCTAACCCCCCTATTTACATTAATTCTTATGGGGAATTGGATTTGCTTAACATTGTTTCATTTAGTCGCATTTTTCAGAACATAACTACAACGTTAAGTGAGGAGTTACTGTATGTATTTAACGGGTTTCTTACAGTGTTACAGGAAAGTGCTGGCAGTTATTGGCCAGTGTTTCTAGACTATTAGAAGTGTCCCTAGTTCTTTGTTGGCTGAGATTCAAAGGCTTCCCTGCAAAACTGTGTCAGCTTCTCCTTTCTCAACTCCCAAACCCTTTCTTCCCCCACCTCCAAATGAGTCTTGTTTTCTCCTCTCCTTCTCTGTCCTAGCCTGGATGTCAGCATCTGAATAGCAAGCTGGAATGAAAAAGTTGAGTCAAAATGCCTTTAATTTCATTCCCATCTAATGGTTCCTTTGCAGTTGCTTTCCCCCATATCTTCGGCTCCAAATGAAGTTGGCACACTCAGTGAGAACAGAGTTGTCTGTCTTGTCTCTTGCCAACTGAGCTGGCTTCCTTATGCTGGCAGTACATTGAAATAAGAGCTTTAAAGTCTTAAAAGGGACCCCCCCTAGTTAAAATTCAGATGGAGTAAATAACTCTCTGAAATCGATCTTTGCGTCTCTTATAGGGTTTTCTATTTAACGGTGTAATAAATTTTCTTTCACACAGAATAAACCTAGTCTTGTTGAAGTTAATATTTTATCCCTCTTTATTACAATGTCAGCATTTGTCTTTTTTATTAGTGTGCCCATTTTGTGTCAAGATTATGCATTTGCTGTTTTTTATTCTATTTCCACTCTGAAATGGTGACTCAGAGCTGGCTCTCTGCTTGTTGGCCAACGACTGACTATAAAAAGCAAAATACTTTCAAGCAGAGAGTAGCAAATGAGAATCATGCCATGCTAGCTGGGTTTAAAATGTCTCCTAGTTCCCTTTGCTCGCAAGTCTTTCCATCCCTTCTACTCCACTTTTTCTGAAGCCCGTCACTACGTACAAAGTCACTGTCAGGCAATGATAGACATTGACATTAGGAAATGGGGTTGGCATGAAGGTTGTATGAAACTGTGAATTATGAAAAAGAAAATGGACTTTTTGAAAGGCTACTTTTCCCAAGAGTTAGGATGTTGACCAAAGAGAGCTATCTTAACTAAATTCCAGCTCTGGTACTTACATTCTGACTGCCTACGTTCCCCTTTTATAGATTTAATTGACCATGATCTGATCCAACATCCTGTTTGCTTTTTACAGAAATGGAGCAGTGTGAGCAACCCACTCTTCCTTCCATTAATCCCACCACAGTCTCAAGGCTTCACTGCTATAGTCCTGACGTATGACAGGGTGGAAAGCCTCTTCCGAGTCATCACTGAGGTGTCCAAGGTGCCCAGTCTATCCAAGCTGTTAGTCGTCTGGAACAATCAGAATAAGAATCCACCAGAAGGTAAGGTATGCATGTTGGAAGGAGGTGGTACGTGTTACAGTAGTGGCAGAACACCTACTGTACATCTAGTACAATGCAACCTCTCTTTTTATGTACTTTTAAACATAAAAGTATTTTGTAATACGTTTCAAATAAAAAAATCTGGTACGTTTTCATGACACATTTTGTAAAGTTGCAAAATACAAAAGGCCAAATTATGCTTTTAAAAGGATCTGTGCTGATGCCTTTGCCAGCTGCTGATTCAACAGCAAGCCATGCAAATTTCTCAATGGAGGATTTTTTCCAAAAAAACCCCAAAACATAAAACATTGAACAAACATCATTAACATTTGCTTGGGGGGAGGAGGGGCTTAATTTGTCTACACTCATTTGATTTTTCTCTACAGACACTATTAATCACAGTGTACACTTGTTCCACTAAACTGTTTGTTCTCTGTAAACACAGAACAAATTTGGCTTGATGCAAGAATACAGTGTGGACATTTTGTGATTATAAAATAAATGAACATTTTGATTGATGAAATAAAAGCTTGAGACATTCTGTGTGTCCAGAAAGAAGTTTCTGGGATATCAGGTTATCATGTAAAAACTCTGACTGTCCTGATAAAAGTAAGATAAATAGTCTCTTTTTATTTAAATATTTATATTTAAAACACAGATGATTTTATTTATATCAGTGATGACAGACCCATGGAATTTGAGGACTTTTGAACCTCGCAGTCTTATTTTGAGTTCATGAGTTTATAAAATTATTTGATGCTCATGAAGCTTTATTCATGTCATTTAAATCCATATTATTTTCAAGGCAGCTTTGGTTTCAAAAACATACCAAAGAAAAGTGTTTGCTCTATATTGGAGGTAAAGAGCCACCTGCTCTAAAAATCAGAACACGACATGTAGGTGCCCTATATACAGTGTCTATTTAGAATTTTTCTCTTCCCCCTCTTTCTTTATCTTGCAAGCTCGCTATATTTTTCACTCTACTTGTTTTCTGTTCTCTTTCCCCATTCAATTACACCTCTCCCTCGATATAACGCGACCTGATATAACACAAATTCGGATATAACGCGGTAAAGCAGTGCTCCGGAGGAGCGGAGCTGCGCACTCTGGTGGTTCAAAGCAAGTTCAATATAACGCAGTTTCACCTATAACACGGTAAGATTTTTTGGCTCCCGAGGATAGCGTTACATCGAGGTAGAGGTGTATTTCCTCTGATCTCTCCTTTCCTTTTTTCAGTCTTTCCTAACCTGAATGTGAACTCTGTGATGTTAGCATGCAAATTAAACTTTCCAACCCACAATGTCTGAGTGACCTTTAATTTAAGAAAAATAAGCTTACCTCTCCTTAGCGTCCTCCCTAAAATATGAAGGAGATGCTCTTTGGGCAAGAGTGCTTCTTCTAACTAGAATAACTGTTCTAAAATATTAAAATCTATGGCTGTAGAACCCTGTGAATTATTAATCTCTTTTCTGTCCCCAGTAGCCAATAAAGTGAATCTTTGAGATAACTCCTTGTGTTTGTAATACTCCTATATAAGAATGTACTGACAACCTGAGAGTTAAACTGGTCATTTATGTATGTTAGGTACAATGTTAAACTGGATTCCTGATCACTTGCACTCATTTAAGATTCCATGGCACTTTTGCAGGAGTCAGGCTATTAACCCCATTGTCCTGGTCCATTTCCAGTTTTGGTGCATTGTATTCTGCCTCTTTATATTCTTGTTCTAGTTTAAATTGGACACAGTATTCATTTCTTGTCTCAAACGGTTGTTTAGAACTGCTGTGTAAAACTCACTAATGCAGTTGCCCATCACTGACAAATAAATGATTACCAACCACAATTAGATGTAAGAATCACTTTGAGATTAAAAATGTTGCATCTAAATGGAAGGTGGTGTTTTTGTCTGCTCTGAAGTTTTTTTTTAAAACAAATTCATAACGTAATTGAGCTATTACTCCAGTAGAGTGAACACTGCATACAGCGTGAATATGACAAAAAATATTGATTTCTGCCCCAAATGGGTTGTTTCCATATATTCTTTCCTGTAAGGAAGGTAAGGGAGAATTGAAACAAACTACTGATTTGAAAAATCTCATATTGATAATCATTTTTAATAATCTTAGTGGTGTAAATTCTTTTTATAGGCACATTAATTTTCTGTCTTCCTTATGTTTGCTCAGATACTATTAAATCATAAATCATTATCTCCAAAAAGAATGCATTTGCCTGTGAACCTAATGATCAGAAGTCCCATTTGAGAGCTTTGGTTATTGGACTGTTATGTTCAAACTGGTCTTGCATGGTAGTAAATATGTGTTTTAATAAATTATATTTCCTCATGTGACTCTTCTCTCCTTCCCCTTCCCCCCCCGGTCTATTTATTTTTAACACTTTGATAACCCATGTAATCTCCTGGACTGCAGCTGAGAAGAGGGCAGTTTGAGTAAGTTAATTTAATTTGTTTTAATACAGATCCATGCAGTGCGTTCCACCTGGCTCTTCAGTGGGATAGCAGGCCTTGGCTGCACTTAGTCATTCTTTCAGTTTCTCTATTAGCGATTCTAATCCTTGGACTTCAAAGCTTCTGCCATTTATAGCCTATTAAATCCAGGAAGTTTCTGATGGATTAGGGCAAGGAATGAGTTTGAAGTTTGTAATGTGTACCACTGTCACTGATAAGGTCTAGTTTATTACCCTACGTTAGTATCAGCACTTTTATGGCTATTCTTTTTTAATTGGTTATTGTAAAGCTGGGACAGTTAACGTTCTAGTGCATCAAATGCAGGATTTCCTGATTATTGCCGTATGGGGGACACATTTCTGGGTCTGCTGTGCAAAGGCAAATCAGGACTTCTGCTGTCAGAGCCAGTGGGTTTTTCAATATGCATAAATGGTGGCTGGGATGAAGACGTCAAAGTAATTTTCCCTTGTGATGACTTGCAATAAATTCAGATTTGAACCTAGCTCTCCAGAGGCAAAGCTAGTGTGGTGCTATACAAGCATGTCACTTAAGTGTTCTTTACTTTCCCATGCCTGCTCCAGAGTAATTTTGTAAATTAAAACTATACCAAATGCTTTTCCTGCTTAAAATTATCACTCACTTTTGAGACTGGGTTGTATAATCAAGGGTTTTATCTTTGCACAGAACATCATATAACTAAACAGTCAAAAAGAAGTAAAATGAACTCTCTCTTCTCTATCTAGGAAAGAAAAGGGTCAAATTAAATGCAAATTTTAAAATCCCTGTAGATGCTGTTAATAGGTAAAATGTGACTTTATAGAAGCTAAACCAGAGTTCTCTAGGCTTATGAACAATACAGAATAAAAATACATTTTCAAAATTGAAGATACCATAATGTTCACTAAAAACTCCCCATCTTCAAAAGACTAGAATGCTCCCCAGTCAGGCCCCAAATTATTGATAGCCTAAGTAGAAAGATAAACTTTGCAGTGGATCCTAAAAGTGAACAACTACAGACTCTCTCAGGGTTGAAAGTGAATTCCAGTCATAGGGCCTCTACCAAGAATGTTCTGCTTTTTGGCCCCTGATATAAGAATTTGAAGCTGATCTTAATTGCTGTCATATGATACAGGGACAGATGGCATCTCAGATATTTGGGACCCAAGCTCTTTGATTGGTTTAGTTAGAATGATATAGTGAAACTGCAACTGATGCTTCTGAGGAACTGTCCCAGACTGAGATGTCACTAGAAGAGATTTTGGAACTAACTGATAAATTAAACAGTAATAAGTCTCCAAGACCAGATCACATTCACCCAAGAGTTCTGAAGGAACTCAGACTTGAAATTGCAGCACTAACAAGTAAGGTATGTAGACTATCATTCAAATTAGCATCTCTGCCAGATGACTGGAGGATAGCTAATGTGACACCAATTTTTAAAACAGGCTCCTGAGGCAATCCTGAGAATTACAGGCTGGTAAACCTAATCTGAGTACTGTACCAGGCAAATTGTTTGAAACTATAGTGAAGAACAGAATTATTAGACACATACATGAACACAGTTTGTTTGGGAAAAGTAAACACGACTTTTGTAAAGGAAATTTATGTCTCACCAATCTATTAGAATTCTTTTGAGGGGGTCAACAGATATGTGGACAATGGTGGTCCAGTGTATATTGTGTGTATGGACTTTCAGAAGGCCTTTGACAAGGTCCCTCACCAAACAAAGGCTCTTAAGCAAAGTAGGCAGTCATGGGGTAAGAGGGAAGGTCCTCTCCTGGTTAAAGTACAGGAAACAAAGACTAGGAATATCAGTTTTCAGAATGGAGAGAGGTGAGTAGTGGTGTCCCTCAAAGATCTTTACTTGGACAAGTGCTGTTCAACATATTCATAAATGATCTGAAAAAAGGAGTAAACAGTGACATGGCAGAATTTGCAGATGATACAAAATTACTCAAGATACTTAAGTGCAAAGCAGACTGAAGAGTTGCAAAGGGATCTCACAAAACTGAGTTACTGGGGATCAAATGGCAGATGAAATTCAGTGTTGATAAATGCAAAGTAATGCACATTGAAAAACACAATCCCAATTATACGTACAAAGTGAGGGAGTCTGAATTAGCTGTTACCACTCAAGAAAGAGATCTTGGAGTCATTGTGGATAGTTCTGTGAAAACATCTGCTCAATGTGCAGAAGCAGTCAAAAAAGCTAACGATGTTAGGAACCATTAGGGAAGGGATAGATAATAAGACAGAAAATATCATAGTGTCACTAGATAAATACATGCTATGCCTGACTCTTGAATACTGGATGCAGTTCTGGTCACACCATCTCAAAGATGTATTAGAATGGAAAAAGGTACAGAGAAGAGCAACAGAAATGAATAAAGATATATAACATAAGAATGGCCATACTGGGTCAGACCAAAGATCCATTTAACCTAGTATCCTGTCTTCTGATAGTGGCCAGTGCCAGATGCCCCAGAGGGAATGCACAGAACAAATAATCAAGTGATTCATTCCCTGTTGCCCATTCCCAGCTTCTGGCAAACAGAGGCTAGGAACACCATCCCTGCCCATCCTGGCTAATAGCCATTAATGGACCTATCCTCCATGAACTTATCTAGTTCGTTTTTGAACTGTTATAGTCATGGCCTTTACAACATCCTGTGGCAAGGAGTTCCACAGGTTGATTGCATTGTATGAAAAAATACTTCCTTGTTTTGTTTTAACTTGCTGCCTATTACTTTCATTTGGTGACCCCTAGTTTGTGTTATGAGAAGGAGTAAATAACACTTCCTTATTCACTTTGTCCACACCAGTCATAATTTTATAGACCTCTATCATATCCCCCTGCACCTTAGTCGTCTCTTTTCCAAGCTGAGAAGTCCCAGTCTTATTAATCTCTCCTCATATGGAAGCCTTTCCATACCCCTAATCATTTTTGTTGCCCTTTTCTGAACCTTTTCCAATTCCAATATATCGTTTTTGAGATGGGGCGACCAGAACTCCACACAGTATTCAAGATGTGGGTGTACCATGGATTTATATAGAGGCAGTATGATATTTTCTGTCTTTATCATCTATCGCTTTCTTAACGATTCCCAGCTTTTTTGACTACTGCTGCACATTGAATGGATGTTTTCAGAGAACTATCCACAATCATTCCAAGATCTTTCTTGAATGGTAACAGCTAATTTAGACCCCATCATTTTATATCTGTAGTTGGGATTATGTTTTCCAATGTGCATTACTTTGCATTTATCAACATTGAATTTCATCTGCTGTTTTGTTGCCCAGTCACCCGGTTTTGAGAGATCCTTTTGTAACTCTTCGTAGTCTACTTTGCACTTAAGCATCTTGAGTAGTTTTGAATCATCTGCAAATTTTGCTACCTCACTGTTTTTTACCCCTTTTTCCAGATCACTTATGAATATGTTAAATAGGACTGGTCCCAGAACAGACCCCGAGGGGACACCACTGATTACCTCTCTCCGTTCTGAAAACTGACCATTTATTGCTACCCTCTGTTTCCTATCTTTTAACCAGTTACCAGTTCACAAGAGGACCTTCCCTCTTATCCCATGACAGTTTACTTTGCTTAAGAGCCTTTGAGAGACCATGTCAAAAGCTTTCTGAAAATTTAAATGCACTATATCCACTGGACTACCCTTGTCCACATGCTTGTTGACCGCCTCAAAGAATTCTACTAGATTTGGTGAGGCGTGATTTCCTGTTACAAAAACTATGTTGACTCTTCCCCAACAAATTATGTTCATCTATGTGCTTGACAATTTTGTTCTTTGCTATAGTTTCAACCAGTTTGCCCGGTACTGAAGTCAGGCTTACCAGCCTGTTATTGCCAGGATCACCTATGGAACCCCTTTTAAAAATTGGTGTCATATTAGCTATCCTCCAGTCATACAGAAGCTGATTTAAATGATAGGTTACAAATTACAGTTAGCAGTTCTGCAATTTCACATTTGAGTTCCTTCAGAACTCTTGAGTGAACACCATCTGGTCCTGGTGACTTATTACTGTTTAATTTATCAGTTAGTTCCAAAATCTCCTCTACTGACAGCTCAGTCTGGGACAGTTCCTCAAGTTTGTCACCTAAAAAGAATGGCTTAGGTTTGGGAATTTCCCTCAGCTGTGAAGACTGATGCAAAGAATTCATTTAGTTTCTCTGCAATGGCCTCATCGTCCTTGAATGCTTGTTTAGCATCTCAATCATCCAGTGGCCCCACTGGTTATTTAGTAGGCTTCCTGCTTCTGATGTACTTGCATTTTTTTATTATTATTGTTACAATTTTTTTTTGCTAATACTTTTTGCGTTTTTGGCTAGCTGTTCTTCCAATTCTTTTTTGGCCTTCCTAATTATGTTTTTACACTTCATTTGCCAGAGTTTATGCTCCTTTCTATTTTCCTCATTAGGATTTAACTTCCTAGTTAAAGGATGCCGTTTTGTCTCTCACTGCTTCTCTTACTTCGTTGGTTAGCCATGGCAGCACTTTTCTGGTTCTCTTACTATGTTTTTTAATTTGGGGCATACATTTAAGTTGAGCCTCTATTATGGTGTCTTTAAGAAGTTTCCATGCAGCTTTCAGGGATTTCACTTTTGTTACTGTACCTTTTAATTTCTGTTTAACTAACTTCCTCATTTTTGTGTATTCCCCCTTTGTATTTCCCCATGTTAGAACAGCTTCTATATGAGGAGAGATTAAAAACTCTGGGACTTTTCAGCATGGAAAAGAGATGACTAAGGGAGGGTATTATAGTGGTCTTTAAAATCATGAATGGTGTGGAAAAAGCGAATAAAGAAGTGTTTACTATTTCACATAACACACCAACCAGGTGTGGCTACCCAATGAAATTAATAGTCAGGAGGTTTAAAGCAAGCAAAAGGAAGTAGTTCTTCACACAATGCATAGTCAACCTATGGAACTCATTGCCAGGGGATGCTGTGAAGTCCTAAGTATAACTTGGCTCCAAATATAATTAGATAAGTGCATAGAGGATAAGTCCATCAATGGCTATTAGCAAAATTGGTCAGGGATGCAACCCCATGCTCTGGGTGTCCATAGACTCTGATTGCCAGAAGCTGGGAGAGAAGAAAAGGGGATGTTAATTCCTTCTGAAGCACCCGGCACTGGCTACTGTCAGAAGACAGGGTTCTTGGCCAGATAGACCATCGGTATGACCCAGTATGGCTGTTCTTCTTTTATGTTCTCACCTGCTTCTGCCCAAGACTCACCAGAGTCAGGAAGGCTGCAAGGAGCTCTGGGATGGACAGGGAACTTGCATCAATTTTGAATGTTTTTTTTAAATAAATTTGTGCTCCTTACTTTTTAACACATGCAATTATGGAGGCCAATTTTCGAGGCTAAAGAAAATCAGTGTCCTATTTTTTGATGGTTTCTATAACTGTGCAAGAAGCTGAAAATAGGCCATGGGATTAATCCAGTTCATTCAGAATAGGAAATGAGGCTTGATTGTTTGATAATTGATTAATTGGATGCCAAATTTTGCAATTGGTCAGTCAGTTGAAAACGTAAAATGGATTATATGTAACCAAATACATCATTTAAATAATACATGCTAGTGATGTCTATCCACATAAATTTTTCCCTCTTTCTGTGAAGTGATCACCTACTGTCTACTCAGTATTGTTGCATGACTAAGCATACCTTAGTAACTGCCATATAAATCATCTGTGATTTCTGTAAGGAAGTTGTAGCTACCCTCAGACTCATTCCAATGAAATAGGAAAAACTGGATGTAGCACTTGAAAATGTTGAGATAGATGATTTCTAGTCTGAATATCATAGGTGCTGGAACTAGAGGTGCTGGGAATGCTGCTGCACCCTCTTGGTTGAAGTGGTTTTCATTATGTACAGGGTTTACAGTTTGATTCAATGGCTCTCAGTATCCCCATTATAAAAATTGTTCCAGCACCCCTGTGAATACTGGAAAGATGGCATGTCTTCCTTAAAATAAGAAATTAAAAATATGTAAACAACTCTTAAATTATAATGTACAAAAAGAGCATACTGCTTTAATTATAGTACTTTGCATACTTTATGTTTATTTAGCATTTTTCATCTGAGCATCTCAAAACACTTGGCAAAACACATCCTGTGAGCTATATTCCCATTTTACCATTTTAGATAGTGAGGTAAGAGAGAGGTTAAGTGTGGTGTGCAAGGTCATACAGTGAATCATTCTTCTTCCGCCTATTACTAACATGATGAAAACCATGCCAGTGAATCAGAGCGAGGGATAGGAACCAGGAGCCCTTACTTCTAGATAGATCCATATTCTACCTGTAATAGAACATCTCCCTTCTGGCATTTTTTGTTTGGAATAATAATAATTATTAATAGGGCTGTCGATTCATCACAGTTAACTCAACACGATTAACTCAAATTAATCATGGTTAATTGCAGTTTTAATCACACTGGTAAACAATAGAATACCAATTGAAATTTATTAAATATTTTTGGATGTTTTTCTACATTTTCAAATATACTGATTTCAGTTACAACACAGAATACAAAGTGTACACTACTCACTTTATATTATTTATGATTACAAATATTTGCACTGTAAAAATTATAAATAGTATTTTTTACTTCACCTCATACAAGTACTGTGGTGCAATCTCTTTATCCTGAAAATGCAACTTACAAGTGTAGGGTTTTTTGTTACATAACTGCACTAAAAAATAAAACAATGTAAAACTTTAGAGGCTACAAGTCCACTCAGTCCTACTTCTTGTTCGCTAACAAGTTTGTTTACATTTACGGGAGATAATGCTGCCCACTTATTTATAATGTCACCAGAAAGCAAGAACAGGCGTTCACATGGGAGTTTTGTAGCCAGCATTGCAAGGTATTTACGCGCCAGATACACTAAACATTCGTATGCCCCTTCATGCTTCAGCCACCATTCCAGAGGACATTCTTCCATGCTGGTGATGCTCGATTTAAAAAAAAAAAAGTTAATTAAATTTGTGACAGAACTCCTTGGAGGAGAATTGTAGGTCTCCGATTCTGTTTTAGCTTCATTTTGCCATATATTTCATGTTATAGCAGTCTCAGATGATGATTCAGCACATTGTTCATTTTAAGAACACTTTAGCTGCAGATTTGACAAAAATGTAAAGAAGGTACCAATGTGAGATTTCCAAAGATAGCTACAGTACTTGATCCAAGGTTTAAGAACCTGAAGCGCCTTGGAAAGCATGCTTTCAGAAGTCTTAAAAGAGCAACACTCCGATGCAGAAACTACAAAACCCGAGCCACCAAAAAAGAAAATCAACCTTCTGCTGGTGGCATCTGACTCAGATTATGAAAATGAACATGCGTCAGTCCTCACTGCTTTAGATTGTTGTCGAGCAGAACCCGTCATCAGCATGGACGTATGTCCTTTGGAATCGTAGATGAAGCATGAAGGGACATATGAATCTTTAGCATACATGGCATGTAAATATCTTGCGACGTCGGCTGCAACATTTCCATGCGAACGCCTGTTCTCACTTTCAGGTGACATTGTGAACAAGAAGGCGACAGCATTATCTCCTGCAAATGTGAAAGAAACTTGTTTGTCTGAACAAGAAATGGGATTGAGTAGACTTATAGGCCCTAAAGTTTTGCATTGTTCTACTTTTGAATGCAGTTACTACAGTACTTGTATTAGGTCAATTGAAAAATACTATTTTGTGTTTTTACAGTGAAAATATTTTTTACTGAAGTGAGCACTGTACACTTTGTATTCTGTGTTGTAATTAAAATCAATATATTTGAAAATGTAGAAAACATCAAAAATATTTAAATGGTATTCTGTTATTGTTTAACAGTACAATTAATCATGATTATTTTTTTAATCGCTTGAGAGCCCTATTGATCAATGCTTTCCCCCCTAACTTTTTATTATTAATTTGGATTTTAAGATCTGCAATCTTCCATCTTGAGCTGTGATCTTATTAGATTCTGTAAAGTAAGCTTAGCTTGGACTCTTCCAGTACTTGAATGGAAGACGCGCACTCTTCCCCCCGTCCCCACAAACCAAGGTGCTTACAAGTAGTGGCAATGATGATTCAGTCATTGCTAAGTCTATACCCCACTGTTGTGTTAGATGATATGCTTTTTGGTGACACAGAAAAACAAGATCCCAGTTCCTTGTCCTGGAACCCATGTCATGAGCAATGTTCTAGGAATAGAATTCAATTGCAGCTGCAGAAGAATGCACTAACAGCAAAAAAAATCTTTTGAAGACCTCATGAAATTTTAGTGGCATTTCTATTTAATTTCTTGGTAAAAGTGGTGGATTTTTGTTTTGAAACAAAATTGAGAAGAAATCCCCTGGCTGATAACCATTTAAAAACCTATCTAATTTTGAACGTAACCCCTTTTCAGTGCCCCTTTAAACACATCTCTCTGATCCTAGTCTTACAGTCTTGACCGCATGGGATCTGAACCGTATGTAAATGGGTTGTCAGCCCAGCTGTAGTGCCAGCAGACAAACGTGACTGTACGTGTACAGTATTAATAAAAAATGATTTAAAGCTTTGAAATATTATAGGAGAAAGTGATGTTTTTCACTCGCTCTGCATTTACTAAAATAAATATTGTGGTCTAAGTGTCTGCTGCTGGAATATTTGTGTAGGCAGAAATGTTTTTTTTTAAAATTCTCTCCATCCTATCAAATACTTTCCTCCTCCCTTTTTGCTCTCATTTAAGTCTAAATTACTGTTTTTGAAGTTTAAGAAAATACATACAGCATGTGATGGAAGTTTCCAACAAGTTTTCATCATGTTAGTTTTAGGCAGAAGAGGAACCTCTCCCCTCAAGCATCCCCCATGTTTGTTCCCAAGCCTATGACTTTGGAGGGTGTTTACTTTGGATGGTCTTCGCTATGGCTATTACTTTGTGCTGCAGTTTCATTTATTCATGGTATTACATAGTGCCATCAACCCAAAATGCTGCTCTACACTATATTTTTTAATTGTGCTGAGATTGGCTTATTTAGACATTAGTGTCACCTCCACTATTGTTTATTTGCTGGATACCTTGGACCAAAAGGGTGGATGGGGTAGATAGGACAAAGTTAATACTTTACCCTTCTGTAGTGTTGTCTTTTAGTTTTTACACAACATATGTAATATGAAGGAACCACACAGGGAGATACAAATAACCACGTTTCCTAAGTGTGTGGAATGTTCAAGGCCTAGTTACAAATACGCGCTGCTGCTCTAGCAAGGTTCTGGTGGCCTCCGAAACATAGAAGACAGTCAGGAACCTTTAGTGGGCTCACAAACTATTTAAATCGGTATTACCCCATTCATATACACAAGTGTGCTTCTTCTAAAAGATCTCAAAGTGTCTTACAAACATTAAACCTTACACCACCTTTGTGAGGTAGATGCATATGATTATAGATAAAAGGAAACAGAGGTGTAAGTGACTTACACATTATAGAATAAATCGGTAGCAGAGCTGAGAATAGAACGTTATAGTCCTAGCTCCTGATAAATGGTTCTAACTATTAAAGCTTGCTATCTTCTGATGTTAGGATGACTAGTAAAATGAAAAATGTATTGGAGTTTTTATTGAATGTTACTAGGGAAAATAAATGTTCTCAGTGCTGAATCAGACATTGAATTTCAATAACTTTTTCCTTATAAAAGAACCTGAGATTAGCAATGGGTGAATGAAGGGAGTTCTCTTGCACTGTGTTTTAAGTCATGGTGATAATAGTTAGGATCAGAGACCCAGTGCTCTGCTCAAATCAGTTGGATCATCTACTAGCATGGAAAGCAAGGTACACAAGAGGTGTTTTAAAACATCTATCTTCCTTACTAACCTAAATATAGAAAGTAATCAATACAACTTTATTCCATATTTGCTTAGACACAACTTTGCTCTAACCTGTGCAGAAATCTGTTGCTCTGAGAATTTGTATTAAAATACTAATAATTGCCATGAAAAAATATTAGACTTCTATTCATTAAGTAATAGCAACTCTGTTTCTGTTTTTACAAATGGAAAGTGAAATCTAGAATTTGCTTGCTGCCAGGGCTTTGACTGGACTCTAACTATGACAAAGGATTTCCTAAAACTGTTTCTGGTTAGAACAATGCAGCTTTCACATGTTTAACAGCTGATGACCTGAATGGCTGAGAGCCAGTAGCTTTTGTTTAGCACTGTAGTATGTAGTGCTGGATGAGTGTGAACACACAGTTTGATTGCTATTCAGGGATATAAAAAATTCATATAGATGAATTCTTCACCTACTCTCAGAGCCCCATAGATGCTTTCATTTCCCCCATATTACTTTGTCCTCCCTAGCTTTGAGACCCCAAGTCACTTGCTGCCTCCTTTCCGCTGATAACTGGTTGTGACTTATTTTGGAGCCTGCAGATTGAACTGTGGTGCTGACAAACTGAGTGTTGCAAGTCATTCGAGCACCCACTAGTGTTAATTTCACTGCCTCCCAATACAAGGAGGGAGAGAGACTGGAATCAGATGTAAACCATGTGTGTGGCAAAGGCAGAGCATAGGTCCCACAAAACCACCCAGATGAAAATTTTCTCAAGTGTTTGTGTATGTTTTTTTTTTTATTTTTTGCAGTCTCTCAAGAACCGCCTCAGGGTAGGAATCTGAAATAAGCATATTTCCAGTAAATATCATGCTATTGCTTCTCCTTTCGTTTGGCCACTCACACATGCCAACCCCTCCTTCCAAAATATCTTTCCAAGAAAAACCTGCTCCTGAAGATTCTTCAGTGTGGTTTGGAAAGGGAGTTTTGTTTTCCCAGTAAAGTAGTCTTGTGTTTGGATGCCAGTGCTTATGAACTGTGCAAAGCTCTGGGAGTTTTTTGAGTATTGTATCAGCCATAAAGTTTGAGAGCCCTAGCTGACAGTGAGAACATTCACATTCACCCACAGCAGCAAGCTCCACTTGTGAGAGTGTTGGAATGAAGTGCATATGTGTTCCCCTGTGGTACTAATAGTATTACAGTCTCTTTCCTCTTTAATTAGGTTCTGAACTCATTTTAGTGTTAATGGACTGACAGTGGGAAAAGGGTGAATATCTGTTTAATTGCAAGTCGTAAAAAGAAGCAGAGCTGGAACTCAACTCTGGGCGCTGATTCTGGACTTCGATAGAGTTGGGAATGTGTGCATTTATAATTTGAACATCCCTTCCCACTGCATTCATTGTCATTGCTGACGGCATCCAGTATTGATTTGAAGACTTCAAAAGGTGGAGAATCCACCATTTGTCTTGGTAGTTTGTTCCAGTGGTTAATAACCCTCACTGTTAGAAATAAAGTACTTTTTTTTTTATTTGTCTGGCATCAGTTTCCAGAAATTGGTTCTTTTTATGTATTTTTCGTTAGGTGAAGAGCTCTTTAGTGCCCAGTCTTTTCTGCCCACGAAGGGACCTGTACAGTGTAATCAAGTCATCTCTCTTTTTGATAAACTAAACACATTGCGTTCTTTAAGTATGCCACTGTTAAGGCACTTTCTCCAGCCTTCTAATCACTTTTGTGGCTGTTTTCTACAGCTGCTTCAGTTTTTCCACAGCCTTTTAAAAATGTGAACGCTGGAACTTCCAGTGTCGGAAGGCTGGAAATTGAAGCTGGATAAATTCAGGTGGGAAGTGTGGCATCAATTTTTAACACTGAGAGTAATTAACCATTGAAACAATTTACCAAAGGTTGTAGTGGATTCTCCATCACTGACAACTTTGAAATCAAGGTTGGATTTTTTTTTCCCTAAAAGCTCTGCTCTAGGAATTATTTTGGAGACGTTCTGTGGCCTGTGCCATACAGGAGGTCAGACTATATGATCACACTGATCCCTTCTGTCCTTGGAATCTATGAATGCCCTATACAGAGGTGAAGTCACCTCCCTGCTTTTACTCACTACTCTACTCTTTAGATATCCAAATATGTTTTTTTTTCTTTTTGCCACTGCATTACACTGGGAGTTGCTTGTTGACTGTGGGCCCTAAATCCTTTTCCGAGTCACTGCTTTTCCCAGAGTCCCCTGTTATGTAGCTGTGGACTACATTCCTTGCTCTTGGATGTATAACTTTGTATTTCGCTCTATTAAAACACATTATTTTGAATAGGCCTATCTTACCAAGAAACGTATGTCACTCTGTATGGCTGCCCTGTCCTCTTCATTATTTACTGTTCTGCCAATTTTTGTGCCATTTGCCGATTTTATCAGCAGCGATTTTATATTTGCTTCAAGGTCACTGAAAATGTTGAATAACATCAAGACTACTACCAGTCCCTGCAGTACCCTGTTAGATGCATCCACATTCAATTACGATTCCCCACGGACCTTATGAGGTCTGTCAGTTAGCCAGTTCTTAATCCATTTAACATGTGCCTCCTTACTTTTAATGCTCTTGTATCTTGTTACTTCCTTGCCTACTCCACTCCACCATTAATACCAATCTTCAATGTCCAATTGTCTGTTATCCTACAAATATCTGTATCATCGTCTATGCTTTCTCCTATGCATGAAGTCACTACCCTCTTCTCATTCCAATTGTCCTAAAAAAACCCCTGTAACTACAAGGGAACAGCCAACCAGTGTTGGCTGGGTTGTGGAGTAGGCAACGTTAGCTATATATTTATTTTATTTTAAAAAGCTTTTAGATAATTTGATACTGTTATGAACCATCAATTGTACAATAGCGACCATTGTTAACCTTTTGCATTAGAGAGATTGTTTTTAAACATTCAAATTTAGAAAATGAAGAGTTGATGCTTAATATTGAAATCTTAGCTCTATTACTTTGTGATTGTTACAGTATTTTTAATTACTCAAGCTGTCTCTGATAGACTAGAATACAATGTTTTGCAACAATAAATGCATATGTAGTATGTTGTAATATATTTTAACGGCAAATAAGTGTTAATACAGTTGTTTCAATAACCAAATTTAAGTACAGGAACCCAATCTGTAATATTCTCATGGCAAAGTTGACATGCTCCATTTGCACATGTATACTTTATTACGAGTTAAACTGTTGTGTATAATTTGTCATAGTTAGTGGAATAGAGTGCCTTACTTTTCACCTCACTTTCAGTGGTGGAAATCTCAAAATTTATTTGTAGAATTCTTTTTTTAGCTTGGTTTAATCCTGATACCTTAGATTTTTCAGAAGAACCTCTCCCCCCAAAATTAATTTTCTCGTCTGTGATCATTCAGTCTGTAACCATTAATGGCAATGAGCTTTTTAGTTATCTCTGTTTTTCTCTGATGCATTTAGTATTTAGCTCTGTTTGGAGCTGTAAAGAGTAAACTCCCCTTCCAATTCTTTATGACCTGAACAGATTTTGAACAGGTGATTACTTTCTGTCTCCCTCAATTCTCCCTACAGTTTCAATTGGATAAAATATTCTTATTTGCTTCCTGTCTTAAACTGTCACATAGTATTGCTATGTCCTGTTAAACAGTTCCCACATACCATGCTAGTGGTGGCCACATTTCAGTGACACCTGTGTATATATGTTTGTAAAGATCTTAATTGCACTGTAGAAATATAACAAACCGGTTGCTATTTTTGCCTAGTTGAAAATAAGATACAGTAACTCCTCGCTTAACGTTGTAGTTTTGTTCCTGAAAAATGTGACTTTAAGTGAAACAATGTTAAGTGAATCCAATTTCCCCATAAAAATTAGTGTAAATGGGGGCATTAGGTTCCAGGGAAATTTTTTTCAACACACACAGACACACACACACACAGAGTATAAGTTTTAAACAAACAATTTAATACTGTATACAGCAGTGATGATTGTGAAGCTTGGTTGAGGTGGTGAAGTCAGAGAGTGGGATATTTCCCAGGAAATGCCTTTCTGCTAAATGATGAACTAGCTTTTGGCTGAGCCTTCAAGGGTTAACCCATGGTTGTTAATGTAGCCTCACACTCTACAAGGCAGCACAAATGGAGGGAGGGGAGACAGCATGGCAGACAGAGACACACACCGTGTGTGTGAGAGAGAGATGCGCATTGCCTGTTTAAGTATGCTGACCCCACTCTTAGTAAACTGCCTTGTTAAGTAGGTCGTCAAGTTGAGACAGCATCTGCTCCCAGGAAGCTCCCTCCATCCTGAGCCCTGTCCTGTTATTCCCCCCACCATGGAGATGGGGTAAATTGGGTGCAGGAGCAGGGGGTAAGGGGGACACCCTGATATTAGTCTCCCTCCCTCCCTCCCCCCACACACAGAGCAAGCAGGAGGCTTCCGGGAGCAGCTCCAAAGCAGAGATCAGGAGCAGCACATGGCAGTGCGGGGAGGGACAGCTGAACTGCTAGGCAATTGATAGCCTGCTGAGCAGCTGCTGCAGAGAACTTTGTGGAGCGGGGAGCTGATGGGTGGGGCTGCCGGTCCACCCTGGTTCCAAGCCTCCACCAGCTTGCTCCAACAGGCTGCTCTTTCTGCAAGCAATGGACAAAGCAGGCAGCTGCCAAACGACAAGGGAGCATTGCACAACTTTTAACGAGCATGCTCCCTTATTGATCAGCAACAAAACATTAACCAGGATGGCTTCAAGTGAGGAGTTACTGTATAAATCAAACACCCACAACCTTTTGTGAGGGGTTAGAATACTGAGGGAAAAATCAAGGGGATGATGGGATGCAGTCTTAATAAGAATCCAAATCTAATGGTGACTTCCTCTTTTAATGTTTCTCCTCAGACTCTCTATGGCCAAAGATTCGGGTTCCACTGAAGGTTGTGAAGACCACAGAAAACAAGCTTAGTAACCGCTTCTTCCCCTATGATGAGATTGAAACGGAGGCAGTCTTGGCCATTGATGATGATATCATCATGTTGACCTCTGATGAACTGCAGTTTGGTTATGAGGTAAGAGGATGAGTTTTTTCTTCATTGTGTTACGCTATTTGCCTAGCACTGTGTGTATATATAAGTATTGCATAGGGAAGAGGGCCAGATGATCAGCTGGTATAAGTCGTCATAGCTCCATTGACTTCAGCATATCAGTGCCAATTTACACTAACTGAGGATCTTGCCTAAAAAAGATTGAGGGCTCGTGACTTTTTAAAAAGCCCTTTAGCTATGGGAAAATTCTTAGCCAACAGTAAATACCTTGTAAAAGGCCTGTCAGTCCATGAGTCTCCAGAAAATTCTGTATACTTTAGACAAAAGAAATCTCTGCTAAGTGGGAATGGAGTCTATGGCTCTTCAATTTCAGTAACTTCTATTGGCATGACAAGTCACAGAGGTTTTGCCAAAGTTAATACCTCAGGACTGTTTCTATGGGAGAGCTTCACAGTAAATAATGTTCACGTGTCCATTCTGTATTATTGCTCATCTTGGATTGGTGGGTCCAGCTGTGACAATTTGTTCCTTAACCAATAGAAATAAATATTATTGCATTGCTCTAGAATATTTTTAGCAGCTAAGCACCTTCAAATAAATGAACGATTCTCAGTAAGCATAACACCTGAGCTATTCTAACGAGTAGGAATCAAATGTGACTGAAAGTTTTCTGCTTACTGGGCTCTTAGATCAGTAGCCAGCGGTTGCTCCACTGGATACTACCTTATCTACACCTCCTTTCTGTATGAAGTAGTGGACAAGCAAGGTCCAGAGGTTAAGTATTAAGAATAGGAAAGGCCTCCTGAGGGGAAAGTGCTTTAGCACGAGGTGTGGCACAACAAAAAGGGAGATTGATATGAGCTGTCAAATGGTAGATGCACAAGATACATGATGGAGGCACTGAGAATGCAGTGGCTTGCTGTTACAGTGATGGTATCAACAAATAGAAAAATAGTCCAAATCAATTAGCCATGGCATTAAAAGGAAGGTGAAATTTTTAAATCTGTACCTGACTCATCTGTCAAAATGACCACACTTTTAAGGAGAAGTAGTCATTTCACTTGCTTCTGAAATTTAGGTTTTAAAGGAAGGTGGGTTTTTGTTGTTTGTTTGTTTGTTTGTTTGTTTTAAATGTATGTATGTGTGTATGTATTATTTACACTTTGCTGGAGAATGGGGAGTCCAGACAAAATTACACTGGGCTTAATGCGTGAGAGCTAGACCGTGACATGGATGAGTTAATTTCATTGCCCAGAGTGAAATAACAAAATCAAACAGTATAAAATACTGGAAAGCAAAATAAATCTTGCAATCTGTTCGCTGTTACTAATCTAACCTGCTACCATAGGGTTTTGTCAAGATGTATAACTTCAGTATCCCTGTAATGTGAATCTTCCCTAAGTGAGAGAAACTTTTAGCCATTACTAGTTTTTGGATTCAAAAAGTTATTTGTAGAAACTTAGATACGTTGACTTAAACAATAACAATTTTTTTTTTTAAAGTAGTGGAGACAGAGTGCCGTATATCTTTACAGGGAAATATGTCCCTTGAGAGTGTAACAGTTACACATAAGTATGTGAGACATGAAAGGAGAACTAAAAGAAGAGTATTGTGGGAAGGGTTCTTCATGGCCATGTTGGTCTTTTCTGTACTACGTTTTCCCCTTGATGTTCCCTCCCTTGCTAATGACAGTTCATCTTCGTCATAGGGAAGTCTACTGCCCTGAGCATTTTAAACACTGTGCTGCATAGAACCGTTCTGAAAAGGGTTAGATGTCAAAGTGGTGATATCATTGGCAGCCATCAGAGCCCTGTCTATATTAGTGCTTCTACTCTTGCTACCAGCTGTGGGGCTGAACTGGTGATAGTAATGGTGGAAAGTTTTAGAGGAGAAAAATGTCATGTTAACAGAGCTTCTGACTGGTGTGCAGTGTAAACACTGCCTCCGTTAACAGTTTAATTCTCATGTCACCATAAGTCTGGCTCATACTGAAACAAAAATAAATTCAAGAAAATCTAAAAAGTTTCCTAAGTAGTTCCAAAATGAACCTTCGCTACTGGTGTTGCAAAGCTCTGAGGGCTTCTGTTTAAAGACTCTAGCTGAAGGTCACTACCGCAGGTCATCTTAAGTTATATTTCAGCAAGAAATCATGAGAATCAAAAATTAGGGGAGTGCATATCCACAGAAGTCATACTTTACACTTATATAACACAGCACTTCACAGGTGTTAAGTCTCTTATGCCCTCGTGTTAGGAGATTATTATCCTCATGGGGAAAATTGTGGAAAAAAGTAATGTAAGTGACTTCCTTAAGTTTACAGTTACTAAGTATCAGGAATTTAAATCAGGTGCTCATGACTCCCCCATCAGCTCTAACCATTAGACCATGTTATCCAGGCCAGGGCTTGTCTGCATGGAGACTTAGTGAATGGCAAGCCAGCTGTGTAACTGTATAGCACACAAGGCTGTTGTGTGCTGAGTTGCCACATTTGAAACAGCAGTATGGCAAAGCATATTAGGAAACTTCTAGCACACAGTAGGTGACTTAGTGTTCGGCAGGCTAGTGTACTGTAGATTTACACCCTGGCTTGCTGCACAGTAATTCTGCATGTAGAGAAACCCGTATTTGTCTGCTGTGGGCCAGATGATTGGATTGCAGGACTGCCTGAGTATCAGCTTGCATGGGTGTATTTAGCTGTGTGGATACAGCATTACTTTGTCTAGGAGACATATTTTGCAGTCCCCCAGTTCAACTGTAAAACCATTCTAGTTTAATACACTGCCCTGTAGATAGAATAGTAAAATACTTTATCAAACAGTAACTGAAGCAAACCCAAGGCTAGTTTGAATCAATATATTTTTAGATTACTAGTTTTTTTTGGTTTTTTTGTTTTTTAAATACTGAATCATACAGAAGTATGGCAACTTATTTTACTATTACAATTTTCCCTCTTAAGGCCATGGGTAATACAGTTCCTGCTCTCCAGCCCAGAAATCAGGGACTGCAGATTGATCTTCTCTGGCCCTGAGTGTCTTTGACTTGTTTGACAGGCCTGAACTGGCTACCAGATGTTTAAATTGTCCTCAGCCTGTGATAATTTATTTATCTGTTTATGTATTTTACCAGGAAAGTATCTCTTGAGTTCTTGACTCATTTGCAGGGGAATCCAGAGGGAATAGTAGCAGCATATAATGTTACAAGAAAGTTTTCTTTTAAAAGTATGTCTGCTTCTGCTTCAGGCACAAGAAGCATTTGGAAACATGACATTTAGTTACTTTCTTCGCTTCTCCCCTCATCCTTGAGACTCTGTTTTTAAACAAGTGGAAAACCCCCTCTGTCACACAGACTTATGTGGATGTATAGAGTAGGATCTTTTAAAAGAAAAAAAACCTCAAAACAAAACCCCCACAACTTTGATCTCCTTACAATTTCAACCATAAAAAATTATAGTAACACTCAGTGTCAGACATTTTTTACTTGTTAAAAGTGAACTTTTACAGTTCAGTGATTTATTTCATAATGTAAAAACTATAGGAGCAAGCTGCTCCTGTCTGCTGCTGTTATAAGGAGGTGTAGGAATACCTAAAATATTGTAAATTGAAATAGGATCTCTGTAGAAATGTGTGTGACAAAATTTCACCAAAGTAGAGGCACTGACAAATTAAAGTGCTAAACAGAACGAGACAACTTTTCTAAACATTCATTAGCCTCTGCTATTTTCATTTCAAGGCAGATTATTAAAAAAAAAAGTCAAGAAACTAAATATATTCAGATTATCAACATTTAAAAAAAAATTTGAGGGAAATCCATTGGTTTTTACTTTTGAGCAGGGGATATGGAGCCTGCTCTTTAGGATACAATTGGGTTGTTGTGTGGCCTCAAGGCAAATTGCTTCACCTTTTTGTGCCTCAGTTTGTCCATCTGTAAAAAAATGGATAATAGTTTCCAAACATGGATTTTGGGAGGACTTATTAATTAATATATAGCACTTTACAACTTCAAAGTACTGTATAACCACTGAATACTAAAATAAGAAAAAAAATAACATAAAATGGAATTACTTTATTTCCTCCAAGCTATTTTTACTCTGAAGTTTTTCAGATTTCATTTTCTCTGTATGCACCTCGAAAAAAGAGTTGGCCACAGTTGGTTGGAATTGTAAACATATTGCCTGCTTCTGTTAGATAGTCTTCTTGCCTTGCCCCAAGGTTCACTTGGAAAGTTTCAATTTTTCTGCCATACTTCAAAAGTAAAAATCATGGCCTGATCATTGATGAATTTATTTATACCCATTACATCTATATTAATCAAAAAGTGATCTTAATTAAAGTTGTGGATAGCCCCATTAGAAGGGTGGTTCTTAGTACAATCTTGCTCCCCTTCAAAGCAGGAATCATGTAACCATTTGCTTTCTAAAAGAGATCTGTATGTTATGTTAGTTTGGAACCTACATGCCACCTCGTGGGACTTCTCTAAACTAACTCTGCTGCATCCATACCATTCACAAAGATTTTGTTGCAATTAAATTTTTTTTGAAAATTGGAATCATGGAAAGCATCCATTGTCTTTGTCTGGGATTCTTATTTATGTTGTTTAACAGCAACGCTAGCGAGAAAAGCCTGCCCGTGGTGTGAGAGCAAGAAAGATACAGAGCCCTGATTTATTGCATTGTCCTTAATCCACATAGGATAGCAACAGCATTTCACTTTTATACGACTGCACTTTATCTTGCCTTCTTCTGGAACTACTTTATTCTTTCTGCTATTGGTTCTAAAATAGATCAGAAAACTCTTAATTTGGTGCATCCATTGCTGGTATCTTTCTTACAATAGCAGCTTTCATCCATTGTGCCCTGCAAGAAGAAATCACTCAAGTCACCTCTGGAATGGACTGTGGCAGCTGTTTTCTTACTGCCCACAACACTACACAATAGTTTGGGCCAAGAAGTAAAGCATGCTGTATCTAAGTGAAACTACAGAGGGCACTTTAGCTAGACTTAACATAAGCACTCATTTTAGAATTAGGCTTGGACACTTGGATTTATATCCTGTTCTTGCGTAAAACATCCTAAGATCTTTAATAAGCCCAGATTGCCAGAACTTCTTTTTGAAATCTCATCTGCAAACTATCCTGATGCCAAAGAAAGATAGGAAGAATAGTAAGAGGCCAATATGGCTCCATCGGGGCTTTTTATTCACCTGAAAATCAAACAGGACTCCTACAAAAAATGGAAACATGGACAGATTGCTAAGGAGGAGTACAAAAGAATAGCACAAGCATCTAGGGGACAAAATCAGAAAGACTAAAGCACAATATGAGTTACAACTAGCAAGGGACATAAAAGGCAATAAGAAGAGGTTTTGTAAATTCATTAGGAGCAAGAGAAAGATGAAGGATAGTACAAGTCTTCTACTTTGAAGGGAAGAAGGGCTAATAGTGCATAATGTCAAGAAAGCTGAGGTGTTTAATGCCTCCTTTGCTTCAGTCATCCCTAAAAAGGTTAACGGTGACCAGAGACTTAACACAGTTAATATTAACAAGGGGGAAGAAACAGATTAAAGGCTATTTAGATAAGTTAATGTATTTGAGTCACCCGGGCCTGATGAAGTTCATCCTACGGTACTTAAGGAACTAGCTGAAGCAATCTCTGAACTATTAGCAATGATCTTTGAGAACTCAGGTCCCAGAAGATTGAAGAAGGGCAGATTTGGTAGCTGTCTTCAAAAAGGGGGAACCAAGAGGACACAGGGAATTATAGACCAGTCAGACAAACTTCAATACGTGGGAAAAATACTGGAGCAAATTATTAAACAATCAGTTTGTAAGCACCTAAAGAATAATAGAGTATAAGGAATAGCCAACATGAATTTGTCAAGAACAAATCATGCCACACCTCCTCCTCTGACAAGGTTACTGACCTAATGCAGAGGGGGAAACTGTAGATGTGATGCATCTTGATTTTGTAAGGCTTTTAATACAGTCCTACCTAACATTCTCATAAGCAAACCATGGAAATGTAGTCTAGATTAATTTATTAGGGTGGGAGCACAATTGGATGAAGAACCATACTCAGAGTAGTTGTTAATGGTTTGAAGTCAAACTGGGGGATGTATCTATTGTGTCCCATTGGGGTCAGTCCTGGGTCCAGTGCTATTCACTGTTCTCATTAATGACTTGGATAAAGGAATAGAGAGTATTCTTAGAACATTTGTGGATGACAGCAATCTGGGAATAGTTGCAGACACTTTGGAGAACAGGAGTTGAATTCCAAAATGACCTTGACAAACGGGAGACTCGGTAAAGACAAGTGAAAAGTACCCGTGCTTAGGAGGAAGAAAAATCAAATGCATAACTGCAAAATGGGAAATAACTGGTAGGCAGTATTACTGCTGAAAAGGAGCTGAGGGTAACAGTGGATCACGAATATGAGTCAACAATGTGACACAGTTGCAAAAAAAGCTAATATTCTAGGGTATTTTAAAAGGAATTTCATATGTAAGATGTGGGATATAATTGCCCCACTCTACTCAGCACTGGCAAGGCCTCAGCTGGTATGCTTTGTCCAGTTCCAGATGCCACTTTTAAGGAAAAAGTAGACAAATTGGAGTGAGTCCAGAGGAGAGCAACAAAAACAATAAAAAGGTTTGGAAAACTTGACCAATGAGGAATGGTTAAAAAAAAATCTGGGCATGTTTAGTCTTGAGAAAAGGAGACTGAGCGGGGACCCAATAACATTTCAAATATGTTAAGGGCTGTTATGAAGAGGGCAGTGATCAGTTGTTCTTGTCCACCGATGGTAGGACAAAAAGTAAGTAGTTTAATCTGCAGCAAGGAAGATTTAGGTTTACTAGGAAAATCTTTCTAATTATAAGGATAGTTAAGTAGTGTACTAGCCTTCCAAAGAAGGTTGTAGAATCCTCTCATTGAAGGTTTTTAAGAACAGGATGAGTAAATTCCTGTCAGGAATGGTCTAGACCAGCGGTTCTCAAACTTCATTGTGCCACAACCTCCTTTTGACAACCAAAAAAAAAAATACTACATGATCCCAGGAGGGGGACCGAAGCCTAAACCCACCCGAGCCCTGCCACACCGGGCCAGGCTGGGGGGACAAAGCCAGAGCCCCATTGCCCCATGCTCAGGGGACGAAGCTGAAGCCCAAGGGCTACAGCTCCAGGTGATGGGACTCAGGCTTGGCTTCGGCCCCGGGTCCCAGCAAGTCTAGTGCCAGCCCTGGTGACCCTATTAAAATGGGGTTGCAACCCAATTTGGGGTCCCGACCCACAGTTTGAAAACCTTTGGTCTAAGTGTACTTGGTCCTACTGTAGCTCAGTGGGCTGGATGATCTCTCAAGGACCCCTCCAACCCTATATTTCTATGATTTTATGAAAGATGGCATGTCTAAAAGCATTCATACTCTGTCATGCTGAAACATTGGAACAGTGCTGACTAGTGAGATGAGTTCTCCCTACTGAATTGTCAACACTTAAGGATTTCTTCAATATCTCCAATCCAAGCCTGACCTTCCTTATCTTTAGAGAAATGTCAAGATCACAAGCCGAAGTGTCAAGGATTCCTAGCAGATTGATACATGGCAGCTAACTCTCAGATCAAAGAAGGATGGTAATACAAAATTAATACTAAGTATAAGGTTAAGTATAAGCTGTTGTGAAGTCTCCCATAGAAACAGAAGCTGGATGTATTAACTTGGCTGTAGAACTACTTGAATTGATTTGGGCTATGAATTGAAGGCAGCTATCTGGAGTCCTTCCAAGGACAGCCATCGAATGAACTACTGATGAACATTAGGAAAAAAACATTTCCATTGAGTTCACTAGCAGTAGATTTAAAAGCAATCTTTGTTTAAAACAACTGGGTTATATATTTTAGCTGCTGCAAGCTGTCAGTTTCCAGAGGCCAGAAGGCTAGTGGTGTGTCCTGCATTGGTGCTTTTAGGAGACTGTAAGCCACAATCCATAAAAACCTAGTTTTTACTTTGTCAAGTGGGACTTTAGCAAATCTTCCTCTGAAGGAGCAGCAAAGCTAAAAGGAATATGAAGCAGCCTTTCCTTTGCTACAAGGGCACTGCAGTCCCTTGGAAAGCAGTAGTTGAGTTTAATCCTTCCTTCAGCTGCCTTCAATATGCATGTCATTCTTTGTACAGGAGTTCTTAGCTCTGTGTGTGTTACAAATCTGCTGTGTTCTCTCAGATCCTTTGCTGAGCCTCAATAGCTTAGACTGTGGTGCAGTTCAACAGTTGGGGAACTGGTATTTTAATAGTAGGGTTTTTTAAATTTAAATTGTAATAATTAAAAATGTAAGTCCTAGGAAAGGTGCGATATGACTCTGTAGAGAAGGTGTGAGCTATATGCTTGTTCTGCTGTGTGTTAATATTTTGAAGCTATGTTATAAAGAAGCAGTGCAATGTAATTTAAGCCTTTGTTGGGTTCTTTGACAGTCACATAGTTCCTTATCAGCTGATGACACCCAGTTATGACAAAAACTTGAGTGCCTCTTCTCTCTTGAGAGCTATAAAGCTCCCAAAGCCATTTTTTTGCCTGCAGTAGCCTTCTAATAGAGAGATCTCTTACATAATTACTTAAATACTACTGAGATCATGCCCTGTAATTACTAGGAAAGTTGGTCTTATGGTTAAGGTACTGGTCAGAGTCAGAAGATCTGATTTTCGTTCCTGGTTTTTGTGTGATTTTTGGCAAGTTTTCTTATCTGTAAAAGAGGGATAATAATCTTCCTCCTAAGGGGAATTCCAAAACTATAATCATTGACATTTGTAAAATGTGTGGAGATCTTTGAGTAGAAAGGGATATAGAAATGTAAAATAGTAGTAATGTACCTACAGTAGAAGCCTATAAGAGACCGATCAAGAACTAGGACTGGCTGTTTTATCTTACGTACATTTCCCAAATACTTTAGTAGAGTTTTTACAGTCCAAGTCATGTAGTTAAAAGGCACTGACATGTACGAGGTGCCCTGACTAAGGGAATTGCAGATAAATTGCACAATGTGGCTTTCAATGAAATAGAACTCTTGATAACCCTTTTGCTGTGAATCCAGCTTTATGGGTGAATGAAAATGGAATGCATATGGAATGAAGATGAAACAGTTAAAGGGAATTCCTTGTTGACATGTAGTAAGCGTGAAACCTGGACACAAATGGTTTAGTTTGCATATGCAACCCACCAATCTGAATCAGAAGCATTTGTGGCCCTACACTATATTTTAAGATTTAATAGTTAGGCACCATGTCCAAGTGGGTCTGGCACTCACTGGGATAAAAAATTGCAGTAAGGTTAAAATTAGTAGCACAAAATAAATGTTACCTTTGTTACTGGCAAATACAAAATCCCATAAATTTTGCTAGTATTTGCTCCTAGTAAATAATTTGAACACTGTATCCGTTTTCCCCTCCTGGGAAATTGTCCGTTGTTTAATGTGGCCAGCATCATGTAGAACGGGGGCTGCATTAATGATGCCCTGTCCCTGTTCTTGCCCACTTGTGTTTGATCCTGTAGTCAGCTGCAGAGTAATGTATGAAGTGACAAGGATGGTATCTTGATTATATCCAGCTGCCTGGAACAAGTCAAGGGCAAAGATGCCTGTCATGTAGCAATAGCTTCACCAAAGCACCCATTAAAAAATATAAAGAAATATAACATGTAGCTTTTGAACATGTCCATGTTAAAGGAAAGGGGTGTATTAGACCCAAAGTCACTCCTGAAAGCAGATTAGGTTGTAGCCATAACCACCATGTGTGAAGTTTCATTTTAACCATGCTTGGCTCTTAAACAATGTTTACTCTTTTTTTGCGCAGAACAGCTGTATTCCCTTTAACAGGAAAGTTGGTGCTGTTTTTCTGTCTTCTTGCATTAATTAGAGAGCCACGTCCACACTTGGAAATGTCGGGTTCTTTTAAAACAAACTCAAAATAAAACAGTTCCTTACATGTATTTCCTTCCCAGACATTCATTATTTCAGAATTCCTTGTTTCTCAATAGAAGCTTCTTCCAGCACTGTGAATTTTAATGTCACAAATGCTCACATTAGAGTCATAGAATGAACTGAGTAGCAGCAGTTTGAAAGATGAAGCTGTTAGGATCATTTAAGGAAGCACATGGGAGCTTGGAAGAAATGGGAGGAAATGAAGGGGCAGAAATAGGTTGAGTCAGGGGAAGCTTCCTAATGGAGAAATTTGTTAGTTTGTGTTATAATTTTCTAAGGGAAATGATAGAAGCCTCTTGGGCCATTTAAAACTAAACCAGAGAAAGCAGTAGAAAATAAAGAACAATCCTTCAATGGCCCGAGAGAAAGAACCCCAATAGATTGGAATGCAATAGGTTTTCCCCATTCCTAGCTTCTGAATTTAACACCTAACTCAGAGAATTTTCAGTGATGGGAATGTGTGTAAAAAATGTAAGTTAAATAGCTGCACTCTTGTACAGAGCTATAAAAACCCGTCAAAAGATTTTTGTTTACTAAGCAAGACGAACTGTACAAAGCGTGGGGACTGAACAGCCATTACACAACACATGTCCATAAATGTACAATGCATTCTTCCAAGATCTAAATGCTAGGCTGCCTCACTTGCTTGAATATTTTTCCCTATGGGAGTTGGTGGAGTGGTCTAGGGAACACCTAGAATTGTAACTTCTCTAAGTAACTTCCCTGAATCATCTCAAGTGAGTTAGCTCACTGTTTGTGCCACTGCTGGCTTTAACACCTCTGTTACTCTCTGCAGGTTTGGCGGGAGTTTCCCGATAGGCTGGTTGGGTATCCAGGTCGCCTGCATCTGTGGGACCATGAGATGAACAAATGGAAGTATGAATCAGAGTGGACCAATGAAGTCTCCATGGTGCTTACTGGAGCAGCTTTTTATCACAAGGTAGTACTGATTTCCAAGAAAATTAGGAAGCTTGTGGACTATGCAGTGTCCTATAAGTTTTAGCGTGCTGCCTTTTTGGTCATTTACTATAGATGGGATTGCAAAACTTTTAAAAGAAGTATAATATTGATGGCACAGGAAGGTACTGTGTGAATGGTGTGGGTGTGGGTGGGGGGGTTAAATAGGAAAAAAAGAAAAATCAATGTATTTTTTATATTTTGATAGCACCCACATTGAGCTAGGTACTGTACAAATATAGAGGAAGATGTGCTCCCTGCCCTGAAGAGCTTGCAATTTCATATACAACTTTTGGGAAACTCCTGACTTATACATGAACTTTCAAATGTCTTTCTCAACCCCCAACCCACCCTTGCAATCGTACCCTAATTATGGCAATGCAATTGTGTTTGTAAATAAAGGACCATATTTTCAAAGAGATGCTCCTCTTCTTGGCCATCTAAATAAAGTGGCCAGATTTTCAGAAGGGCTCAGCAGCTTCCACTCAGAATAAACTGGGCCTATTTGAAAATTGGGCTCCAATGTTTGCCCCCTTTTCCTCTTTGTTGTCTTTTGTCAGTGATGTCATCTATACACCTTTTTGTAGAGGCACAAAATATTACCTGATGCATTCTTAGAAAATGAGAAGGTGCAGGCACCCTAAGAGTGAGCAAGGTACATGGAGGTGCAGAAGAGACTTCAACAATCACCATATTAAATATTTAAAAGGATGATGTGTGTTTTTTGTCCACATCTGTAGCTCTGTTGTTTGGGGTTCATTTTGTGAGACTAGGGTTACAGTTTCTAGAGCAATCCAGAAGCCTGTTGCAGACCTTCTGAAAACTGTATTCTCCTGCTCTGGCTACAGAAACAACTATTCTGTCTAGAACTATTTTGGTGAACTTATAGAATAACACAATTAAATAGTAAACGTTTGTGGGATGTGTTGTTGCACAGTGAATATAGGATTGCAATTAAAGTTTTAAAAGAAGAAAAGCAAATGCAGAAATATTTCCTTTTTCTACACATGGTGTGGTAAACAAAGCATAGTTGTTAGGCACACAAAGGTGGCTCTCTATTTGTGCATAGCAGGCTAAAGCTGTAACTGGCTAAAAGGAAGCAGCAACTCTTCCACTTTTAAATGTCACAAATGCAGCTCCAACAACTGGACTGTGAGGAGCAGAATTTGCTCACATTCCATTCCTTAGTTGTCTACTGTTCCCAATAACTGGAATATTTTGCAGGCAGGCAGTCACTGTAATTGTATTTAAAGTTGCATTCTCCTTTCTTCCCGCTCTCTCACCTTTCTATCCTGCAGTATTTTAACTACCTTTACACCTACAAAATGCCTGGAGACATCAAGAACTGGGTGGACGCCCACATGAATTGTGAAGATATCGCCATGAATTTTCTAGTGGCAAATGTTACTGGCAAAGCGGTTATTAAGGTCTGATTTTCAGCAACTTTTATCTGATGTATCTCTCTAATGCAAAAATGTCACAGATTAATATGTGAGTTTAGTTTAGTGGGTTTTGAATATCCTCCTTTATCTGCTTTCTTCCTCTCATGTACCTCTGAAATGGTTCTGTTTCCCTTCCACAGTAGGAATAGCCCAGTTCATTGAGACTAGCATGCCAACTGGGAACACAGGATTGACTATTGATCATTGTGGCTACCTACACAGAGTGGATAGGTTAAATTATAAAAAAATATTTTTTGAGACTGCCAGGGGGAAAAAATCCTGGCCCTGTGTATCGTGACTGGCAACAGCTGATTTATAGGAATGTTAATTGCAAGAATGTTAATTGCAAGATCAGTTTTAAATGAACTTTTTATCCCTGAATTAATTTCCTGACATATTTCGACATGTTTTCAGGTCTGGACATTCACTCTGTACATTCATTTCAAAGTGTGTCAAGTTGGAATGAGATTTAGAGGCTGCCAGGCATTACTTCAATTAGCAAGGTCCGCTTTCCCGCCTGTCTATCATCATTTACCGGGACTGGTGGCTGTGTTTCCTAGAAAAGTCTTTAGAAGATAAAGTATGTGGTTTTTTTCTGAAAAAGTTTGTGAGCTGCACAAGGGCACTGTAGAGTAATTTGGCACCTCAGTGCAATTGGGAGAGTCTTGCAGAGTTTGCCAGTCAGCTATTAACTCAAGTGAGCAAAAGAGCGTCTGTTGGATTAAGGTTACGGTGAAGTATGGGAAGCTATATTTCATCACTGTTATGGCTGCAAGAACAAATGGTGTTTATACAGGGACCTTGGCAGTGAGAAAACAGTCATTAAACAGGAATTAAGGAGCTTGTCATCGCCACTTCTTTTTAGTTACAGAAGGCAAAACCCCTCCAAACCATTTTTATTGGGCTCCTGTGAATTTTGCAGTTAGCCGGGCCAGATGGAGCTGAATGGGGGAATGGCATGGGCTTTTTTTTTGGTTTTCCAGAGTGCTCGACTTACACTGCAGGCATGTTCAGAGGCATTGCTATTAATTCCCTTGGTTGGAAAGTATATCCCTTCTGTCGATGACGTCTGTCGTACCTTTGTGCAGGTGACCCCACGAAAGAAGTTTAAATGTCCAGAGTGCACAGCCATAGATGGATTGTCGCTGGACCAGACACACATGGTGGAAAGGTGAGTGGGCCTCCTTTCATTGCTGAGGGTGCCTCACTGTGATTCCCAGGGCCAGTTTCTGGGTCTCTCTGAAATTAGGACTAAAAGTGCACACTGTTGATATTCCTGAACTCTGAAATTGCTGTCTAAATCTGGTCATTCCTACAATGGGTAATAGGGCACACTGCACAGGGTCTGTAGTGATAAGTAATCTGCTTAAAGGAAGAGCTTTGAAAGGGCACCCAGTTCAACAGCTTGGTTATAAAACACACAGATTGTATGAAATTTAGGTTGCCAACAATATTTTTTATACAAATTTTTCATTTTATAATGGAAATTTAAATGTAATGAGCATTCAGATATTTTTAAAAACACAGGAAGTTGATAAACTGTCAGAGAGCAATTGGCTAACAAGGATAAAAATGACTGCTGTAATAACTGGTGTTTATATAATCTCTTTTCTCCAAAGATCCCAAAGCCCACTTCTCTTGCTGAAGTGCAGTCACCTGTGTGATTGAACATGGCAGCTATTTAACACTGGTTGCAACATTATATGACAGGGAGAATTATTTTTAAAAGGTGATATGTATTTGGAGAGGCAGTTTTGTAAAGGGTTTAGAGGAAAATATTAGGAATCAGAAGACATCTGAGTTCTGTTCTGCACTCTGCAGTTGACTAGTTTTGTAACTTTGGGAGAGACACTAAAGCTCTCTGTGCGTCAGCTTCTCAACAGGGAAAATATTTACTTACCTTTTGTAAAGTGCTTTGAGATGCTTGTATATAACGGGCTATCTGAGAATAAAATATTATGTCTTAGTTATTTGTTTGGAATTTAGCCAGAATCCCAGAACTGACACACTTACATACCGCGAGCATGTCCACATGAGCTCTTTAGTCTGTTGTGTCTCCTCCGCAGGCCTCATGGCTATAGTCTTCTGAGTGGTTAGTATATATGATCCATCCTTTCTTCCTTCCTTCCAAGATCAGTTATACTGCTGCATATTTTATGTTCAGACTACTTTTTATCAGTCATTCTCACTTTGTCAAGTGCATGGAATAACGCATTTGGTCACAAACACATCTGGAGAAAAATAATCTGAAAGGCATGCATGCCTCCCCTTCATGGGAGGAAGAAACAATGGAACCAATAATGCCCTGGAATATCTACAGTAGTGATGATAGTAAACAACAAATTAGACATGTTTGTGGCTGATAGGGGAGTAAAATAGGCCAATGCAAGTCTTAGCTGCAGGGGCATCAAGTCATGAAACAGGAAGGAAATTGTCTAGCTGTAGATATTTTGAATGCACTTATCACCATAACAAATACAGACCCTTTCCACATTGCTCTGATGAGACTGCACCTGGAACACTGTTCATTTGTGTGCTCTTCATTACTAGAAAGATATTGACATATTGAAGTGAGTTCAGTGAATAGCTGCAAAAGTGGTTGGAAGGCTGGAAGGCTTGATTTATGAAACGAGATTAAAAGAGCTAAGTATATACAACTTTGCTAAATGATGACTAACTAGAGATATAACAGTCTTCAGGTACTGAAGAGTGTAAATACCCCAAGGACAGAGATGAGTTATTCACAGTGCTACAGGAATATAATACTCTAGGAGGGATTAAATTAAGAAAAGGAAAAAGTCAGATGAAAATCAGGAAGTACTTCCTAACACTGAGATCTGTTATTGTATAGAATAATTTCTCAAGGAAGGAGTATGGAAGCCTTGTGAAATTTAAATGTAAACTGGATGAAGCACTAGAAAATATACGGTAGGGAACAATCCTGTATTGGCTGAGGAATGGACTACATGGATTTAGTAGTTCTTTTCTATTATCATTGTTGTTTGTATTGCAGTAATACCTAGGAGTTTGTTATGGGCCAGGACCCTATTAAAATTTAGGAAGGAAAAATCATATGCACCGTTGCAAAATAAGGAATAACTGGGTAGGCAGTACTAGTGCAGAAAAGGATCTAGGGGTTATGTTGGCTCATATTCAGTTTGTGATCCACTAATGTGATGCAGTTGCGAAAAAGGCAAACACCATTCTGGGTTGTATTAATAGGACTGTAATATGTAAGATGTGGTAGATAATTATCCCGTTCTACTTGGTACTGGTGAGGCCTCAGCTGGGTACTGTGTCCAGTTTGGGGCATCACACATTAAGAAAGATGTGAACAAATTGGGGAGAGTCCAGAGGAGAGCAACACAAATGAGGAAAAGTTAAAAAAAACTGGACATGTTTAGTCTTGAGAAAAGAACACTGAGAGGGAACCTGGTAAGTTTTCAAATGTATTAAGGGCTGTTATAAAGAGGACAGTGATCAGTTGTTCTCTGTATCCACCGTATGTATGACAGCAGATAACTAACTGGCTTAATCTGCAGCAAGGAAGATTTAGGTTGGATATTAGGAAAAACATTGTGACTATAAAAATAGGTAAGAACTGGACTACGCTTCCAAGTGAGGTTGTGGAATCCCCATCATTGGAGGTTTTTAAGAGCAGATTGGACAGACATCTGTTAGGGATGATGTAGGGATACTTGGTCCTACCTCAGCTCAAGTGGCTGGATTAGATGTCCTCTCAGGTCTCTTCCAGTCTTGTATATCTGTGGTTCTGTACTAGTCCCTTTAAAACACACAGAGCAAAAACGCAGTGTCTATCCCAAAGGACATTATAATTTTATCAAAAGGATATGTTATCTATCATGTAACAATATTAGTGTCCCAAAAGTAAAATGTTACTGACAGTTTAATGAGTATACTCTCACACTGTGTTCTTCCCCACATTTAAGTTTCCAGCAGAGGAGATAACTAAGCTGGAGAAAGTGTCAGAAAGTAATAGCAAATCAAACTTGTTTATAAAACTACTTGATTATCCAGCTAGAGGAATTTAGAAAGAAATGTAGCAACTTCATTGTAGTTGTTCTTCAAGGTGATACACAACTGGGATATAGTCATACTTGATTTTTATATTTTGAAGATTGCCCTTACTATTTAGGTTGACCTGGCTTCAGCAAAATAAACCATTACTTGTTGTAAGAGTGTGAGCTGACATACCAACCAACTGCCAGGGTCCATGTAGTCCCATGTTACTACTGTCTGTTTGAAATTAGTGGGCGCTAGCTGAAAAACTTGCAGGTTTTTTTTTTGTTTTTTATGGAATCCCATAAGCTGCCCATTTGTTTTAATGGGATAATAAACCACAGGATTCTCAGTGCAAGTTCCCATTAACTTAGCAATGGATAGAACTCTGATTTGGTTTCAGGGCTTAGCATCCATACCTATAATTCATGCAGACACTAGTCAGATATGTCAACTGCCTTCTGTTATGTTAGGAGAGACTCTAAATGAGAGAGGTGCCCTTGACAACAAGAAACTTTGAAGAACAGTTCTTATAGTTAACTACGTAATGTTCAGTGCCCAGAATGATGCCCTTGGGTATATGACAGTGTTCCATAATAGGTCCATTTGCATACCAGACTATTGATTCCCTGGAATGAAGAAGTTGTGACACACGTTGGTCTTGGTATATGAGTTAGTGCCAGGCCCAAATGACCGGGGATCAATCTATCGTTGTGAAATGGATGGTGTACAAGGCTAGTAATGGAAGTACAGAGTTTTTGCTTTGGGGTTTCTTTTTCAAAACCAGCGTAGTGACCCACAGATACCAGATGCTGGCTGTTTAGTGACACGTGAAAAGAATTGGTGCTCTTCATCCTATTCCTTGAGGACAGATGATCTCCCAGCAAAACCATCTGTGAGTGGGCCCATTGTTGGCAGTCTCAGCAGGGAGAAAAGAGTGACTAGATGATGAAAACTGAACTCTTTTCTTGTCTCAGAGGTTATGCTAAAATTAGGTGTGGTTACAGGGGAGAGAATTGATTCATGGGCTTGACTGTCCAGAAGTCTGATCCAATTGCTAAAAAGCCAACTGAGATCTTGTTTTTCAATTCACACTAACTTAATTTCATGTTGAGCACAATTCTGTGTTGTAGGCAAAGTAAGAAAAAGATGAAATAATTCTTGGAAGCAAAGATGCATGTGTTAATTTAAATGTGCAGAGCTATGAAAGCAGCCAGCCAAAACACCTGCCCCTCTGTATGAGGTGACCTACTTTGTTTTCTTGGCTTCAGAATCAAAAATGTCTAATGCTTTAGGTGTTCGTGTTGTTTTGTGTTGTCCAGAATTGGTAGATCCTGTAGAATGCAAGCTGGGCCTGTTAAGCTCCATGCAGGAGATGAAAGCTCCCCTCCTGGGGAGGCACTTTTCCCCATAGACACATTGTGTGACTTGTGTCTGATACATTTTTGGTTTAAAAAAAAAAAATAAAAATGCTGTTCTTCAGCCTTGTTCTGATGTTTGCTGAGAAGTGACTTTTGTGAGTGAAGGTGAAGGTTCATAAAGGATTTTAATTTGGATTTTTCCTTTTATAATTTCTTTTAAAAGTGAAGCAGCTTTTATGATGGTTACATGTGATATATTGGCATTGAATAGTCTATCCCCAGAATAAGTACAGCGTGAGCCACAGCAATATAAGATTTCCCTACACTGTTTTCTGTCATTCTGCCTAATCTTTGACCTCAATGGATGACCTCTGGAGAGAAGAGGATCCATTCAGTTTTGTTTTTTGCCATTGGGCTGCCATTTAGTGCCAGTTGTGACGGTGGCTTTTATGATGTGGACACCTGAGACAACTAACTGACTCCACACAGGCCACCAAACAGTTGCTATGTTACAATGACTTTCAGTCATTATCAGTTGCCTATTTGTTTTAGTGGGATAATAAACCACAGAATGTATCTGTTGACTTATCTGTTGAATCAGTAACCTAGAAGTGAAAGGCTCTGTATTCCATAAGCCATTGAGGGACAGCAGTTGTACAAACTTCTCACACATAGTTCTTCTAGTCCATCTAGCTCCTGGAACTCTGTGCTAGTCCCTCTGCAAGACTTCACCACACAACTTGGGTTATGTACCCCAACCAAGATTTTCAAAAGTAACTAGTGATTCTGGGTGCCTCAGTTTTTGAGAGGATTTTCGGCACTTTCTGAAAATCAGGGCCCTTGATGGTGGCTCAGTGGACATCCAAGAATTGAGGCACTAAACATCACTTTGCAAATCTTGACCCTGTATCCTAATCTGCTGCACTCCGTGTTGTTCTAGTCCTACTCCTCTAGTCCCCAAGTTCCTCTCTCTGCCAGTGCACCCTAACTAGGTCCTAGAACAGCCCTGACTAGTCCACATTTTGGATAGCTGGTTCTATCTCTGTCCCTCGGTCCTGACCTACAGTTCCCTTACTATTCCAAGCCTGGGCCTTTTCTGAGCAGAGAATATTTGAGCCAATTTATCAGGTGTTCTGTGATGCACACTGTTGCTCCCATCTTACCTTCCAGACTCCTTCTCATTTGTTTCCTACTGTAAGGATTTGAACACCTTTGGCGGGGAATGAGGGCGATGGCAGAGTATGAATCGTCTGCATTGCTTAGCTTCGAACCCTTTCCACATTTTTAAACCAGTACAAGAGTGACTATTACAGGTTGAAAACGACTGTGCAGAAATGTAGCACTTCCAAAAACTCTGACTGTTTTCATTTGTTTACTCTTATTGTAGTTAAATAGGGAGCTAGAGGATGGCTTAAAAGATGAGGAATTAACTTTTGAAATCCAGTCTGGAGAGTTTTTCGGGTGGCGCTAAAGCAGTCCCCATTGCAAAACTGTCACACTTAGTTGGTGTGATTGGCCAATTCTGCTCAGGAAAGCTAGCCTGGAGACTGAATGACCCCCTCACCCTTAGAAGGGTTTGAAAGTGAGCATGGGGGTGGAGAGCGGGAGAGACTTGCCCTGAGATTGTTTGCACCACATCACTGTTGGAGCACAGTCTTAGCTTGTTTCTCTAGCCAAAATACTTGCTGCTTTTTTGTCTTGTTCTTTTAATCTGTGACCAGCAAAAGAAGCAGTGACTCCTTATTTTATGGATGGCTGTCCATTGCTTGAGCATCTTGGAGGCTTACTTGCTGTGACTTGCAGAATCAGAAGCTTTTTAAAACTATTGTGTTAAACACAGACCTAAAATTAGCTAAGCACTGTCTGAGATAAGATTAGCTAGATTTTCCTTACTCTGCCTCCCCCACTCCCAGCCTTGCAATGAAAAGATTAAAGGGGGAATGTAAGGTTAAAAATCATGCACTTAAAAAAAAAAAAAACAACAAACAACCCTCCCTGTTACTCTGCTACTGACACCTGAGGTTATTACAAGTGAAAGAATGATCAGAAATCTAATTAATTTTTCACTAATTTTGATGCTTTATTGTTCAATTTTGCTTCATATGGACAGATAAACTAGTCAGTTTCACTTTGTAGTTTTTTTATTCTGCTTCACTTTTAGGATCTCAAGCACTGCTCACTTTATAGGGGAATGTTTGTTTATTTAGTAAAGAAAATTCATTTCTGATGGAGTCTAAAAAACAGAAAAAACATTTCCATAGGTCTTCAGTTTCATAAATGCATAGTTTTTGCAAAACCTTCATTATGAGTTAAATTTGACCCACCAGTGGCACTTTGAGATGTGTTGGCAGCTAATCTGTTCTGCTTTACAGCATGTGTTGCTTTAAGAATGACTGGAATTCTAGGGGGAGGGAGAAGGGAAGCTTTGACCTCCATGTGCACATGTGTTGCTGGCAGCATCCCCTTGCTCTTCACTGTGATTAAATGGATAAATCAAAGAGCACTAGCCCTCTTCCAAACCCTCTGTTTAGTGAGGCTCCTTCTCCTATTTCCTAGTAGCCAGTGTGGATGAAATGTTTCCAAGAACATGAGGTAAGGTTATCGAGTTCTTTCTGGGGTGGGAGTTAGTAGCTGGCATGATCACTTAGTTACATTGCTGTCTTTTTCATACAGGTCTGAATGCATCAATAAGTTTGCCTCTGTCTTTGGGACCATGCCCCTGAAAGTGGTGGAGCATCGTGCTGATCCTGTCCTGTACAAAGATGACTTCCCTGAGAAACTGAAGAGCTTCCCCAACATTGGCAGTTTGTAAAAGGCAGCTCGGAGGCAAACTTGAGTATAAAAACCAATGAGAGAAAAAAGATGACCAGTGCCAAGATGAGCCTTAGGCCTTGAAGGAAAATGCCATTGTGTGGGTTATAACTGAGGGGAAGAGGATAAATGCCAGGTTCTGATATATTAATCCGTCCTTCACAATACACAGAACAGTAATGCAGAGCGCTGCACCTATTTCTATATTACACACACATACAGGACAGGATCTATGCTTGGGTCTACTGAAAATGCCAAACACTTTTTTCCAGTGGAGGCTGCTTATGCAGAAGAATAAAGCAGAATCTTGCTGTGTTAAGGGGTGCCTTGCATGACTTCCCCATTCTGTTAAATACATTCTTTTGGTTTGATGCAACTACCAGTATAAATGCCAACTGCCTTCAATACTGGCTACAACATGTATCCAGCCTGTTTTTCCCCTTATGAGGCTGGCATGCCTACCTCCATTGAGGTTAGTTGTTGGCTTTAAGTAATTGAGCAACAAAGATCCCTGGCCTGTCTCTTTTGCTTAGCAAGATAAATGTTTTTTTTTTTAAATAAAAATAAAAATCCAATCTTTTGTTGTAGGGTTTAGGGGGCTAAACATTTTTGCATTAAATGAAAAATATTTCAATGGGAATTGTTGCTGATCACAGCCAAGGGGATGGTCTCCTTAATTTAAAGACTTAGATATCCCTACAATCACTACACCTCTCATATGTATGTATAAATCTCAGGTTTTTTGCTATACTTATAGAAGAGAAGTCCATTCAATATAAAAGACATTTTATGGAGAGGAAAATGTATCTTCTGGCCTTACTATGTTTTGCTGTCCCCAAAGCTCTTCCTTATCAAGATGGAACAGTTGTTTGTTCATATAGCATATCCACGTACAGGGGTAACCGCTAAAATGGATTTTGTATATGTGAACCCTCTTCAGAAAACAATGTGCTGTAGGATAGATTGTCATACACCTCAATGTGCAGGAATTCCACTTTACAGCTGGTGTGTGTATGTGCAGTATATTAACACATACACCTCTACGCTGATAAACACGACCCGCTATAACATGAATTTGGATATAACGCAGGGGGCGGGGCTGCGCAGTCCAGCAGATCAAAGCAAGTTCGATATAATGCGGTTTCACCTATAAGGCGGTAAGATTTTTTGGCTCCCGAGGACAGCGTTATATCAGGGTAGAGGTGTACTTAGCAAACAAACCCATACAAGCTGCCCTCATTTGAAGAATTGCCGAAGGTTAGCCAGTGATTAACCTGTAGAACCCACTGCCACAGGATCTTACTTGAACACATGGCTTAGTATAATTTTTAAAAAGTTAGACATTTGTTATGGAGGGGCAAGGTGTTTCTCCATGGTTTAAGCTGATCTGAATATTAACTGTCTACGCTAGAGACAATAAAATTTTCAAAGATGATCAGTCCTCATGCTCCAGCATATAAACTGTTCCCAAGCTGGAACCAGAGGGGAAGTCTCCTCTTTGCCCAAGTGGTATAGTGTCCATCTATTTGGTGCATTATGAGCAGTTTGCACTTTCCTCACTAGCATCCAATACTGCAACTGTTGGAGGCATCATGTTTGATGGACCATCTCTCTGTTACAGTATGACCATTCTTATAGTTCTGCCAAACCCCAAACAGCAGGGCAAGTGTTAGCACTCTTAGTTCATCCTCCCACCTCGAGAGTGACAGGCAGCAATGGCAAAAATCAAATGGAAGTCAAGCAAGAAACAGGAAACATCTGCTCTCTGTTTGTGTCATCCCAGTAAAACTTTCCTCATTGCCCAACACAGTGGACATGTTGGGAAGAAGAAGCCTGTTAGAACAGTAGCTGTGAGGGAATACTTAGAACTCTCAAGGGAGGTGTCTGTAAACTAAATTGTCTCATTCTTGGGAATGTTTAACTACCAATATATTCTAAGACTTGTTTCTAGGATCTTGCATCTTTGCTACATTCTAACTGTGCTGTGGAGGATGGTAGTAGGCAATGGCAGGAATAGCTGTCCCGATGTTGGTACCACTGGGTGAGGAACACTGTTTCTCTGCTGCTGAGCAGTTCTTCCCTGCAGCCTCCACACATACACTTACTTCCTGAGTCTGTTAGTTTGTCTGAATTATGTCCTTGTGCTTGAGAATCACAGACTGCAGCTCACTTTCCATAAAGCAGCTTGTTTTTAAAAGGGAAATTATGACAGCAGAATATGTGACTGAACTGACCCCAGAGGTGGAGCTAACCTCAGGATGGCAGAGGTTTGGGAGTGTTCCAGAGAGAGAACTTCTCCCATGCACACAGTCTTGAAACTGCTGCAACCTGGTAGTTCCTCCTGAAGTTGATAGGCAAAGGTTACATGTAGCTTTTGCACAAACACTTATAGCACAAGGCAGATTTCAGACTAGGGGGAATATGATGGCCTAGAAATAGAAGTGGTGGGTGGCAGCCTGACAAAGAAGAGCTCTGTGTAGCTCAAAAGCTTGTCTCTCTCTCTCTCACCAACAGAAGTTGGTCCAATAAAAGATTTTACCTCACCCAGCTTGTCTCTCTGAAACCCACCTAAAGTGATCTCTAGGTTTGACACACTAAGTGATTGACAGCCCCTCATGTCCACGATCATGTGGGCTTGAGCAAGTGTCTCTTCCTTGATAAGCCCAAGAGCCGTTATGTCAATTAACCCATCATATTTTGTCCTGCATCATTTCACAGATGTGTTTTATATTCCAAACTCTATTTAATGATAGTATGTCTCCGTTCTGTGGTATGGAAAGTGACCTGAATATAAAGTTGGGCAGCTGTCAAGTCTATAGGGCCACTTCCCCAACTCCTTTATAATTTTTGTGGTGTTTCTGAAAACGATTCAAAACTGTAAAATAGCAAAGTGTGTGTGTGAGAGAGAATTGAGATGATTCTATTGTCCATCATTAAATTAAGAGAATTGTTAACTGTTCAGCTTGTATGTTTTATTAAAAAAAAAAAGTTCAATATGGATATTAAAAAAAGATTAGCTCAAAAGTATTGATTGTATTGCTTGACTTCAGAAGAGGTGATTGTGTACAATTCCCTAAGGAATTGTGGAAATATTCTGAAAGGAAAACTGCAGGGATTGGTTTTCTGCTAAATAAATCTGTATTAAAACATGAATATCCACAACACACACTAGAAATAATCATCACTCTTTTAACATCTTCACAGCTGTTAATGGTGCTGGTATCTTTCAGTGGGAGCTTTTACTCTGGACAAACTTTTCCCATATACCCCTCCAGAGAGGGTAGATTTTTCTTGTTTCCAGTACCATTGAGAGTTGGGGGAGGGGGTTGTGTTTTTTTTTTGGGGGAGGGGGACTTCCCTTTTACTCAATGGTTTAATTGTAATGCTGTAGATGTGTCAGAATCCTTCCCACTTTACTAGGAGTGGTCACTCTTCGCACCATTAAGGGTTATGTGCTCAGGAGAGAATTTGGGAGACCTCTGAAATGAATAAAAGAAGGGGACTTTCTTACAAATAAGGAGGCTGCAAGCATGAAGGGCCTGGATCTTGGGAGAAGGGCAGGTGGCTAAGCTATCTTGACAGTGACATTCTTTGCAATGGCAGCTTCTTATTTCCTCTCTGTTCAGAGGCCCTGCAATGTGTTTATTAAAATACATAGCATGCTGCAAAATTATCGAAATGATGGTGGGACACCTTGTTATTTGTACAGGAGGACAAAGAGAGATGGTTACTCAGCCAATTGTGAAAGTCTCAGGGGTAAATTTTTAGCCTCACTGAGCATGTAAACGATTTGTCAGCTTAGTCTGTTGCCCACCTCAGAGCTCTGCTGTCTGATTACAAGACATACCGATTGAGTCCCCAGTGTTCTGAACTGCTGCTTTCCTGCTATCTCCAGTTCTTACACTGAGCCCCGTGTTGCATCTTCACTAATGTTGCTTGAATTTGCTTTACTGCAGCAACTATCTTTCTAACTGCGTTTAATATTAAGCTCAATAGTCAGCTCTTTGAACCCTGGCTGCCTAAATTAGGCTCCTAAATCCATAGGAAAATAAAAGTGACTTTATTTTCAAAGGTTCTCAGGACCTGCGACTCCCATTGCTTTCAGTACATGGGTGAGTGCTGAGCACTTTGGAAAAGCAGGCCACTTGTATTAAGGTACCTAAGTATGGATTTAGGAGGCTACTTTTAGGCATTTGGGTTTGAAAATATTGACCTGTGCTTTATGATGATAGATTATTCTATTAAATGAGGTCACTCTGTGGATGCGTATGTAGATGCACTATGGAAGCAGAGTCTGTTACGCTGTAATAGCCATCTATAAGAATGCTGTTTGCTCAGAAGAATCCCAAAGTGGTTTATCGATAACGCACAGAAAATCTACTCATCCACCAATGAAATATAGCCTTGTCTGCAGTGAAGAATCACTGCTGTTGTAACAGCAAAACTACAAGAAGTGAAAATTGGCAGGCTGATTCAGGGAGGCAGATTGTAATGGTCTGAACTGGAATTGAGGCAGGACAAATGTAAGTATTCCAGTTTTCTTGGAATTAGTTTTAAAGGCTCACGTATTTTCAATTTACCAGAACAGCTGCAGGGTTTTGGTTTTTTTTTCCAAACCAAACAGTAGCTTCCACTTTCTACAGGACGGATGTTTAATTTTCCTGCTGTCATGTAGACTCTCCCTTGCAGTAAAAGCAGGAGTGGGAGGGAGAAAGAAAGACAAAACTGCACTGTCTAGTGCCTACAGCAGATGCTATGTGAGGCACAGACTGGGAAAAGCTACGTTGGCTCCACTGTCTTACTTACTGAGGAGCTGAGAATAGCAGAGCAAAGACCATCCAGAAGTTCAAACCGTCCTGACAGATGATGGGAGTCCAAGAAAGTTGTTGGTTTTTTGCCACAACAAAAAACCTTCCCCCAAGCCTAGCAATAACTGCATTTCTCTGATGGAAGCTGCACGGTCTTGAACTGGACAGCTGCAGCTCCCTTCATATGAGCATTTAAGCCACTAAAAAAATCCAGCTTCCAGAACCCAATTTGCAAACATATGTGAGTATGGAGGAGGAGGATCTTCATGCTGCATTCCACCTCCCCTCTCCTCCCTTCATTGTAATCTGTCTCAGAGCAAGGTTAGCTAGGACAGTATAGATTTACATTTGATACTGGTGGGGCTTTTAGCCTCACATCACACTTGTGTGTGTCTGTGTCTGTCCAAGTGCCTCACAAGCAATAAAGTGAAGATGCTTCAGGTATTCAGAGCATTCCCACTCCCTTCTCTGTGAGTTGCTCACTTAACCCCCTCCAGGAGGTCAGTCAGTATTTATTGTTCCTGTTGTTACAGTTGACGAAACTGAGGCTCAGAGAAGCTGAGTTACCCAATGTCTCACAGAGTCTTCATAGGCAAAGCTGGGAATAGAACCTAGGCATCTGATTCCTTTCTTAGCAATATGACAATCTTTTGTCTTGAGTTCCATTTTCCTGGAGCACTGGAAAGTCCCAGGACTGTGTCTTTATCAGTGTGAACATAACTGGGCTTGCCCTGGTTTAAAACCCTTTAGAATCTTTCCCAGTGTGCTCAATGTAATTGTAGTTTGAGGTAAACTGCTGTTAAGCAGTCTTGCGTCTGCTGATCTTCAGCATTCCAGTGTCTGCCAGGCTGTCGTAGCTGCTTCCATGGCAAGTTATGTTTTTCATTAAGGGGTGACAGCAACAATTGAGGCAATTAGCTGAAATGGTGTGATGGTGGTGGCCAGGGCATTACCCACCTGAGGAAACACAGCACAGCCCTGATGGGTATTCCCAGCAGAAATTCTGGGAATGCTGCAAGGCTGCGTGCTTGATGTCTTCATTTTCTGGAGATGGTTGCAGCAATTCTCCAAATGTTCTTGACTTTATACCTGAATGCTTTGATTGTCTGTTTACTTGGGGAAAAGGGGAATGCTTTAACTCCTTCCTTTCCAGACGGGAGTGACAGCTCTTCAATCCATTTGATCCTACTTTGGGAGATGGCGACAATGTGGGATTACTACTCTTCTATAGTAACTGCGCAAGGCCATGTGCTTTCCCTGCCACCTGGTTGTTTTGGGATTGGTTTTGGGTTTTTTTTTGTTTTACGTTAGTTGACAGTAAACACTGGGACGGCAATGCTTCAGGTATTCAGACCATTCCCAGGCCCCTCTCTCAGAGTTGCTTATTGCGTGTTTGCAGCCATGTAAAACTTAAAATCTGCTTTGGTTGTGCTGCTGAAAGTTTTTCTGCATGGGCAGCAGTGGGGATTAAAGTTCTTTTGTCCACACAACAGGCACCAGGGATGCAGGCTTCCTTTTTCACTATCCCCTAGTGCTGCAAGGAAACTCAGTCCCTGTGACCCATTCACTTAGCCTCTTTGCTGAGACAGGTGATACAAACAGTTGTTAGGTGGGGGGGAGGGTTTGAGGCCATTTGTCCATAAAGAGCTGGTCATTTCACATATCACAATGAACAGCCATAGGATGGTAATTTTCAGGCATCATCCGTTGCTGTGTGATACAAGGCATAAAGATGAAAGGCTTCATACATCATCTCTAGTCTTCTGAGCCACATAGTTCCCCATTCATTCTCTCTTTCTCTCACATGTGCCTATGTACATATATGAAATGATAACCTGGCACGCATGGCTCTGAAATGAGTTCAGTCATAAAGGAATGAATCAGAGCTTGTATGGAGCCTGCCACTTATGGGCAGGTATTCTGTTATGAACTGGTACAGAAGGACCAGTAATGCTGTTTCTTGAATTGGAATCTTCTAATCCACTTCGTCATTTGCTGGGTTGGTGCATTAGTTGGAAGATAGAGCAGTGATGCACGTCCTGCCCAGTCCTTTTGCACCTCTTCTTCTCTGGGCTAATATAGTACAGCTTTTGTATGGACAAAGGTCGGTTCAAGTCCCAAATGTAGGTTTGGTTTAAAAACAAGCTTTTCCAAAGCCAAACGTAGCTGGAAATGTTTCCATAGTGCTGTTTGTATAACTACAGAAACAGTTTAATTTGAAGGAATCATTTTCTCCTGCATGTTTGTGGCATCCAAAGTGGTGCACCATTCTGCTAAAGTATGCCTAGAACTGTACACAAGTGTGAACTTGACTACGTTTTTAATTGCACTAGGGAAGTGTAGTGCAAAAAGTAAGCAAAATTGTCAATCTTTAGAATTCTTCCTGTTTTTAATTATTTAACACTTGTAAATAAATATTCCTTCTTTTAAAGACAGAAAACTTAGATTTGAACCTTACAGCATCTCTTTAATTTTTGTATGTTTGGTTTCTTTGTCATTTTTGTTGCGTTTTATTTTTCAGTGAAGAATGACTGAAATCAGGAAGGCGGATTTTGGTAAGCTCAGAGAGCTGATAGGCAAAGTCCCATGGGAATTAAGACTGAGGGGAAAAACAACTGAGGAAAGTTGGCAGTTTTTCAAAGGGACGCTATTAAGGGCCCAAAAGCAAGTTATTCCGATGGTTAGGAAAGATAGAAGATGTGGCAAAAGACCACCTTGGCTTACCCTTGAGATCTTGCGTGACCTACAAAATAAAAAGGCGTCATATAAAAAATGGAAACTAGGTCAGATCACGAAGGATGAATATAGGCAAATAACACAGGAATGCAGAGGCAAGATTAGAAAAGCAAAGGCACAAAATGAACTCAAACTAGCTATGGGAATAAAGGGAAACAAGAAGACTTTTTATCAATACATTAGAAGCAAGAGGAAGACTAAGGACAGGGTAGGCCCACTGCTCAATGAGGAGGGGGTAACAGTAACGGAAGACTTGGAAATGGCAGAGATGCTTAATGACTTCTTTGTGTCGGTCTTCACTGAGAAGTCTGAAGGAATGTCTAGTATAGTGAATGCTTATGGGAAGAGGGTAGGTTTAGAAGAGAAAATAAGAAAAGAGCAAGTAAAAAATCACTTAGAAAAGTTAGATGCCTGCAAGTCACCAGGGCCTGATGAAATGCATCCTAGAATACTCAAGGAGTTAATAGAAGAGGTATCTGAGCCTCTAGCTATTATCTTTGGGAAATCATGGGAGACGGGGGAGATTCCAGAAGACTGGAAGGGGGCAAATATAGTGCCCATCTATAAAAAGGGAAATAAAAACAACCCAGGAAACTACAGACCAGTTAGTTTAACTTCTGTGCCAGGGAAGATAATGGAGCAGGTAATCAAAGAAATCATCTGCAAACACTTGGAAGGTGGTAAGGTGATAGGGAATAGCCAGCATGGATTTGTAAAGAACAAATCATGTCAAACTAATCTGATAGCGTTCTTTGATAGGATAACGAGCCTTGTGGATAAGGGAGAAGCGGTGGATGTGATATACCTAGACTTTAGTAAGGCATTTGATACGGTCTCGCATGATATTCTTATAGATAAACTAGGAAAGTACAATTTAGATGGGGCTACTATAAGGTGGGTGCATAACTGGCTAGATAACCGTACTCAGAGAGTAGTTGTTAATGGCTCCCAATCCTGCTGGAAAGGTATAACAAGTGGGGTTCCGCAGGGGTCTGTTTTGGGACCGGTTCTGTTCAATATCTTCATCAACGATTTAGATGTTGGCATAGAAAGTACGCTTATTAAGTTTGCGGATGATACCAAACTGGGAGGGATTGCAACTGCTTTGGAGGACAGGGTCAAAATTCAAAATGAGCTGGACAAGTTGGAGAAATGGTCTGAGGTAAACAGGATGAAGTTCAATAAAGATAAATGCAAAGTGCTCCACTTAGGAAGGAACAATCAGTTTCACACATACAGAATAGGAAGAGACTGTCTAGGAAGGAGTATGGCAGAAAGTGATCTAGGGGTCATAGTGGACCACAAGCTTAATATGAGTCAACAGTGTGATACTGTTGCAAAAAAAGCAAACATGATTCTGGGATGCATTAACAGGTTTGTTGTAAACAAGACACGAGAAGTCATTCTTCCGCTTTACTCTGCGCTGGTCAGGCCTCAGCTGGAGTATTGTGTCCAGTTCTGGGCACCGCATTTCAAGAAAGATGTGGAGAAATTGGAGAGGGTCCAGAGAAGAGCAACAAGAATGATTAAAGGTCTTGAGAACATGACCTATGAAGGAAGGCTGAAGGAATTGGGTTTGTTTAGTTTGGAAAAGAGAAGACTGAGAGGGGACATGATAGCAGTTTTCAGGTATCTAAAAGGGTGTCATCAGGAGGAGGGAGAAAACTTGTTCATCTTAGCCTCCAATGATAGAACAAGAAGCAATGGGCTTAAACTGCAGCAAGGGAGATTTAGGTTGGACATTAGGAAAAAGTTCCTAACTGTCAGAGTAGTTAAACACTGGAATAGACTGCCTAGGGAAGTTGTGGAATCTCCATCTCTGGAGATATTTAAGAGTAGGTTAGATAAATGTCTATCAGGGATGGTCTAGACAGTGTTTGGTCCTGCCATGAGGGCAGGGGACTGGACTCGATGACCTCTTGAGGTCCCTTCCAGTCCTAGAGTCTATGAGTCTATGACGCTTTTGAGAGTGTAAATTTGCAAATTTGTAAATTTGCAAACTTCTATTGTTGTTGACTGTAATGTATCCAGAGGTGTGCCTAGACAAGAACCCTGCCCCAAAAAGTACAATCAGAAACCCAGTCCTGAAATCATATCATTGCTGGGGGGAGATTCGAGCTTCCACTGAACCCCTTGAAGTCAACGGGCCTCCAGCATGATTGCCAGGGTCCACCAAGAAGATCTGATGGCAGGATCAGAACCTGAAACTTGGATGAGATACAAATGAGGGAGAGAACAAACAGGAGGATGGAGAAGGGAACGCCAGGCTACCATAAACACTTCAGATGGTGACTGAAGACTAATGTTGGTGAGCAAGAATATTTTTTGACGTAATAACTAGTTCAGTTCTTGTTGGAGTTTTGACTGAAGTGATGCTTCATGAGGGATTGGACGGAGGAGCAAATTGGAATTTTCTGTTGGCTCTAATGAGGGCACAAGAAGCTTGGGGTATAAGCACCTTCATGAGAAGCGATGGGTTCCAGGAGCATGCAGCTGGGTGGTAAAAATCTGCTTCCTGCCACACCCCCTTTTGCACTTTATTTTTGTTGGGGTTCAGACCCTCGGTCATGGGCTTCAGTGTGACCAATAAAATGTCAAAGTATGGAACCAGGGTGCAGGTGCCCCTTGTGACCCATGCATGATGGACACACGCACAACTGTCATCACTTAGCATCTCACTCCTACCTGCTCATGTGGTGCACACCTGTGGCCACTTGGCAATGAACCTGAGCCGCTCAGATCAAAGGCCCCTTTGTTCCCTCCTGTGTGTGTTTATTTTTGACCCACTTTTCATATAGCTGTGAGCTGTTTTACTCATGAATATACTTATATTTCACACCTGGTTTACTCTACTTCCTAGGTCATTTTTTAAACTATTGAGAGTTGTTTTGTGACTGTATATTACTGGAATTTTGGGCCAGATCCTCAGTGTATCTCCCTTGAAGTCAGTGCTGATTCACACCCACTGAGGACCTGGCCCTATCATTTTACCCTTGCTGAGTGTATCCAGACCACTTTCTACAGGGTAGAAAAAAAGATCTAAATGTAAAAGGATTGAAAAGAAGTCCAGGAAGAAAGCAGCAAAAGGAATAAACTACTCGGTGCAAGCGTCTGTCTTTGTCTCGTCATTGTTACAAACAGTCTGAACATTTATGCAGTTAAGACGGGGAAGTGGAAGATCTTTTACAAGTAATAAACTCATATTTGTCTCAGATTAAATGCAACACCTTAACACATGGGCGCCATATGGCCATAAACAGATGCAGCTTTCATGTATTTTGTCTTTTCTCCAAGGGGGAGGTTGTGATTGGTCCATATTATTAAAGATTAGTCGCCTGCTTTTAAAAAAGAAAGAGGAAAAGAACCCAAAGCTGTTTAGACTAGTAAAGTTTATAGAAGAAATAGCTTTTCCTTTGGCTGTCTAGTACACTAACACACAGAGCGAGGTCACACTTGCCAAAAGACAAGGGGTGTTCTTCTTCGAGTGCTTGCTCATATCCATTCCAAGTAGGTGCGCGCGCGCTGCGTGCACGTTCGTTGGAAGATTTTCTACCGTAGCAACACCCGGTGGGTCGGCTGGGCGCCCCCTGGCGTGGTGCCGCTATGGCACTGAATATATACCCCTGCCGACCCGTCCGCTCATCAGTTCCTTCTTACCGCCCGTGTCGGTCGTTGGAACAGTGGAGCGCAGCTAAGCTGACCTCCACTTCCCTAGCTATTCACTCGTTCTAGTACTATTGTGTATATAGTTTTATAGTTTATAGTTGTAGTTAACACTTTTAATAACCTTTGTAAACCTAGTTAGTGTATATAGTTCAGAGGGTTGGGGATTAGCCCCTTCCCCTCTCCCGGTGCCCAGGCCCATGCCTGGTTCACCAGGCTTCAAACCGTGCTCGGCCTGCCAGCGGCCGATGCCAACGGGAGACCCCCACGACTCCTGCCTAAAGTGCCTGGGGGAATCCCATCTGACAGATAAGTGCCGGATTTGCAAGTCTTTCAAGCCGCAGACAAAAAAGGAGCGGGACTTTCATCTAAAGCAGCTTCTAATGGAAGCGGCCCTCACTCCTCCGTCTTCGGCACCGAGCGCCGCACAGTTCGCGTCAGGGAGAAGTGCCTCATCAGCACCAGAGAGTGCCGGCACTGCCAAGATGCCCTGGCACCAGCCTTCATCGGCCCAGAAACCAGCCCAGCACCGCTCCCTCTCCCCACGTGCCAAAAAGGCCAAAGCTCCTGTGGCTCCGATATCTACACCGCAGTCTGAGCAGCAGCCGAAACCGAGTCACCCGGCACCAACAACTGCCACGGCACCGGCAATCTCAGCACCGTTGATTCCAGCCAGGTGAGAGCCGTCGAGTCCGGTGCATGACAGCTCCCCGGCACATGCCGAGGTCAAGCTTATTGTTCCCACCACGCCAGAGACCTTTTCGACGGCGAGGGAACTCATTGCTCTAACGGAGCCCACCCTGCCCCAACCCCTGGCACCGCCGGTGCGGGTTATTGTGTCAGCAGGGAAGCCTGCCTTAGTCAGGCCATCTTCCATCGACACCGCAGGCAGGCACCACTTGAGATTGAGGTCTCGCCAGCGCTCCCGATCTCACCACCGGTCCCGATCTCGACGCCACTCGCAGTCCCGGTACCGATCTCCTTCTCGGCACTGGTCGTACTCGCGGTACCTTTCCAGATCCCACTCTCCGGACCGATACTCCAGACAGTGGTCCAGCTCCCGGCACCGTTCGCGCCGCAGCCACTCCCACCATAGAGCTTCACGATCCCGGCCGACCTCCCGGCACCGCGCTGGTCACAGGTCCTGGTCAACCTCTTTGCACTGGTATGACTCCCGGTACCGCTCTCCTGTGAGGCATGGCGTTCGATACTCTACGCACAGGGCTCCTCCTCACGTGCACTCTGCTCTGCCATGGCCATCACGGCACCTATCTGAGTCTTCGCATGCTGATAGCGTCGTATATGGAGATTCAGAAACGCAGAGCCGTGTCCTCCAGGAGCCTCAGGGCACGGAACAAGCACCTCAGTGGTCCTTCTGGACACCTTGGGCATATCACCAGGCCCAAGGCGAACCCACGGTTCCATCTCGTTCCGCCCCGTCGGAACATCGAGCACCAGAGGCCACTGTTAGCCACCCTCCTCCAGCGAGTACGGACGACTCGGCTCTTGCGCCGGATCCTCAGGTGTTCCTGAACCCTAATGCTCCTCCAGAAGAGGAGTCACTCAACGAGCCAACCGTGCCGGGTCTGTCGTCCTCCTCTTTGCCAGACGAGGCAGTAGCCGGTACTTCTACATCGGGCCCGCCCCGATCGACCTCCGAGCCCACCAGGACCTTCTCCGGCAAGTCGCCTTAAACATCAACCTTCAGGTGGAGGAGGTCCCGGAGGTGGAAGACCCGGTTTTAGACATACTATTGGCGGATGCCCCAACTCGGGTGGCTCTGCCATTCATCCGTTCCATCCAGGCCAAAGCAGACACCATTTGGCAATCCCCGGCGTCTATCCCTCCCACGGCCAGAGGCATGGAAAGGAAATATATGGTACCCTCTAAAGGGTATGAATACTTATATACCCATCCTCCTCCATGCTCTCTGGTCGTTCAATCTGTGAACGAGAGAGAGCACCGTGGCCAGCAAGCCCCTGCCCCAAAGTCACGGGAGGCTAGAAGGATGGATCTACTGGGGCGAAAAGTTTACTCTGCTGGAGGCCTCCAACTATGGGTGGCTAACCAACAGGCTTTGCTCAGCAGGTATAATTATAATACCTGGCAATCGGTGGGTAAGTTCGCTGAACTGGTCCCACAGGACTCCCGCGCGGAATTCCAAGCCCTTCTGGAGGAAGGGAAGAAAGTATCATAGACTTCTCTGCAGGCCTCGACGCTGCTGATTCGGCGGCCAGAACTGTGGCCTCGGGGATTACAATGCAGAGAATATCCTGATTGCAGGTATCAGGCCTACCTCCTGAACTGCAACACACTATTCAGGACCTCCCTTTTGATGGACAGAGCCTTTTCTCTGAGAAAACAGACCCTAGACTCCAGAGTCTCAAAGACAATCTTGTCATCATGCGTTCCCTCGGGATGCATACTCTGCAAACCCAACGGAGGTCCTTCTGCTCCCAGCCTCAACGCCCTTACCCCCCGCCCAGACCACGACAAGACTTTAACAGGAGGCGTGGTCGTGGGAACCGCAGACAGCAGTCGGTTCCCAAAGGGACCAGAATAACGGTCCCACCAAACCATCAGAGGGACCAAAACCGAACTTTTGAAGGTGCACCCGAGAGCAGAGCACCAGTCCTTTCCCCAGGATCCTCTTCAGTTTTCCAGCCACCTTTCCTCCTTCCTCTTTGCGTGGGCCCAACCTCAGACCGTTGGGTCCTATGCACAGTGGAATTTGGATACCACCTCCAATTTATTTCGCTCCCTCCTTTCCACCCTCCCTCCCTGTCCCTCTTCAGGGACCCCTCCCATGAGCAATTCCTCTGGCAAGAGGTTCGTACGCTCCTCTCCATCGGAGCTATAGAGGAGGTACCGGAGGAGTTCAGGGGCAAGGGGTTTTACTCCCGATATTTCCTAATCCCCAAGGCGAAAGGGGGTCTCTGACCCATCCTGGACCTATGCGGTCTCAATGTCTTTCTGAAGAGGTTGAAGTTCCGCATGGTGTCCCTGGGGACCATCATCCCATGCTTGGATCCCGGAGACTGGTACACTGCTCTCGACATGAAGGATGCATACTTTCACATCACCATTTACCCTCCGCGCGGATGGTACCTACGGTTTATGGTGCGCAACCAACATTTTCAATTTGCCGTCCTCCCTTTTGGTCTCTCTACCGCCCCGCGCGTCTTTACAAAGCGCATGGCTGTAGTGGCTGCCTTCCTCCGCCTTACATGTTTTTCCTTACCTAGACGACTGGCTTATTCGCGGGACCTCCGAGGTTCAAGTCACCAGGCATGTTGCTATCGTCACGGACCTATTCCAGCGGTTGGGCCTGATGATCAATCTAGAGAAGTTAGTACCGTTATATAAGGCGCTGGTGAGACACCATCTGGAATATTGTGTGCAGTTCTGGTGTCCCATGTTCAAGAAGGATGAATTCAAACTGGAACAGGTCCAGAGACGGGCTACTAGGATGATCCGAGGAATGGAAAACCTGCCTTATGAAAGGAGACTCAAAGAGCTTGGCTTGTTTAGCCTGGCCAAAAGAAGGCTGAGGAGGGATATGCTCGCTCTATATAAATATATCAAGGGGGTTAACGTTAGGGAGGGAGAGGAATTATTTAAGTTTAGTACTAATGTAGGCACGAGGACGAATGGGTATAAACTGGATATTAGGAAGTTTAGACTTGAAATTAGACGAAGGTGTCATAAACAGATAGCTAAGGGTTAATGTCTCTTTCACCTGAAGCACCTGACCAGAGGACCAATCAGGAAACCGGATTTTTTCAACTTTGGGTGGAGGGAATTGAGTGTCTGTGTCTTTGTTTTCTGGCTGCCTGCTTTCTCTGAGCTTTGGAGAAGTAGTTCTACTTTCTAGTCTTCTGTTTCTAAGTGTAAGGACAAAGAGATCAGATAGTAAGTTCTATGGTTTCTTTTCTTTGGTATTTGCATGAATATAAGTGCTGGAGTGCTTTGATTTGTATTCTTTTGAAATTAGGCTGTTTATTCAATATTCTTTTAAGCAATTGACCCTGTGTTGTATCATCTAATACAGAGAGAACATTTGTACTTATTTTTCTTTCTTTTTATATAAAGCTTTCTTTTAAGACCTGTTGGAGTTTTTCTTTACTTCAGGGAAATTGAGTCTGTACTCACCAGGGAATTGGTGGGAGGAAGGAATCGGGGAGATCTGTGTGTTGAATTGCTAGCCTGATGTTGCATTCCCTCTGGGGGAATAGGAAAGTACTTTTTGTTTCCAGGATTGGGAACAGAGAGGGAGATTCACTCTGTTTGGATTCACAGAGCTGGTGTCTGTGTATCTCTCCAGGAGCACCTGGAGGGGGGAAGGGAAAAAGGATTATTTCCCTTTGTTGTGAGACTCAAGGGATTTGGGTCTTGGGGTCCCCAGGGAAGGTTTTTCAGAGGGACCAGAGTGCCCCAAAACACTCTAATTTTTTGGGTGGTGGCAGCAGGTACCAGGTCCAAGCTGGTAACTAAGCTTGGAGGTTTTCATGCTAACCCCCATATTTTGGACGCTAAGGTCCAAATCTGGGACTAAGGTTATTACAGAAGGTTTCTAACCATTAGGGGAGTGAAGTTCTGGAACAGCCTTCCGAGGGAAGTAGTGGGGGCAAAAGACTTATCTGGCTTTAAGACTAAGCTTGATAAGTATATGGAGGGGATGTTATGATAGGATAGTTTAATTTGGGCAATTGATCTTGGATTATCACCAGATAAGTCTGCTCAATGGTCTGCGGGGAGATGTTGGATGGGATGGGAACTGAGTTACTGCAGAGAATTCCTTCTTGGGTGCTGGCTGGTAAGTCTTGCCCACATGCTCAGGGTTTAGCTGATCGCCATATTTGGGGTCGGGAAGGAATTTTCCTCCAGGGCGGATTGGCAGGGGCCCTGGGGGGTTTTCGCCTTCCCCTGCAGCGTGGGGCATGGGTCGCTTGCTGGTGGATTCTGTGCAGCTTGAGGTCTTCAAACCAATTTTGAGGATTTCAATAACTCAGTCCTGGGTTAGGGGTTGTCATAAAAGTGGATGGGTAGGGTTCTGTGGCCTGCCTTGTGCAGGAGGTCAGACTAGATGATCATATTGGTCCCTTCTGACCTATGAGTCTATGAGAAGTCTACTCTAGTGCCCACTCAAAGAATAGAATTCATCGGGGCCATTCTAGACTCCACACGCGCAACAGCCTGCCTTCCACTACCCCGGTTTCGGGCACTAGTTTCGGTCATAGAAAGCCTCCAAACTTTTCCGACAACCTCGGCCTGCACCTGCCTCAGCCTTCTCAGTCACATGGCTGCGTGCACTTTTGTAACCAAGCACACCAAACTACGCTTGCGTCCCCTTCAAACCTGGCTTGCCTCAGTTTACCGCCCAGGCAGGGACACTATAGACGTGATCGTCACAGTTCCTCAGAGCGTCTTAGGCTCCCTCAACTGGTGGCTAACCCTTCGCTGGTGTGTGCAGGGATGCCGTTCCAACTGAGACAGCCCTCAGTGTCCCTAACAATGGACGCGTCTTCTCTCGGCTGGGGGGCACACCTAGGCCATCATCGCACGCAAGGCCTCTGGTCATCTCAAAAACTAGCTTTGCACATAAACGTCCGTGAGCTGAGAGAAGTTCACCTCGCATGCCAGACGTTCCAACATCATCTGCAAGGACGTTGTGTACTAGTACTCATGGACAACACAACAGCAATGCACTACATAAACAAACAGGGAGGGACTCGATCCTCCCCACTTTCTCAGGAGGCGATCCAACTGTGGGAATTTTGTATAGCCCACTCTATAGACCTTGTAGCGTCCTTCCTCCCAGGGGTCCGGAACACTCTGGCAGACCATCTCAGCAGATCCTTTCTCTCCCACGAGTTGTCACTCCTCCCGGACATTATACATTCCATCTTCCAGAAGTGGGGCTTTCCCCACATAGACCTATTCGCTTCCCGCAACAACAGGAAGTGTCAGAGGTTTTGCTCCTTCTAGGGCCTTGCCCCAGGCTCAATATTGGACGCCTTCCTAATCTCTTGGGCGAACCATCTGCTTTACGCCTTTCCACCTTTTCCGATGGTGCACAGGGTTCTCGTAAAGCTTCGCAGGGACAGTGCTCGACTGATCCTGATCGCCCCTGCGTGGCCCCGACAATACTGGTACACCATGTTGCTGGACCACTCGATAGCCAACCCAATCCCCCTACCCCTTCATCAGGATCTGATAACAAAGGACCACGGCAGGCTTCTCCACCCAGATCTGCAATCCCTCCATCTAACAGCGTGGCTCCTGCATGTTTAACCCAATCGGAGTTACAATGCTCTGTTCCGGTGCAAGAGATACTCCTGGGTAGCAGGAAACCTTCTACGCGGTCTACTTACTTAGCCAAGTGGAAACAGTTTTCCTGCTGGTTTCACTCGCAGAATGTTGCCCCTGCAGAGGTCCCTATCCCTACCATTTTGGACTACCTCTGGTATCTAAAGCAACAAGGCCTCGCTATCTCATCTCTGCGAGTGCACTTGGCGGCTATTTCTGCTTTCCACCCCAGAGAGGGTACTTACTCTGTCTTCTCCCACCCTATGGTCTCGAGGTTCCTCAAAGGCCTGGAGCGTCTATACCCCTTAGTACGACGCCCCGCTCCTTCCTGGGACCTCAATTTAATTCTGACAAGACTTACGCTCCCCCCGTTCGAGCCATTGGCAACCTGTTCACTCCTATATTTATCATGGAAAACAGCCTTCCTTGTAGCCATTACATCGGCTAGGAGAGTCTCTGAGCTTCAGGCTCTGATGGTGGACCCGCCATACACAGTGTTCCACAAGGACAAGATGCAGCTATGCCCACATCCGGCGTTCCTCCCCAAAGTAGTCTCGACTTTTCATCTCCACCAGGACATATTCCTACCGGTCTTCTTTCCCAAACCTCATACATCTCGTAGGGAGCAGAAGTTACATTCGCTCGACGTCCGTAGGGTGCTCGCCTTCTATATTGACCGTACGAGACCCTTCCGCAAAAAGCCCCAACTCTTTGTTGCAGTGGCGGACAGGATGAAAGGTCAGCCCGTCTCCGCTCAGAGGATTTCGTCCTGGGTAACTGCGTGCATTCGCACTTGCTACGAGTTAGCTCATACCTCTCCGGGTCATATTACCGCACATTCCACCAGGGCCCAGGCCTCGTCAACCGCCTTCTTAGCTCGAGTACCTATTCAGGAGATATGTCGAGCAGCTACGTGGTCTTCAGTACACACCTTCACTTCCCATTATGCCCTGGTGCAGCAGCCCAGAGACGATGCAGTCTTCGGCTTAGCAGTTTTGCATTCTGCAGTTTCTCACTCCGACCCCACTGCCTAGGTAAGTCTTGGGATTCACCTACTTGGAATGGATATGAGCAAGCACTCGAAGAAGAAAAGACAGTTACTCACCTTTGTAACTGTTCTTCGAGATGTGTCGCTCATATCCATTCCAAAACCCGCCCTCCTTCCCCACTGTCGGAGTAGCCGGCAAGAAGGAACTGAGGAGCGGACAGGTCGGCAGGGGTATATATTCAGTGCCATAGCGGCACCACGCCAGGGGGCGCCCAGCCGACCCACCGGGTGTTGCTAGGGTAGAAAATCTTCCGACGAACGTGCACGCGGCACGCGCACACCTACTTGGAATGGATATGAGCAACACATCTCGAAGAACAACAGTTACAAAGGTGAGTAAATGTCTTTTACCCCTGGTGTCCTGGCCAAATTCCCATGCGGGAAATTACATTCTGTCTCCCTAAATTCCTCTTGGAGTTTCAGTTGGAAACTAACCTCTGCCACAAAGGATGGTTGTTGGGAGATGCTGTGGTCTAATTCCGCCTCCACCACAGGTGCTGAGCAGAGCACCTACCATCTCAGTATCTTAATTTCCCCAGCTGTAAAACAATACTTCCTAGTTCTTATGGCTGGGATGCAGTTGTCTGTCTGTACAGTGCTCTGAATAGGAGAAAGCTCAGGCTAAATATCGCTACATGTAAGCTCCATTACTGTAGGTGTGTTTAATTTAAAAAATGGTATCATTAGCCTTATTCATATGGCTCAGCAAAGGGCCCAGCCTTCCATGTCAACCTTCAAACAAAAAGCAAATGTTCATGCTGGTTGTATAGACCCTTGAAAACAGGAAATACTGAACCTGGGTTTAAGCTGCCAACAAACAAGGCTTTGCCAGCATGTGGAGACTCTGACAACTAGTGCTTGAGGGCCGGAGGAATTTTTTCTCCAAGTGATCCAATCCATGGCACGGAATAGACAAGGGGTACACAGAATCTTATTGTTAGTTACACAGTGCCTTGTGAGAGGGAAAACAGTTACGCTATGTCTGAGCTAATGTGACACTTGGCAGCTCCCTGAAGGCAAAACAAGAGACACCTGTGCGGGCACAATGCAGTGTACAGCTTAGCCGCAGCACAGCAGTTTGAGTGCGTCTCAGCTTTGCATGGGCTCAAAGGGCAAAGTTCAGATCCTGATCCAAGCGTTCTCAGAGTTTGGAGCTAGTCGGGAATGCACAGGTTTGGGCTAATCCCTGTTACTGGCTGCTGGTGGCAAACCTGATGAGTCTGCAAGATTAGTCTGTACATTCTCAGAGGAAAAAAATGGCCACAGCTGGAGGTGATTCCCCAAAGGGAAGCAACAGAAGATTTCCCCACCGAGCACTAATTTCCTTCACTCTGAGCAAAAACCGTGGAGAAAGTGCGAAAAAGCAGAGCAAAGGGACCAACAGGAGATAAAACCTGCTCCATGGCCTCTAGTCTCGGCCTAGTCCTGCCCTTGAGAAGCTGCAAACTGGGAATCCACTCAAGCTGGTGTAGGAAGAGCTAATGCTGATTGAAGGGAATTGCTAAGGGGAGACTGCATCTTGTCTGATCACCATCAAGCCCATTTTTGAAACTTGGCAGTAGCTGAGAGTGCAGAGGATCCTGCATGGTAAGGCCCAGCAGGCGCCCACTGGACTCTTAGCCACATGTGATTATGGGGAAAGGGGATGTGGCAGGTGAGTTTTGAATACCTGACACATGAGACGAAGTGGCCCCCTTGGAGGCTAATTCCGAATACACTCATGTTTCCCCTTTGTCCCTCAGAAACCCAGAGTCACTGTATCTGAGCTATTATAACTAATGGCCTATTGAAATGCAGTGTGGTCTACTGGTTAGTATAGGACTGAGGAGTTTTATTCTTGGGTTTTATTCCCACTTCTGCTGCTGACTTGTGGGACCTTGGACAAATCACTTCGCTATTCCATGCCTCTGTTTCCCTATCTGTGAAATGGGGTGTATTATCAGCCGGGTTCATTCATTACTATTTGAGAAGTATTCCGAGACTGTAAGGTGAAAGAGTTGGAGAAGTGCCAGGTATTATTTATAGCTTTAGAGGGTTTGATCTCTCCCAGCAGAAATAGTTCCTGATACTATCTCATGGGAATAATACCATCCACTTACCTCTGCTCATGCTCTCCAGTTCATCTACTAGCAGCCACTTTAAAGTGCACTCTTTGTAGGTGCGAAAAGCACTCACTAGCTTTAAGTTTGCCTGTGGGGTATTGCCACGGCTGGGTTTTGGCTGTTAACAATCTCTTTGTATGGGGGTAGAGGCAGCAGTCCTGTGAGCTGCCACCTGTTGTTAATCTAGCCCCGGCTAATCCATTCTGCACTGTGTCAGCAGTTCAAAAGGGCACTGTTAGTATTTTTTGCCAACTTCAATTAATGTGAGATTTCGGAGGCCCCCTCTGATCACATTTCATCTGTCATGAGTCAGGAACAAAATAGACAGATTCCAGTTGGGAGGAGAGAAGAGAAGGAGTTTATTGCAAACAAAAACAACAACAACAACAACAGTTGGGCCTCCTCAGACAGCGCTGCGAGTAATTCAGTTCATTTTGACTCCTTTTAAAAAAGAATTGGCACCTAGAAATGCCAATCCCTCCCACCTCACCAAAAAAAAAAAAAAAAAGTTCTAAGTGCAATAACTTACTCCCAAAACAATTCAAAAAGAACCAAGATGCAAAGCGGTTTGTTCTTTTTTTAATATTACACTGTAATGAACTTGTAATACATGTCTGTATAGGCAGTAAAATTGCATGGCACAAACCTCACATTGCAATATGTTTTCATGATTTTTTTACTCATTTTTTTTCCTGAACTTTTTTTTTAATTTTATTTTTTTAATATATTCTACCCCAGGCTGTTAAGCTAAAGAAAAAAGTTGCGTTTATACAAGGTTACAATATTTTACAGCAAGGCCAATAATATTGATTGAGGTTTGTTTTCTTTCTTTCTCCTTCTCTCTCATTCTCTCTTTCAAACACTGCACACCTAAACTGATATATTATCATACACTGAAAACTGTCCTTCAAAATCAGTAGTATAGAAGTCCTAGCTCTATCTATATATCTAGCTATGTGGGATTGGGTGGGTAATCATGTTACCAGCAGAGTTACTAGGTACACGGTCAGGCTTTCACCGCCCTGCAGTACCATCAGCAGAGGTGAGACTGGCCGAATGAGTTTCAAGCTGATTCTGCCCCAGTTCCCATTTGGGTTCAATCTGTTTGCTTTTCGCTGTGTCAGTCAGAACAGCAAAATAAACACAGTCCTGCATGGCTATTTGATTATTTTTGCAGCCCTTTCCAGGAAACTACCTTTTCGCCTTTGTTTGTTTTTAGAGTGTTTTACAACATACTGCGAGGTCTGGGTGTACGCTGTCAAAAAGGAACACATGGGGAAAAAACCCACCCCATAGAAACACACATGCTCTGCCCTGTATATACACATCTGTACAGTACACACTATCCAGATACATACTGATCACATACAGACACTGTGGTATGTACACTTAACACACATTGCATATACATACATACAGGGCACTCATGCTTTACATACTATACATATAAGTCTGCATACAATGCACATCCCTCCCACACATGCCTTTGAACATATGGACATGTTTACACATGGATACACACAGACACACTTTTCTCTTGTGTTTTATTATCTAGTCATGACCGGCCGGGACCCCCTCAATACTAATGCCTGAGAGATGAAGCTCTGAATTCATAGCACGTTTTAAAGGAACCCACACAAGCACAGCAGCTGGCTTAAGGGCCTGTGAGGAGCTTGGCCAAGAGGAGTTTTGGAACCTGCTGTGTGCAGGTAAGCAAGTCCTCTTGCCTCAACACTCACCTACGCACACAGCCCAGTGATTTCTTAAGATGCTTGTTCTGCAGCAGCAGCATGGCATTTCATACCCTTTCAGAGACCTGCAAATTCCATGTGCCAAAGCTGGAGCAAATGCATCTCCATTCCCTCTAGAGTGGGATTACGGTAAAGCATTGTGGTTCTTGAAGTGTGGTCTGTGGCTCAGGGGGAGCTCTCCCTGGTGATTAGCAGAGGACAGCAATGTGCAAGCCAAGGGGATTGGGGACAAAAGGTAATGAGTAAAGGTTTGCAAGTTGTTACAAAAGCGATTCTACTCCCAATAAAGCTGTGCTGCCAGGCACCTGGATAGCGATCTACACTCTGCTGCTTGTAAAACCAGCTCCGAAAACCATGCTGCTGTTGCTATCAATTTTGCCCATTCCTATTTCCAAACCCCAATGTCTGCCCCCTCTTGTGTTTCCAATGGTGGTTGTGCAAGGTGGCAGCTGCTTTCGTCCCTCTTGGTGGCATAGCCATATGGCCACACTCGCTGCTGTTCAGGGGAAAGTTTTGTAAATCAACTGCCTCTAGATACTAGCAGAGGGCACAGGAGACCGCAAAACCCCATTGCGGGCATTGGTCCCAGGCCCCAAGAGAGCGAGTCGTCTTCTGCTCATTAGACACAGCTGTTGAGCTGTTTTGAAAATTCCCTCAGCAGGTATTATTATTATTGTTAGTTCTCGTACTGTAGCACCTAGCCATTTCGGTCATGGAGCAGGCTCTGGTATACGAGGAGCTGTGCAAACACAGATCAAAAAAGCCAGTTCCTGCCCCAAAGAGCTCACTTGTGGGCTGGTGCCCTGTGTCTTGTGAAATATGGCTGGTTTGTTTTCCTTTCTAAAGGCATAGCCAGAGCAAATTCATCACAATGGCAAATTATAGAGCGGAGCAAAGCCCTAGCTAAAGGACGTATTGACAGGGTCATAAAGAGAATAAACATGAATCTAAAAGTGCCATCCCAGCACCTCAATATAGAGGAGGCGTGAAAGACTCAGCAGTGCCATTGTGATAATTAGGAAAGCAGAGCAATCTGCAGCTGGGCTAAAGGAAGTGCTAGATTTTAAAATATTTCTTTTCTAGTTAATTTAACAGTTGGGTAAACACAAATTCTTAAAAAAACTAAAAAAAATTGCTTCAGAGTAGCTCATAGAAGCTTCCTTGCCTAGCTGTGATTTCTGATGCTTTCGAATGTCGCCACTGATTATTTCAGCCTTACTTTGGGTATCAACATTGGGGCCCTGTGCAGAAGTGAAAATCAGATGGAAGCTCCCGTTGAGCGTGAGCGAGAGCATCTGAAACAGTGGCAGGTATTGCTTAGCTAACACTTCATTTGGAATGCCAGATCCCACCGTCACTGTGTTGAGCTAGCCAAGGTTGCAGAGCTGGGCACTATTGGTTGTTTTCAAAATAAATGTAATGACGCTAAAGAATAAGGATTTTAAGATAAGTGAAATTTGGGGCTGAACTACCCTGCTAATGTCATGTCTTGGCTATAGAGTGGTGAGTGCTCAGTACCCTGCTGGATTGGGCCCAGTCCTATCCTGTGCTCCTCTATAACTGTGGAGATAACATCCCCTAACAGCTCCTGCCACACCCCCGGCAATATTTGTTTCTCACTAAAAATGTAGCAAAGAGCAGCTCTCCTCGTGTGTAGTGCACAGGCGCTGCCTCCAGCTGAGGCTGTTTGTAGTTCCCCTGTGAGAGGAGGCTTGTGCCTGATGTGTAAGTGAAGGAGCATGTTTTACTGCTGAAGGCTGTGGAGTGCAACAATCCTCGGCTAAGGCAGAGACTTTCTGGGAACTGTCTCTACGTAGCCCAGGGCCACCTCGTTTTCAGTGACAGATGTAAGTCCATTTCGGTGGTGGGGATGAGGGAAAAGGCAAATGTTGGGCTAATGGGGGAGGAGTACTGTACTGAGTTCCCTTCACCCCCAATCCCTCCCCCCACACCACACACACAAACATCAAATTCCAGCTCAAATTTACAGGATAGGTTTGTCGTCCCCCCCAAAATCTAGCATCTCTTTAGCAAACTGTGTGAGATCATGGCGTGTAGGAGAACACTGCTTCCTTTCCAAGGCCGAGCCTCTGCAGAGTCCCAGCTGGTATGGGGAGGATAGTGTAGGCAACTGTCCCTCCAACAGCTGCTTAGTTCAGGCCGCCTGGATTTAGAAAGCATAGTGGTGACATTAAGTAGCTGGGAGCCAGAGTGAACCATGGAGTCTGTCTTTGTCCAACAGACTCAGTAAGGGATCCTCTTTATGGTCATCCCACCTGGATCCTGTCTCTTTTCTTCTCTACAGGGCAGACGCTGGCAGAAGTACTTTTCAACTGACAAAGGGCTGTTCAGTTTTGCTGAGGCGGTTTGGAGTGGGCGCTAGATCTGCCTCAGCATCACACTGGGGGCTTGGCAGTTAGATTTCTGCTTAAATAACATTTTAAAAGATTTTTTGTAAAATCAAGTAGCAATGGGCTGAGGAAGTGAAAACAACAATCAAGGCAAGCTGGCTCTTTTCTCCTGCAGCTTTGGACAGCCAAACCCAGGAGCTTTGCACTAGGGCAGGGTGAGGGTGAAAATGACCAGATCAGAAATGTTGTTGATGCAGAATGAAGGGCGAAAACTAAATGAGCTTCAACAGTGGGGAAAAGACAGTTTGGGCCTCAGTCCTTCAACTGGAGCCTGGGGTTCTGCACAAGCCTCTGAGGCCACCTACTTGGATTCTATTCCATGCTCTGGAGCTTAGAGGTTAAAAAATCCTTCAGTTTTTATTAGGGAAAGGAGCTTTTACTAACTCTGGGCAGGTGGGGGTTGCATTGTTTTTTTGTGGAAGAGGGGCTTAAAATGTGAGTGGTTTTTTTTTTTAACTTTGACAGTGTCTCTCTAAAACATACACGAAACTGGAGAAACTTTCAAGGGCCTAAGTTCCCCCCCGTGACTCTGGCCGATGTGGCAGGTAGCCTTGTTGCAGCAAATTAAAAACCCACGCAGGGAACATATGCCTAATCCAGCGGTTCTCAGACTGTGGGGTGAGACCCCAAAGTGGGTCATGACCCTGTTTTAATGGGGTCACCAGGGCTGCATTAGACATGCTAGGGCCCAGGTTCTGAAGCTGAAGCCCGAGCACCACTGCCCAGGGCTGGGGCTGAAGCCAAACCCTGAGCCCCAACACTTGGGACCAAAGTCCAAGCCCTACTGCTTCAGCCCTGGGCAGCGGGGCAAAGGTTACAGTGCCCTACCCCAACCCAGAGCTGAAGCCCTTAGGCTTTGCCCCATCCCCCGGGGCAGGCAGGCTCTGGCTTCAGTCCCTTCTCCTGGGGTTGTGTAGTAATTTTTGTTGTTTGAAGCAGGTTGCAATGAAATTTGAGAACTGCTGGCTGATCATTAAGTTAATCTTCTACCCTGAGGCACAGCTCCTGCTCATCCTTGGCTGACATAGACTCACATGGACTTCTGGATATGTGCATGTCCCAACTGCTGAGTGTGGGGGAAAGATTCGCTTAGAATTCTACTGACCCCAAAGACTTTTGAGGAAAAAGAGACAGAAGTATTAGTGTCACTTAGTCTAATAAATACATATGAATGTTAGATCTAATATAGCTGTATTATTTATATAGGGCACAGCAGTGTGCTAGGCAGTACATAAATAATAATAATATATACACATAGCCAGAAACCTGAATTTTGGAAGTAGTTTCTTTGGAGACATTCCAAACCATTGTGAAACAAGACTCTGAAAAGAACCCTTAATACTCTCAAATGAACTGACTTCCTAGCACCCAGAGACAAGGAGGTGTGGTAATGTCTTTCACTGAACCAATTTCTGTTGGAGAGAAAGACAAGTCTCTCTCCCTAACAGACGTTGGTCCTATGAAAGAACCTCACCCACGTTGTCTCTTCAATAGCCTGGAACTGACATGGCTACAATAGCACTCGCTATTGTCCTTAACATGTTAGGCCAAGTTCATCCTGATTGAATGCTCTGGAAGTTACTGGATTTACACGTGGGATGAAATGAGCCTCCACATCACATGGGATAGCCAGGTCCACCCTTGCTTTTGTGAAAAGAGAGAGGTGAAGCTATCATGCAGCTTCTCTTTCTCGTAAGCCAAGGTGCCAAAGCCAGCTGCCCCTAGCCAATGCTGTTTAACATCAACACTTGAGGCATGTGCATGTGTTACATATGCTGACAGAATTACCCTGTGCTGTTTCTAGTGCTGCTTCAAGTATCCATGGCTTTATCTGAGACTATCCCTGGCACCGCAGACTCAATGGAAAGGTTGGAAAGAACGTGGCCTCACAGGAAAACTCACCCAAAGGTTTACAGTTTAACTTTGAATAGTTAATACAGCCCCGGGTACCAGGAAACAAATAGGAACTACAGTAAGAAATACCATTGACTCAAAGGAAACAGAGCCCGGGGAGGTTCTACCTGTCTGCACCCTGCTGACCAGCATTTCAGAGGACGCAGACTACTGCATGCTGTTCAGTAGGAGGATGGTGGTGAAATGACAAGGGATCATTCCGTACATGCAGCCGCTGTCCTGGAATCAGTGTGTGCGTGGAGGATTCCACAACACATGAAAGCCAGCAAGCAGGGGGCGCATGCTAGCGCTTGAGCTGTGATTCAAGGGAATCTTGCTTCTGCTATGAAGACCAACAGACCCATGCTGGGCAGGGCCCACATAGCAGCTGCACTTATACAGTTGCTAGCTGTAGGTAAATGCCAGTAACTGCTGACCCGATAAACACCTTTTAAAAAGATGGAAGATTAAAGGCCTGCCATGCCCTCCCTGCTGTGGACCTGTGCTTACAAACCAACTAACACCAGCTTTTTCCTAGAAGAGGCAAAAAAAACCTTAGCTTATTGGGTGTTAATCCCCTCTGAGCACCTAAGAGGCAGAAGAGGGGCACTGGGAAGCTCCTATCTCCCTTAATGAGCTTGAATGGAGGTGAGTGAAGTAGGGTGTAGCTGATAGGCTTAGCCTGTAACTTGAAGCTTTTCCAGCAATGGTGGTACTTAGCTCTAGCCCGGAGGTGTGCTGTAGGAAAAGACATACCATCCCTTTCCCCAGCCTCCCTTGGCATCTCTGCAAGTCTTTGCTTCAGCTAAGCTTGCACAACACCAAGAGGAACTGGGGCAGGAGCCAATGGGGGTAATTTCTCTTTCTTTTGGGCCAAGATTCTCCCCCTAGCTCTATTGCAAACTCAAATCGCTAGTTGTGACTCCTGCTAAGAGGCCAAAAGTGATGGCCCTGCGCCCACCCCAGCAGGTGCCTCCTTGCTGGTGCCAGGCATCACCCCTGCAGCTGTTGCCTATATGGGACAGAATAAAATGGATTAGAAAAGACACTTCAATACATGGGTGGAGGGAGGGGGAAACCAACAGAAAATGATTGGTGGCTGATTGGAAAGTCTGATCTGGTATCAGAAAAGGCGGGGGGGGGGGGGGAAATGCCCTGGTTATTGGGAAACGCAAGCATGACAGTGAAAGGGAAATGTTAAAAGAAAACCCAAGTCTAGCTGGGATAGGAGCGACTCCGCCACTTCCTCTTATCCTGCTTGAGCACAGGAAGCTGGGAGCTCCCTGTGTGTACGTTTGAAACACGCCACTTACAGTAAAGTACGTGTTCGCTGTACCTAGGATAGCTAAAAGTGCTGCATTTGGCTCCCCAAGGAGGAGGCAATGGCTGTCTTGAGTCCAAGCGGATGGTGGGTTTTTTTGGTTGTCCCCATTTGTTCTGTCAGTGTCTTGAGGGCGTTGGCTGCAGCCCTGTCATGTCGCCCAGGAGATGGCAGCACTGTGCTCCTTTGCCTTCATCCTCAGGGCCGCGATGCTGGAGGTTTTGCGATCAGGCTCGCCGCTCAGCTCGTAGCCGTTGATACCCGGGCTGATCCCAGCGGTGCCAAAGAGGCTGCCCATGTGAGTCTGTCCCACGTGGCTGCCAGGGCCGGAGACACTCAGGAACTCGGAGACGCCACCAGCTGCATGGGGGTGAGCATGCGGGGACATGCAGGAGGGCACTGTGTCACAGGGGACCACGCAGGCGGGGACGGGGGAGGCGGCACCATTGTTGCCAATCCAGGATGGATTCTGGATCTGGGGGAGGAAAAGAAAGCTCAGTGGAAGAACTGGAATAGCACAGGGAGGAACAGTCCTGGCTTCTATCACCCCATGCCCTGCTTACCCGTGAGCCTCAACCCTGACCCACAGGGGCCCCTTGTAGTGGGGAGAGGGACAGTCAGGGTCTGTAGCTCAGTCAAGGCTCAGTCTCCCAGATGAGACCATTAGCAAGGGAGCCAGCTAATGCGAGCTGTGCTGTGGACACCTGGCCACCAGAATCTGGCCTGAAAACCATCAGCCCATTTCACAAGGGCCCCAGACAGCCACTGCATGAGAACAACTTGCAGCCTGTGCCAACCCAGCCTAGATTTGAATAAAAAACTAGAGGGGAAATGCTCCGTGTCTATTTCTAGTCCCCACGGCCCTTCATTTTAAACTCCACTTAATGCAGCTTGACATAATATACTGGGTACAGCCAGAAAATTGCTCCCATGAGCCCCTTATGTACTGAGCACCTGCTGAGAATTGGAATGGTTAGCTTGAAAGAACATGTGAGCTACAGGAATAAAAGGGCTAAGAGCACAAGCAACATCGGCAGCCCTCTGGGGTCTAGCAGCTGCTGTTCCTGGGTTGGTTATGAGGACTTGGGACTGTTAATCCTGTTGGCCAGGTAATAGGGTTGAAAGAAGGCCCGTTAGCCACAAACCTGGTGTAGGTAACCAACGAGCAAGGGAAAGGTGTAAGAGTAGAGGGGAAGAAATCTTAAATCCGATTCTATGTCAAGGAAAGTTTTCCAGAAAGAATGGGTGTGTCTCTCTGGAGACATACAAAGCATCCTCCAGCAAGGAGGCTCATGAGTGAGTGCCATATTAGCCCCCAAACCACCTGAGATGAAGTTGGGCCATGCTGTTTTGCTCAGTGAATAAGGAATGAAAATGTGTTTAACCCTTTGGATACCAGCTAATCCTAAAATGCTTTACACCATGGGGATGGGTTTCTGGGTTTTGGGAGAGGCTGCTGAAGAGGAGGGAACAGGAAGCACTGAGTGATCATCCTGAAGGACTAAGCCTGCTTCTGGGACAGTTCCCTCCTGATTCCACAGTTGCTGGGTCTGCCCTACCCAGGGAAGCAGCAGAGCCCAAGAAGTTAAGCCAGGTACTTCCTGCCATGGAAGCCAGAAGCAGTCCTGTGTTGAAGGTGTGGCTGGTGAGGGAGAAAAGGCAGCTGGGGAGAAGGTGCTAAGGAGCAACATTTCTCAGCTGTCTAAGGTGCAGGCTAAGGAGATGAGAGGGGATCATGTTGTGGCGCTAGGCAGGTGGTTTGTAGGGAGAGGTTGGAGATGGGATCTGAGTCAACTCTCCTTCCACACTTCACCTGAGAAATTTGATAGACACGTGTTCAAGTTAAAATGGCAATATGACAAGAGCTCCGATCAGCAACGAAATACAGAGGAATCTGCTCTATTGGCATCAAGTCCATTCCAAACAGGCTGATTGGTGTAAGTGCTCAGTCAAGTCATCCATGCAACCACCCCGTGTGCACATCACACCAGGTGTGGCACGGCGATGTGCTAATAATGCTGACTCAGTAGCTGTTCTCCTCTTTTATCACCACCTGGATCTTCCCTGGCCTCTTCCCTCTTCTGACTTCCACAGAAATTTTCTTATGAATTGACTAATTAACTTACTCTAGCTAGGGAGAGAAGCTTTCCTTTTTGTAACAGAGGCATGAAATGATCAAAATGAAAGGGAGTAGAGGCTGTGTTCATATGTCCAGAGATTTTGTTCAAATTAAACAGGGGGGTCAAATTAACCAATGAATTGGTTAAATGGAAGGCTCGGTAGACTTCAGATTGTAGCTACATAAATCAGTAAGGCTCAGCAAGTCACGTGAAAGAACAATGATATCCTGAGCATTTGCTAGCAGGCTCATAGTTTTCAGAGGATTTCCCCAGTGGAACTGACCCCAGTCTCAGAATTGGCTACTACTAGGTGCTATGCACTAGGTTCATCAGGCAGCAGATCATTGTGCCTTTACTTTGCTGCCAAGGCTTGAGTGTAGGGTATCTACCCTGTAACAAAGACTGACACCACAAATGCCTAAAGCAGCACAAAGGGGTCAATTTCCTGCCCCGCTTTAGATGTTAGCAAGGTCACTACTTGAGGCCAAGGAAAAGCAGAACCTAGAATGCTGGTTTATACAGGGAAAAATGTTTGAGGTCATTCTTATGTCCCAGCATATTGCGAGCACTCTAAAACAAATCACACAGCTTCCATAGGAAGGTAGATGATGGTGAGTTGTTTGCACTGTCTGGGCATCCTCAGAGTATCCAATAGACCCCCAAAGTCCCTTCCCAATGTGCACTGGGCTCCTGCTGAAACCTGCAATGGGCTCACTGAGAGAGGCTTCTTTGACTGTTCCACAGTCCTGGGCAGGATACAGAAAGGCCATCATCAGGATATTACGTTCACCTTTAAGTCAAGGCCTTTACAAGGCACATCGCTTCTGGGGGGATTCATTAGTTATTGGTATGACAGATTATGTTTAGCAGTTGCGAAATCTGGACCAGAAATAACTGCTGAAAGACTGCAGGCCACATTTAGACTCAACGGAAAAGCGAGTGCAGCTCCACTGATGTCAGTGGACTAGCACCCATTCACATTAAGTCTGACCCTAATCTTGAGAGGCATTGACTCTAGGATAGGATAGGGCTGCAGATGGGACTCAGGAGATCAGGGTTCTGCCTCTAATCTACTGTGTGATATTGAGCAAGCCATTTCACCTCTCTTTGCCTATGCTTCCCTGCACACTCTCTTTGCCTTGTCTATTTAGACCAGAGGCAGGCAAACTTTTTGGCCTGAGGGCCACATCAGCCTTCCATACACTTTCGGAAATCCGGTTAGCGGAGGCTGTGCCTCCCCAAACAGCCAAGCATGGCCCAGCCCCCACCCCCAATCCAACCCCTCCTGCTTCTCAGCCCCTGATGGCTCCCCTGGGACTCCTGCCCCATCCAACCCCCACTCTCCCCTGACAGCCCCTGGAACCCCTGCTCCTGACTGCCCCCCACCACCCCATCCAACCCCCCCTCATTCCTGACTGCCCCCTACCCCCAGGACCCCTGCCTCATCCAATCACCCCTTCTCCCTGACCCCCCCAAACCCCTACCCCTACCCCTGACTGCCCCCCTGCCCCATCCAACCCCTCCATTCCTGACTACCCCCCTTGGATCCCTGCCCCCATTCAACCCCCCTATTCCCAACCCTCTGACCACTCTGACCCCTAGCCACACCCCCGCCCCCTGACCACCACTCTGAACTCCCCGCCCTCTACCCACCTCCTCTCCCTGCTCCCTTACTGCACTGCCTGGAGCACTGGTGGCTGGTGGTGCTACAGCAGCGGCGCTGCCCAGACCGCCAGGACAGGCAGCCACTGCCCGGCTGGAGCCAGCCATGCCGCCACGCAGCACAGAGACCGGGTCAGGCTGGGCTCTGCAGCTGCACTGCCCCGGGAGCTCACAACCCCGCCGCCTAGAGCATTGCGCCGGTGGCAGAGCAAACTGAGGCTGCGGGGGAAGGTGGAACCTCGGGGCAGGGGCCAGGTGCTAGTCTCCTGGGGTAGGAGCTCAGGGAGTCCTGTGGGCCGGATGTGGCCCAAGGGCAGTAGTTTGCCCACCTCTGATTTAGACTGTAAGTGCTTCAGATTAGATATTGTCTCTTGCTGTGTGTCTATTCAGTTTCTTGCAATGATGTTGTAGACATATTAGACCCAGGATATTACAGAGATAAGGTGGGAGAGATAATATCTTTTACTGGGCCCACTTCTGTTGGTGAAAGAGACAAACTTTTGAGCTACACTAAGCCCTTCTTCAGGTCTGGGAAAGCTACGCAGAGTGTCCCAGCTAAATAAAAAGAGGAACAGATTGTTTAGCATAAGTAGTTAACCATAGTCTAAGTGAAAGTGCTTCGTTAACACTCCTGTGGTCACTGGACAGATTGTTGTAATAAGCCATAAATCCAGTGTTTTTATTAAGACCGTGATTTTTAGTGTCTAGCAAAGATATGAAAATGTAGGCTCCCAGGCTCATCTTTTGAAGGTAATGTGCAGGTTTCCTTTGAGGACAAGCATTGAAAGGTCAGATGTGGAGTGATCACTTTGTGACAGGTGTGCACTTCTATGTGTTATATTGAGAGCGTAGTGATTCTCTGATTTTGCGGATGTAATTGTTATTGTGGCATTTAGTGCATTGGATTAGATACACCACGTGTTGTGATAGGCATAAGTAGGACCAATGAATCTTGGTAGGTGTGTTGTGTGGGAGTGTTGATCATCATAGCAGTGGAGATATATCTGCAAGTTTTGCATCTCTTGTTATAGCAGGGTCTGGTGCCATTTTGAGTTGGTGGGTCCTGGGCTGTGGAGACCTTGCTTCTGATGATGAGTTTGAAGAAGCTGTGGAATTGTTTGAAGACCAGAAGCGTGGGTTCAGGAAAGATTTCTTGCAGAATGTGGTTCCCCTCGAGTATAGGTTGTAATTGTTTAATGATGCCCTGCATGGGTTCCAGTGTGGGGTGATAGGTGACAACGAGGGATGTGCAGTCAGAGGGGTTTTCTATATGGAAGCAGGTTCTCTTGGGGTATTTGGGTGGCCCATTCCATGATGCGATCTACTTCTCTGGTAGAGTGTCCTTATTTTAAGGTAAGTATTCTGGACTTTCTCCTTGAAGCATATTCTGTGGTATCTGAGGGCCTATTTGTAGATAACACATATCTTGGGGCGGTTACTGGATCTGTGAAGGTAAGGATGGTGATCTGTGGGTTTGTTGTATATAGTTGTCGGTAGGGTTCCATTGCTGAAGCTGATTGTGGTGTCCAGGAAGTTGATGCTGGTGCAGGAGTGTTTGAGAGAGAATTGAATAGATGGGTGGTTGTTGCTGAAGTTGTCGTGGAACTCTGAGGGAGTTGAGGTCTATCCAGAAGATGACAATATTATTGATGTATCTCAGATATATCATTGATTTCACGGTGCATTTGTCCAGAAATTCTTCCTCAGAGTGGGCCATGAAGAGGTTTGCAGATTGGGGAGCCACCCCAGTACCTATGGCTGTTCCTGTCATTTGAGAGTATATGGTTCCTGACTCAGTTGGGCCCTGACTTTGGTTAGGGCCTCTGGGTGTAATAAAAATAGGTAATAAAGTGTTTGCAGCACTCCAGTATGCTTGTCGGAGAGACACTGGTGTGGTCTGGTTGCAGTTCTGGGGCAGACCATTTCCCATTTGCTTGGTTAATTTTTGCTTAGCATATGCCGGCTGGTTAGAGAAAAAAAAGGAAACCCCTGCACGTGCCCCCCACTCTCCAGATAGCAAAGTCAGATTCAAGTGTCCGGCCATCTGGGATCCTGAATCTTAATAATAAAACAAAATGATACTGCAGAAGAAGAGCAGGGTTTGGCAGCGGGAGGCCCTTCCTTGGGGAATAGGTGTGTTGAGGAAGGGGGGGGATGAGATGAAAGAATGCAACAAGAGAAGATCCAGATGGAGCCAGAGTGTGAAGAGCCCAGCATTCCACAGCTCGGCAGCATCACTGGCTTCTGTTCCACTACTGACCTTTTACCTCCTGCAAAGTACATTTTTTTAGGCTGGGGGAGGAGGTGGCGAGGAGGGAGGGAGGCAATGAAAGTACAAAGGCAGAAGAGTGTTACAAAGTGCAGTCTAGTGCTTCCTTTGCTTGAAAGATCCTTTGGTGTCTTTCCGTTGTTTAATAAGGGCCTCTTATTCCTTCCAATCCAAAGGGCAAGCTAACCAAGGGGAAAGGTCGAGTGCTCTTGGCCTTGATGCAGGAAAGCCTGCATGCCGTGCTCTCCAGGAAGGCCAACCACGCATCTGACAGCTCAGGTTGGAAGGGAAATCCCAGCAGCTGAGGGGAGCAAAGCTCAGCTTTAAAACATCTGACCTGGCAAACCCCAGGATTTCTTAGATCCTGCATGACAAAGACTGGGTGGCTCCAGGGGACATGCTGTGGCCACCGAACCCAACTACCACTGAGAGTTTGAGTCCTTCCCTTGTCAGCCTTCTGAGAACATGAGAGAGGAAGGCCACTGTTTAGCGTGTTGGCCTAGGCGTTGGAAGATGCAGGTTTGATTCTCTGCTCTGTCACAGGCTCCCATTGTGACCTTGGGCATGTCACTCAGGGTGGTATCCAAAGGGGACTTAGGCGTTACAATGGTGAGCGTCATGTCAACTCCACAATCACAGGAACAACACTGTGATCCACAAAGCCAGGTGTAAGTGCCTCAGCCCCCATACGATGAATGGGGAAAGACAGGCGCCTAAGAATGCAATCCACAAATCTCAGCACTAGGTGAGGAGCTGTCTAAGCTAGCCAAGGGGAGATGCTAATTCTGCCTCCCCCTCCCATGGAAGGCAAACTGCAGGGAGATGCCTATCTCTGCTGCCTGGAGTCAGATGGCTTAGGCACCTAAAACATTTCTTGTGGGAACAAGCTAGGTGTGCTCCACACAAAATGGCTCACAGAGGGGCCCACCTTCAAGTCCAGTGGTTAGAGCACTCCCTGGTATATGGGAGACCCAGGTTCGGTTCCCCCTTGCAGACACGGGGGGAGAAAGGATTTTAACAGGGGTCTCCCACCTCTCAGGAAAGTGGTCTAACTATTGAGCTATGGGGGATCCCTCAATCCAGTCTGGTGATAGATAATGAAAGAGTGGTTGGAGCAAGGGGACTGGACCCTGGATCTCCTTCCACCTCCCAGATGGGTGTCCCAACACTGGACTAGGGAGTTGTCTTTTCTCTCTCTGTCTGGCTCAATGACTATTTATGTATTTATCCATAGTGGAACAATCAGTGGGCCAGAGGGAAACAGAGTGTGAGAATAACTCTGGGTTTTGAATGGGACCTGATCTGGCAGGCAGCATCTGAGCACACCTACTGGATTGGGCCCGGCATGTGCCCTAGGTGGCCAAACATATGTTTTCCCCCAGCTCATGAGTTGCTCCACAGCTTAGGTGGGAAATAGGCATACAGGCACCTAGAGGCAAGCAGCAGTGCACATGCTCAGAGGCAGAAACACAAGCCCCATAGGAAATTTTACCCTGAAAACTTAGTCAGTGAGTGAGTTTAGCCATCTACTGGGCTTGATGGGAATTTTGTGGATCACAGTGGAGCCAAAATGGGGGCTTAAGTGACTAAAACAGGCCTACTCTTAGCCTCTTGGTGCCTTTGTTCCTTATCGGTAAAAAGGGGGTAATAGCATTTTCCTATCTCACAGAGTTTTCTGAGGATAAATACATTACCAATTACGAGGTGGTCAGCTGTGCTGAAGGGGGACATACAAGTATCTAGCTAAATGCAGAACCCTTGAGCAGGGTGTTTGGTGTCTCCTCCTGCATGAATGTATAAGAAGGCTATGTCTGGTGATATCACAGAGGGACAAGCTTGTCCTGGAAGATTTAAACAGATGAGAAGCCTGCGCCTGATGACTCCTACTTGATTCAGGCAGGGACTAGTGTTAAAAGGGAAGGGACATCTGGGGATTTGTTTAAGGATGACTTTAAAGGTCCTTTCTCACCTTTTCTAAACCAATTAAATGTTTTCAGAAGCTAAAATATCCAGGGATCAGAACAGAATATAATTTAAGAAATGAATAGAACAGAATTGAAATGAATGGAGTGTGGCCAATGAATCATTGTCCATGCTGCTTGGTCTAGAGTTGGTCTTAGTGTCGACCCTAGGGGAGGCTGCAAAGGACAGCCCTATATTAGGGCATGGGAGATCAAGATCAACCTGCCAACTCTTAAGAGCTGGGGAAAGCTGCGTAATGATAATTATCATTTATGTATTGATTTGCATTACGGCAGCATTTTGGGGGAGAGTCCAAGATCAGGAACTGACTGTGCTCCGTGTTGTACAAACACCAAGATGGTCCCTGCCCCACAGAGCTTGCAATCTAGGTTTATGACAGGACGTGACAAGCTGATGGGAAAGATAAATAAAGGGGGGAGCGGGAAGAACAAGGTAACAGCAAGAGGAGCAGAATTAGCCCAGTAGACAGTGCCTTCATTGCACCACTTGCATAGCAGTCATCAGCTGCCAGTGTTTTGTAGGCAGCACCACAGAGGTAAGTCTGAAAGAGGAGAGCGTATAGCTCCAGACTGTGCTATCCCAGACTGTGCCTGAGATGCTCACAGGTCAGTACAGTGTGTGTCTCCGCAGAAGGACCGACTTACTGTGGGAAGCACAAGGGACTATAAGTCAGTGTTGTGTCAGGCATCTGTTGCCCAGATACTAGAAGTGACTCTAGTCTTGGCCCACCACTTCCCAGATAGACCAGCATTGCCCCAGTGCATCACAACCATGGCTAGCCTCAGGCTTTGGGAGGGAGCGATTGAAAGAGGCTGAACAGGGCAGTCGAGAGGCCGGAATGGGGCAGGGGACACTCACCTGTGCGTAGTTCTCTGCTCGGGTTAGGAGGGGCAGCTCATAGGCTGTTGAGAAGTGGGTGCGAACCTGCTGCATCTGACCAAACCGCTCTCGCTTCCTCCATTTTGCCCGTCGGTTCTGAAACCAAACCTGAGGAGACAAGCACAGATGGCAGAGATCAGAGAGGATGGGAGCATGGAGTGAGTTCAAAGTGCCTCCGGAGAGAGCGGAAGGTAGGAGCTCCCAGAACACCAACCTGGGGGAGACTTTTGCCAGATAACACCTCTTGTGCTGTACCCAGAGTGCTTTGCAGTAGAAGTCCCAAACCTAACTGGGGGCAAGGGACAATTTTCGATTGTAGGCATCTTAAATATGATGCCAAGTGCCCACATGCAGGTGCACAAAGGCCCAAATCCTCAAAGGTATTTAGGCTCCTAACTTCCATTGATTTCAATACAATGGAAGTGGACCCCAGGTCCCAGTTCTAGCTATCTAGGCATGCACTTGAGCTCCCACATAAGGCAACTGGGTACCCCACTTACTGCTTGCCCTAGAATTCAGTGAATCAGAGTTTCTTGTTTATTTTTGACTAGATGCAATTTCTTACCTGCTCAGGGCCAGCTCCAGGGTTTTTGCTGCCCCAAGCGGTGGAGGAAAGGGGGGAGAAAAAAAAAAGCGACCATGATCGGCAGCAGCTCTACCATCGCTGCTTCATTCTTCGGCGGCAATTCGGCGGCAGGTCCTTCCCTCCAAGAGGGACCGAAGGACCCGCCGCCAAATTGCCGCCAAAGAGCTCGACGTGCCACCCCTTCCCCTTGGCCCCTTGCTGAGCTGGTGCCTGGAGCCGGCCCTGTACCTGCTAAAGTAAAAAGGATGCTGTTGAGACGAATGTCCCTGCATCACTGATAAGCCCCCTCCCCCCCCCCGACATTAGTCAGCTGGTAAGAATTTAAAATCTGTTTTTTAATTTGTGTCAATACTCCTGTGTGGTTTCTTTCAGCACTTTCATCAGCTTAGAGAAGGATACTAGCCCTGCCATTTTCACTTTCTGTTCAGTTTCACTCCAGGGATCCCATGGCTGCTGATCCCACTTTCTGACACTCTGGGGAAATTGTAAATTCCCCAACAAATTGTTTTCACAAAAAATAAATGGAAACTTTCCTCTTCCTCTGAGGATCCCAGTCCCTGAGAACTGAGGTTCCTCTCAAGATGAAGGAAAGTGGGAAACACTTCCTAGTTCAAGAGGGAAGAGAATCGCTTCTGCATTTACAGAGCTGAGATCTGGGTTCTTCCATTGTTGGATCTTTCTGGTGCAAGGGATTCCTGTGGGAGCTGTAGAAACCCACTGGAAAAATTCCTTGAATGAAAGAAAAAACATAGCTGTTTCATGTGTCAACCTGGCATCATTTTTACAGTAGGGCAGAGAGATCCAATGGAAATGATGCTGACCCCGGAGTGAAGAAACTTGGATTCCAGTTCTAGCTCTGCTACTGACTCTGTGTGACCTTGGTCATGTCCTATCACCTCTCTATAAAGATGATAATCCTGACAAACCTCCCCTGTTTGCTGTGTGGGTTCATTCCTATTAGATGAGAGGTGCTGTATAAAAGTTCATATGAGATCAACAGCCCTGGAGTCTCAATTCGCAGAGGCCACTCATGGCAATCTGCACCCAATACAACAGTTCAGGGAGCCCCGTCCCACCGTGCCACTCCAGTTTGGCCCAGCTGCCCCCTCTGTCATGATGGAAGGGCAGCTGGACCAAATTTAAGGGAATGGTGTAGCAACCTGGTGTATGAGGGTCACAGTGCCACTCAAGTTTGGCTCAGCTGCTCCTCCATCGGGGGGTGGTTAGGCCAAATCTGCCAACCTAGCAGCTTCCTTGTTTGCCTATAGCTAGTGCAGGCTCAGTCAATTCATGTACTTATCTACTGAGCAGGTAGCAGTAGTGCCAGCTTTTTCCTTACTACACTCACTGTGCTGGGGCTGTGCTGGGCAACCTCTAACAAGCCTCGTTTGGACCAATTGATGTTTTTACCCATGACCTCAGCCTAGCCCTAACCAAACCCTCCCTGATTTAGAGAGCCTGGGACATTACTGGGACATGAACATTACTGGGCTGTGTCTGCTTCCCTATTCCTGCTCTACTAGCTCCTTCAGCTGAACTGAATTATCATCCTCTGATCAGCAATGTGGATCAAATGAAGATCTTCAATAAATAGACTATATGTTGGTGCCAAGTTCAGAGCATAGATCTGGGACCCAGGAGATCTTGAGAGTTTTAATCCTGGCTCTGACAATGGGTAACTCTAGGGTCTTGGGTAACTCACTAATTTCTCTTCCTTAGTTTTCTCATTTGTAAAACAACACTTCCTTTCTAAGCTCCATGAAATGTAGTGGGCACTTGCTTCATGCTTAAAAGTGCTAAGTTATTATTATTATCACACATCCCTTATTTTACAGCTGTATATCTATGGAGGTTTAATAAGTACTTAGCTGAAATGTAGTTGTTTGGGTCTTGTCTAGGCAGTGGAAAGTCTCAGACCCCCATTCTGTTCTGACTTTTGCTGGCTGCACATCAGTGTAACTGCACTGACTTCATATATCCCAAGGCCAGAAGGGACCATTTTGATCATCTGCTCTGACCTCCTGTATGACAGAGACCATTTAACTTCCTCACAATAATTCCTATAGATTTTAGAAAAACAGTCACTCTTGATAAAGAAAGTGTCAGTGATGAAGAATCCAACACAACCCTTGATAAATTGTTCCAATGGCTCATTACTCCCACTGTTAAAAATTTAAAAATTAACGCCTTATATCTCATCTGAATTTGTCTTGCTTTAACTTCCAGCCATTGGATCATGTTACACCTTTCTCCGCTTGATTGAAGATTGAACAGCCGATTATCAAATATTAGTTGCCCGTGTAGATATGTAATCATGTCACCCCTTAACCCTCTCTTTGTTAAGCAAAACAGGTTGAGTTCCTTAAGTCTTTCAGCATTAGGCAGGTTTTCTAATCCCTTAATCATTCTCATGGCTCTCCTCTGAATCCTCTTCAATATATCAATATTCTTCTTGAATTGTGGACACCAAAATGGGACACAGTATTCCAGCAGTGGTCACAGAGGTAAAATAACTTCTCTACTCCTATTTGAGATTCCTCCGTTTATGCACCCAAGGCTCGCATTAACCCATTTGGCCACAGCATTGCACTGGGAGCTCACGTTCAGCTGATTATCCGCCACAACTTAAATGGAGTCACTCATGATTTACACCTGTAAAGCCAGTTCCTGTGCGTTCAAAGCCTCCTGAAGCTGTGGGTCAGTGAAATGTATCCATCAAGAGCTGCTTTGAAGGGTTCTGACAGATGCATGCCGTCACAAGGGGCTGGAATGTCCAGCTCAGGCTGGTGCATGAAAGGAGCTGCCAGGAGCTACATGGCAGCTCAGGGAGCATTTCACCCTGACCCTTCAGTCAAGTCACAGACGGGCTTGGGGGTGAGAAACAGCTCCATTGCTTATGAGCAGATTTCCTCGCCATGTGGGCTGGGGATGGGTTAGAACCCAGCAGTGTGACAGCAAGGAGCTCACTCACACACATGAGAGGGCTGCAGCTAGCAGGCTCCATTGCAACTGACATCTTCCCATTTAGGGACAGCCTGCATGCTCTGCAGCAATTAGCAACCCTCCCCACGAGTAGGATTTTTATGGGAAGTAATGAAACCAAAGGGGGCTCCAAAATACACAGAGGTAATGCTGCATATAAAAAATATCCCAATGGAGCAGGTTTGGTGCCCCAGGCATCTGTCTGCTTTGTGCTAGCACTGGCCCCACCTCTGAGCAGCCCAGCTGGAGGCCAGTCCCAGTGCTGGCCAGCTCCACAGAGCTTTGATCTGCAGATGCAGTCAGTGGTGGTGACCCTGCTACTCCCTATGCTGGGGAGACCATGCTGTGCATAGAAGACGGGTAGCAGCTAGGGAATGTGCTGTGCACTGCACACAAGGCTGGTGAGAACATGTGCCACACACATGTGCCCATCTCAGAGCATGACAAACACATATAGCTGTCTCATGCAATGTGCACATCCCCCATCCCACACACCTGAGATCCCCACTGAGACAACAGAGTGCATCATATTCTGGCAATGCTATGCTACCCGGGACTTCCCCAGGCAAGGGAAAGCCTTAAATGTCCTGATATTCTGACTTTAGGTCTCCTTTACATGGCCAGAGCCTAGGACAGCATCTGGCTGCTAATGTGTATAAAACTGAGCATCCTGCAGCAACCTTCAGCTTTACAGGAAAACTTCAAAGGGATAAAAATAGTGCATAGGGCTCTCTTTTGTTGTTTTTGTTTTGGTTCTTGAAATACCAGAGACATTACGTCTTTTCAGGGAAACCTCCAGCAAAACTCTGGACGAAGGTCTCACCTATGGAGTGGGAGTTTTCTGAGCCCTTTGTGGGTGGGAGGAAGTGTTTTATTTTTAACACCGAGCTTTCCTCCCGGCTTTTTATTCAGGCATTCAGCTTCAACTAGTGTTAACAAAACCCAAATGCTTTAAACAATCCCGGTCCCTTTGCTCTGTCATGTTTTCATAGAATCATAGACTATTAGGGTTGGAAGGGACCTCAGGAGGTCATCTAGTCCAACCCCCTGCTCCAAGCAGGACCAATCCCCAGATTTTTACCCCAGTTCCCTTAATGGCCCCCTCAGGGATTGAACTCACAACCCTGGGTTTAGTAGGCCAATGCTCAAACCCCTGAGCTATCCATCCCCAAAGTTGCATCTTTGCTCTCATAAAACTGTTAGGCCTCCAGTCTTCCACAGAGTCTTCCAGGAAAAACAGGGCAGATAAAACATATAATATAATGCTCAAGCAAAGCAAGAAAACAAATCTTTCCAGGCCTTCTCACTGAATTCTAGAGAAACAGAAAATGGTACAAACCCAATTTTCTTTTCTTAGCAGAGTTCCTTTAATAGAGAGGAGACTACAGGTCGCAGCATGCAATGTGGCCTATCCACTAGGGTCAGGAGGCAGAACTGCGCACTGAGGTCTGCAACTCCATGCTAATGGTCAGGGTGGGCAGCAGTGTAGTGTAGTGTGTTCTTCACCTGCAGGCTGCGTATTCACAAGTCCTGATATAGCACAGGAACAAATCAGCCCTTTAAAATCTATAGACTAGAAAATGTTCTATGGCTCCTGTCATAAACAGATAGCTAAGGGTTAATGTCTCTTTCACTTGTAAAGGGTTAACAGGCAGTGACCTGCAACACCTGACCAGAGGACCAATCAGGAGACAAGATACTTTCAAATCTCGGTAGAGGGAAGCCTCTGTGTGTGTTTTTTGGGTTTGGCTTTGTTCTCTCTGGGCTCTGAGAGTGACCACACGTACCTGCAGGCTCTCTAATCTTCTATTCCAATTTTGTGAGTACAAATGTAGAAAGGCGGTATAGTCTTTTTATTTGTTTTCCTTTATTTGCAATTGTGTAGTTTGCTGGAAGTATTTTAAATTGTATTTGCTGGGGGAGGCTTCTTTTTAGTTTCTATAAGCTGACAGACCCTGTAACTTTTTACCATCTAAATTGCAGAGATAGACCTTTTATTTTTTCTTTCTTTTTATTAAAGAGCTGGGAGGAAGAAAGGAGGGGGAAAGGGAAATGGTTTATTCCCCTTTGTTGTGAGACTCAAGGAATTTGGGTCTTGGGGCCCCCAGGGAAGGTTTTGGGGGAGACCAGAGTCTATCAGGTGCTCTACTCTAAGTCCTGATTGGCGGCAGCAGTTCAGGATCAAAGCTGGTAATTAAGCTTAGGGGAATTCTTGCTACTACCCATTTTTTGGATGCTAAGGTCCAGATTTGGGAATTATACTATGACAGCTCCATATACCTCTAGCCTTATAGTGGTACATCAATCCATATACATGGATACATGTTTGGGGGTAGGAGAGGCAGGGACTAGTTTGTAACAAAGAGGTCAGTAACTTCCTCCTTTCCTCCCCTCTGCTGTCCCCCATTTCAGCTGGCGTTGCCTGGTCTCACACAGTGCACAAATGCCCTCCCTCCTCACAGAGCTCAGCTGGGTAGTCTGAACGCCCCACTCCCATGCTTACATCCCCCTATGCTTCTGATGCAAACAGAAGTGATGGGCGGTCGGGGGGGCTCAGTATAGTTAAAGGAAAGAGGGGCTCGTTCTGCAGAAATGAGATCTGGGTTTCAGAGCCAACCCCCACACGCTTCAAAGTTCAGGAGTAGGGCTTGGGGCTGAGGCTGGGGCTGGGCCCAGCTCTAGGGGAAGCTCTTTGGGTTTCTGTCTCCTTGTCTGTGGCTGCATTTCTCTGCCTCTGTCACTGTCCAGCTCCAGCTGTGTCTGTGTTGCAATCCCTCAAGCTCTCTCTCTCTCATGGTCTCTGCCTCTTGTCTATCTTTCTCTTTCTCACGGTCTCTGTCTCTTTCTCTTCCTCTCTTGCTGCCCTTTTGTCTCTCACGCTCAGGCTCACAGTCTGTCAGTGTCTGTCTGTCTCAGCTCCTCCCTTTTCAAGGCCAGGCTGTCTCCCCTTCCCTTGCTGAGGGCCACAAGCCCTTCACTTTCCAGCCTGCAAGAACAGAGCCAGAATTCATCTTTAAGCGCTGAAACTGGACACCATTTTATCAGTGGCCTGGAATGGGAAATTGGAGCCTGGGATGAGAGAATTGAATAACTTGAGCTTGTTTTCATTTCATGTTTAATTTCCTGCAGGCTTAGCTCAGTCTTTCCGCTCCTTCCACCAGCCTCCCAGGGTTTTATGGGGGAAAAGGGATCAAGATATATTACTTCTTGCTTTGCTTTTCTTTTTTTACCAAGGCAGTGATTTTGCTACAGCAGAGTTTGACATGTCCCCCTTGCTTTCAAGCCTCTGCTGCATCACAGGGTCAACACTGAAAAGATTTTCATTAACAGCCCTGCAATCAGGAGGCCTGCCCTGGGGAGGGGCAGTGGGGTGACATTCCCTGGCGCTGACCCCATGGGGAGATGGCAAACCAGAATCACAGCTACTGTCTGCCAGTGAGAAATATGCTCATGTGTTGGTATCGAGCTGGGGTGCACAGCATGGGGGTTGGGAGGGGCTGCGTATAAGCAATTATGTGGGTATGCCTGGGAGGGGGAGGCGCAGTGGTACATGTGTATACACAGGTATGTACCACTGTGTGTGCGCATGTGCATATATGCATGGAATGGAGACTTCGCAATGGTGTGTGTGTGTGCATGAATCAGATGGGTGGTGGGGTGCAATGATGTCTGTGTGTGCATTTATGCATGAGGACGGGCATTCGACAGAAGATGTGAGCACATGTGCACAAGGTGGGAGCTCTGTATGTGTATTTTATGGGGTGCGGTGGAAGGTCATGCCGTGGGATCAGTCGAACCTCAAAGGGCCCCCTCAGGATCCTGCCCTGGTCACATAGCCTTCTGCAGCTCTCACACCAAAGAACCAGACCAGATCCATATAAACAAAATTAGGTGGCACTCCAGGAGGAAGCAAGGCAGGGGTCGTGGGCTTGGAGGGAGAGTTGGTAACCTAGGTGCATTGATCCACTAAGTCCTACAGATTTGTTTCAGCCTCTCACACTGTACTGGTTTCAGTGGTAGTTATTTGTGATGGATACATGCCAAGCTGCAGTGCTGCTCAGGGGGGCTCACCACCCACTTATGGGGGGAGGGGGCAGGAAGGAATGCATAGACATGGCCAGCGACCCACTTAGGGGGAGCAACCTTTTGTGCCTGACCCATTATCCCCATCCTAGCCCTGATCTTTCCTTCTCCTGATTCCCCTGTTTAAAAGTTTGTTACCAAGCATTTACTCCCGATGGGTATTTCCAAGAGGGCCCAGAGACTTCAGCTTCCATGGTTCTATAGTTCTGTAACTTCCTTCTGACTCCATTGAGGACCTCCATGGCCCAGGATAATTGAAAGGAGAAAAGAAAAGGCTAGGCTGTACATAAACAAAGCTGTGCTAGAGGTTGCATGCCTTCCTGCCTTTGTTTACATGTAGCATGTAAGGGAAGGACTAGTTTGTTGAGCACTCACTTCTATAAAAGTGCCCCTGTAACTGCAGCAACCTTGGCGTACATTGGTATTGTCAACTGCTAAGGTCACTGCAATTTGGGCCATGCCATATCTCAGCTAGCTGGCTCCTTTAAACAGGGAGTGAGAAAAGGAACAGCATGCTGCACCTCAGGGGAAACTCAGCTTTATTGCCTGTAGACACCAGCTGTGGAGATTAGAATCCGAAGCAGGCAGAAAAGTGGCCTCTTCAGCATCTGGAAAGAGGCCAAGTTGTGGAATGATTTCCAAAGACACTCCATTCCAGAGCTCTGCAGACAGAGCCCACTGTGCCGGGTCTGCTGCTGGGGTGAGTTCTTCTCCAGGTGCCTGGCTCCCAATCGGGTATTTCACTAGCAAAGTTTGAGCTGGGGAGAGGTTTGGAAAGAACCAGAGCAATCGCTTGTCCATCTGGGCTCTGTCTCTGCTACAACCTAGTGCTTTGGGGACTGCTTAGTTCTGGAGGGAGACCAGCTTGGCCAGAGGGAAGGCAGTTCCAGGACCAGGCCAGGCTTTTACTGAGGCAATTCACAGCACAGACCACCTCACCTCCTCCCCACCAGGCTAGGGAGGAGAAAGGTCTGGCTTTTGGTTCACCTATTACAATATCTGCTCCTTAGGGACCATAAAGCTCCCTGTTGGAGTCTCAGGTTCAGTTATGGGCCAGCCACGCATTCACACACTACAGGTTAGAGCCTCAGGAAACAAACTTTCAACAAAGTCAATGGAGCTATGGTGACTGGAAGCCACCAGGAAAGGGGGCTCATCTGGCAGGTGAAATCCATTCAGGTATGTTGCAACCATTTGGCAGGTGAAAAAAATACTGTGGTGCTGACTCAGGTAACTTGCTGTGTGTTCTAACACTAGGTTTTCTCTTGCTTCTTGTAGCTTGAGCTTCCTTAGGTAAAGGACTCTAGTGGCCTTGGCCACTTGCTCCATCTCCACAGATCACTGCCCATTCTCAGGACGTTTTCTGTCACCTTCAGTTCTGTAGGCCACCTTTTTCTGGCACAGGTCTTAAGTGAAGGGGCAGCAGCAGGGCAAAGCTGGACAGTTTTGGCGCATATGATTAACAATCTGGTCACTCCGTTGTATCAAAACCCAGGTCTGCAGACAACAGACACAAATATTAGCTAAGTCTCTCACACATGAGCCAGGCCTAGCACTCCGGTCCTTTGGCTCCAAAATACAAGCTTCTGTCACTGTAGAGGTGAGGTAGTGCTCAATTAGTTACCAGCAGTGGCAGGCCCCCTAACTTGTCTATGGGCCAGACTCTAGAGGGGAATATTCATTCACTCAAACATGCACAGCGCCAGACTCACTGCAACCTTGTACTCTGTGTTGTCATTGCCACCACTAGGGCAAAGTGTACAATACTGTCACTCACTTTTCACAAGTGTGAATAATAATGAAACATGCAAGGCCATGGAAGATCAGGTACCAAATCCTCTCTTCTACACCCCCTTGAGCACCCCTGGAGAAGCTAAAATGCATGAACCAGACTCTCTGGGATGAGCATGAGGAGGAGACTCCCCCATCCCACTACCACTGACATAGCATTGCCATTCCTAAGCAAAAGAAGTCAGTCTGTGCCATGTGTGATCAGTAAACCTGAGACTGTACTCTGACTTTCAGAAGAAACCATCAGCATTTGCGATGTGTCCCCAAGAAATAGCCACTTCCTGGGATCTCTTCTATGCAAGCACCGATGAAGCCTCAGCTTACAATTGTATGAGACCTGGCAGCTTTGCAGCCTGGGGTTGTTGTTGGACTCTCCTGTTCTTTTGGAGGTGGCAGCCATGACTTATTGCCCCAAAACAATAGGCTTCCTGCATTGTCTCTGAGCCTGCTCAGCCAACCAGGCAGCAAAACCCATTTCAATTATGTCTCTGCATTCTCTGTTTAGACTCCCTGGCATGGCAGATCATGATGACCTCTGCCTCCCGCACCTTGCCGGCAATGGGATGTAGCATGAGAAAGGTTGGTGCCACGGTGGCTAGTGAGCCGATGTCCCCATCTGATTCTTTTGGAGCAAAATAATTGACATGAGAGCTTTGCTGGAGTAACTATCACTGAAGACTACCTGCTGCCTTGTTGATTGCCAAACTGCTCCATTAGCTCAAGGAGCCTCTGTGAACCTCAGAGGATACTAATCCAAAGCAAAGAAGTCTGCACTAACGTCAGGCAGGAATAAGGTCCCCCTGCATCTTGGTCTATTGCTGCCCATTGCCTAAGAGAAGAGCATGAGTCTGTGGCATGGACTTTAGGTGCAGTCCTGTAGGCTGTAAGTTTAAGTGGAATTAGGGGTGAGGTTCTAGGCAACCTCAGCTAAGATGTAACATTGCAATACAAAGCCATATTCCAGACCTAACAAGCCTCAGTGAATTTTAAGACTCATTATCTTGCTGCCTGGAAGGTTCTTGGTTCACACACTGAAGACCCCACTGCCCCCATCCACCCCAAAGCTTCTCCCGTTACCTGTACTCGGGCCTCAGTGAGATCAGTCCTCATGGCTAGCTGCTCCCTGGCATAGACATCTGGGTAGTGGGTCTTCTGGAAGACTTTCTCCAGCTCCTCCAGCTGGTAGCTGGTGAAGGTGGTGCGGTTCCGCCGCTTCTTGCCCTTGTTGCTCTCCGAGTCGGTCTTGTCCATGGGGCTGGGGAGGTCAGTGCTGGCCCTGTCCTGGGGCACCTTCACCCCAGCCTCCTTCACACTGAGGTAGCTGCCATCCATTCCCGCAGGTTCGGAGCTTGACTGTAACTCAGCCTCTCCCAAGGAGCTCTCTTTCCCTGTTTGCATGAGAGAGAGGGGGAAACAGGGTTGGAGGGAGAGAGAGAAAGAAAAGAATGTAAAGCCCAGGACTAATGAATCAGTCTGAACAGGAGTCACTCCAGTAGGAAAAAGAAAAAACTCCAACAGAGAGAGCAAAGGTCAGATGGGTGATGAGGTAGGAGGGAATATTAGAAATGGGGTGAGGGAAGGAACAGAGGCCAATGGGAGAATGGGGCCCTGAGAAAGGAGAGGGATAGGAGGAGAGAGATAGAGCTGTGGGGGTTGGATTAGAGCTAAAATGTGAGAGGGCTGGGAGATGAATGGGAAGAGGGGCAGAGAGAGGGGGATTCTTTTTCTGGCATAAGGGAAGATTAACAACACTAATTTATATTCAGTTGGAATTTTGCAACTCTGGTAATAATGCCCTGGATGTAACCCATGGCAGAAAGTGAGACTGATGCCACCAGGGGGCAGAAGCAGACCGAGGCATCCCATGAGTCCATAGGAGGAGGAGGGGTAAGAATTCCACCCTCTCAGAATGTCCCTGGAAAGAATGGAAGCAAATTGGGCCTCTCCCACCCAGTTCTGGTTGGAGTTTTGGAAACCTGTTTCAATGTGAAATTCAAAGCCAAATGTGTGAGGCCTGCAGGAGCACCCTCCACAGAGTGGAAGCAGAGGCAGGTTCCTGCAGCTGTCTACAAAGAGAAACTGTTGAGATTTAGACATATTGAGCACCAAACCAACCCAAGTCTCCTTGCCTTTGCTGATTTCCAGAGGACTGACTGTCACTAGACCTCAGCTTCGGGGTGGAATTTCCCCAGGATTTGGCGGGTCTCAGTATCCGGTTTGTGGGGGTCAGACTTGACTCTAATTGTGTTTTCTTTAAAGTTCAGATGATGTTTATTATGCCAGTGAAGGCTGATCAAAGTAATATCACCCTCCACAGACCTGTGTGTCCATCATAGACTCCTGTGTACCAAAAGGGGTAACAGCGTATGGAATGGCTATCATTTCCAGTTTAGACGAGTGCAATCTGCTCCCTTCTATGGGAATAGGTCATCTGAACTAAATCTCTCTATGATGCATGTATGGCCATTACCGTGTTATCTGAGCATCTCACAATCTTCAGTGTATTCACCCTCACAGCACCCCATGTTCCATTCTAAACAGGGAGAACTGAAGCATAGCAAGGCAGAGAGATTTGAGCAAGCCTATGTAGGAAGTTAATAGCAGAGCAAGGGACTGAAACTGGACATCCCCGTCAGCAGCCTAACTTCTGAACTATGTTTCTTTTCCTGGTGAATACAGGTTGCTAGAAAAAACAACTGCAAATGGTAGCTACATATTATGTTCAATAGGCCCTGTTGCCCTGTCATGTACACCCATATAGCTTCATTGGCATCAGGAGAACCACTCTGATTTACACCAATGAAAATAAGAGGGGAAACAGGTCCACTGTGTTTTGTTAGGGCTTCAATAAATTTTGGAAGAGAGGCAGAAGAACAAAACATAGCAATCACTGAAGAAAGTGATAAGATAATGGAACCACGGGAACCTCCCCCCATTCGAGTATTACCTAGTCAGTTTACAGCCTCAGGGAAACAAAGGGAATCCAATTGCTGCTTCCCATCAGAGTGTCCCCAGCAATTAATAATTAACCAAGTGACATATCAAAATAGTAGAGTGAAGAAAGGGTAATAATTTTATTGACACTGTGTGTTAAATTTCTGTCTCAAACCCTATCCTGAAGGCTAGAACCTCTTTGGGGCTTCTTTAAAAACATACCTCGAGTTATGTACAGAAAATAAAAATTATGTTTTATTTCTTTAAATGCAGATAAAAGGAAGGCTCTTATTGACAATCTTTTCACTGGAGATGAATTGTTCCTTTACTTTCTCTCCCCAACTGTCATGTAATGTCCCTGTCAGCTGTTAAACAGCTACCGTGTTCCACACGAGAGGTGGCTGACTTTCAGTGGTGGGTGAAGTGATCTTTATACAGTTAATGGCTTTGGGATCCTGTGAGATGGAAGGCACCATGGTTAAATAATGGGAATTAGGAAGACCCACTTGCTAATCTCAGTTCCGCTAGCAACTGCCTCTGGAACCTTGGACAATTAATTTAACCTCTCTTCACAGTGCCTAGCTGTAAAATGGGAACACTACAGTACACATCTGTTTAAATGTTTGAGGATTAATCAGTGAACAGTTGTAAAGAACTGTGAACACAAGATGTGCTATGTAATTGCTAGGTGATTAATTAAACACCCTACAGCATGTACAATATAGGGCAGGTATCTCTCATATTATAATTGACCATAACATGCCAGACACACTTGAGGGGCTGTGTAAAATAATAAATTATATGTATGTAAGAGAAAGAATAATAATAAATCTCTTATTGCTCTCATCAACAGAGTCATTATACACACACACACACATATTTCTCCAACCTAACATTTCATTCCACAGCAACCAGACCCCACTGCTAGGGTAGGAAGTGTGGGATGTAAATTCAGCCTGGCTGTGCTGATGACCCTCTCTCAACACACTAGGTGTGAATCATACACACTAATTTACACCTTGCCATGTCTTATTGGTTCATTTAACCACAGCTGATTTGTGGTGCCATGTCACCTCTTTGAGCAGAACTCAGCTCCCCTTAGGAACCACTTGGTTTTAAGCCCAATTTAAGATAGGTTCAGAGTTATCAGGACTCCAGGTGACTGGGTATGTATGTGGCTATCAACTTGCTCACTCCGCCCTGCCATACCAGTTGTGCTGTTGCACTAGTGTCTGAGCAGTGCCCACCTGGTGCATACCAGCCTCCTCCCCCTAGTCCCATCTATGGGAGTGGTTAATATGGGCTGCCCTAGCAGGGTCCTATACCAGAGATGACCAAACGTGGCTCAGCATTGTGCTATGAGCCCAAAGACCAGGACTGATCTGCATAGAATGAAGCAGATTTTGCTGGTCCTATCTTCAGTAGGGAAGGACATCTCCAGGCGACTATAGTTCCCAGCATACAGAGATCCAAGTGGCCTGGCTACTCAAGTCAAGGTGGAGCACTGCATTTTGGGAACTGGGATGACCCCTTGTGCTGAACACAGGGTGTGTGTGCACATTGTAGAACTCTGTTGGTCACACTGTGGGCTGCCCTAACCTGTACTTTCAGGATTGTGCAAGCCTGTGACATGTAAGGGTTTCTTGAAGCACATTTTGCAAAGACCAAGTACAGTGCAGCATGATGTGTTTAAGAATCACAGCTCTTTAGCCAAATGACTCCCATTACTTCACTGCTAACTTTGCTTATCAGTGACTATAGCAGAATAAAGGAGAAAGCTGAACTGAACCGCTACAGGCTGAGGACCAACTGGCTAAGCAGCAGTTCTGCAGAAAAGGACCTGGGGATTACAGTGGATGAGAAGCTGGATATGAGTTAACAGTGTGCCCTTGTTGCCAAGAAGGCTAACGGCATATTCGGCTGCATTAGTAGGAGCATTTCCAGCAGATCAAGGGAAGTGATTATTCCCCTCTATTGGGCACTGGTGAGGCCACATCTGGAGTATTGCATCCAGTTTGGGCCCCCCCCCCATTACAGAAAGGATGTGGACAAATTGGAGAGAGTCCGGCAGAGGGCAATAAAAATGATTAAGAGGCCAGGACACATGACTGACTAGGAAAGGCTGAGGGAACTGGGCTTGTTTAGTCTGCAGAAGAGAAGAATGAGTGGGAATTTGATAGCCTTCAACTACCTGAAGCGGGGTTCCAAAGAGGATGGAGCTCAGCTGTTCTCAGTGGTGGCAGATGACAGAACAAGGAGCGATGTTCTCAGGTTGCAGTGGGGGAGGTCTAGCTTAGATATTAGGAAACACTATTTCACTAGAAGGGTGGTGAAGCACTGGAATGGGTTACCTAGGTTGGTGGTGGAATCTCCATCCTTAGAGGTTTTTAAGGCCCGGCTTGACAAAGCCCTGGTTGGGATGATTTAGTTGGTGTTGGTCCTGCTTTGAGCAGGGGGTTGGACTAGATAACCTCCTGAGGTCTCTTCCAACCCTAATCTTCTATGATTCTATGAAAGAAGAGGGGGCAGAATCAACAAACTTTTCAAGCTTAATTTTAAATTCCATATGTTAGAGTCCTTGGGCGACAATTCTAATGTCCTAATGGCTTTCACCATTAGGACTTTGTCCATGCTATTCAGCCAAATTGTCAACCCACTACTCTTAGCTCAGCCTCCCCCTTGTACCAGTACCACCTTAACCAACCACCTTGCATTTTTCAAACACTTGTGTCTGGTTACAACCTCCCGTAGAGTCCATTCATTGCACATGGGGTTTTGTCACAGGCACATATCTGAAGGCAAGAAAAGATGCACAAGCAGAATTTTGGAAGTGGCAGGACAGGAGTAGGAAATAGGGGCAAGACATGCTATAGATATTTAGTAGATATAAGCCTTGTCCTTTGGGGGGTTCCAAGAAACAGTTCATTCTCCCCCCTCCCAGTACTCCTCAGCACTATCAGGTTCCAGCTGATCTAAGAAGTAGAAGTCTAAGGAAAGGACATTTTGCAGGGATCCATGAGATCTTCTGCCCTGTTTTAGAGTCTTAAATGGCTCAGATAATTGGGGAAGCATCTGTTCTGAACCCAGGCTTGCTCCAAACAGTTTGAGGTTTGTCCCTCCCTGGTTGCAGTAAACTGTGTTGCTAGGAGGAGAATCACCCCAGAGGAAAAAAAAATGACATGAGAGACAGGATGCAATCTAAGGAAATAAATAGCTTCTCCCCCAAATTACCCTGCATAGGCACAACTTTCCATGACAAGGGGCAACAAGAGTTTCCTCTGCATTATAATTATGGGGATTAAACAATTCAGGTCATCTTAATGGAGCAAAACTGTTGATTAATGACTCTAGAATATGACTGTTTGTGTGTATAAAGTGCTTGAGATCTTAGGGTGGATAGTGCTGTATATATGCCAAATTCTCCTCTTCATGACACTGAGATAATTTTATTGACATTGATGGAGTTGCATTACATTCACTGAGAGGAGAATTTGGCCCTGTACTTTGTCTCCTGCAAAGGCTCTGCTGCCATGAATAAGCCACTGGACGGGATTTAATCCTTAGGATCCAGCAGCGCAAGGTGTTCTATATTGGCACAGAACATCCACCAGGAATGAAAGCACATTGCATTCACTGCCCAAATCCTCCCCTTCTCTAGCGAGAGATCTGGAACCAGCTGATGCTACCCCTAGAGTGCAAGGGGGGGGAGCCAAAATAATTGAACACCTCCCCTAAGTGCCCTCTGCTAACACAGCTCATATGGCTTCCTGGCTGGATTTTGAAGTAGACCTCTCTGAATACAATTGCCTGGTGATGGTGGCAATGGTACTGCCAAAGTCCTCCAAGGCGCAGCTGCTCCTGCAGATGCAGGGGTGAATCAGGCTCATTTGGGAATGACAGGGTGTCTTGACAGCCCAGATGGAGAGGCCAGTGGCTATGCCATTCTCAGCGGGGTTGGAGCACTGATTTCTCCTGTGGTTATTACTTTGCAGCTATGCCACACAGGTGGTGGGAGGGGCACTTTCAGTGTGTGGGGCATGGGATGGTGCATATATGCAGGTGAAACACATAGCTGCCCAGGCATTTGTGCCAAAAAAAAAAAAAAAGTACATTGGACTCAAAGCCAGAAGCCTGAATCTCCAGCAGTTAGTCTTCAAGGAGAAAGAAGCATGTGTGACAGGGACATGCAAGTACTTTTGAGACAGTAGGGAGGGCCAAATACGTGACTCTCAGAAATCAGAGGGAGAAAAGGCTAATTCATTCTATTTGGGTGTCAAGGCAAGATTGTTCCTTTGGTATTTTCTCCAGAGATTTATGCAGTCTAGTTGTAAATGTCCCGGGTGGTGGGGGACCCACTGTGTGCTGTATGGAGACAGTTCCACAGTCCAACAGAGATGATCATCCGTGCTAGGAATGAGTAGGAATCAAATAATCAGAATGTGATACTCAGTCAAATATTCTATGTGCCTTTCAGCTCTAAGGTGGGATAAAAAAATCTGACTGGGGGAACTGTAGATCACATGATTAGATGAGAGCCATTCTAGTGGTTACACTCGGGGGCTGTGGGTGCGAGTCAAGACTCCTGGGTTCTGGTCCCAGCTCTGTCAGTGCACAACCCAGGCCAAGTTGAGCCATAATTTCCTAGTCTGTAAAATGGACTCTTACATATGTAACTACCGCCAGGCAGGCTGGCACAGTTTAAACGTATTTGCAAAGTGCTACAAGATCTTCAGGTGAAAGGCACAATAGGTCAGACTGTGCCCTGCTGCTCTGAAAGGCAAGGGAAGGGAGCACAGCAGCATGGCACAAGAGCAGCTCCTTTTGTGGCCTCTGGAGATTGAGACACTCTTAAAGGAATGGGGTGGGTAGGAGTGGCGGCGTAGCTGGCCTGTGCCAGTGCCCACTATGCATAGGCCAGTGGAGCTAGCTAGCCACGCAGGGGGAGTATGCTGTAGCAGATGCACTGCCTCCGAGCGTCAAGGAGGAATCCCCAATCTGAGGCTGTGTCTTAAAGGCACAAACGAATCCCACAGTAGCATTATACGTTTCTTTTCCTAGTGACTTGGTTCTTATGGCCCCCGTTCAGGAGTATGCCAGGAATGGTGGAGAGAAGCAAAGCCAGGAGGGTTCAGTTATGGTCAGCCCTAAAGATCAAACATAAAAATGGCTGACACTGAACTCCATGGGACAAATTCTGAACTGGTGTGACAACCATTGATATCAACAGAAGTACCCCAGGAATGGATATGGCAGCATTTGCCTTCTGCTCTCTTCAGCCATTGGCAGAAACAGGCTGTCTCTGAAGTGCCAATTCCAACCCAGTATTGACCCAGTTGAGACTGAGGCAGGAGCAGAAGAAACCCCATTTATAACCCACTGTCAGTTGGAAGTGAGAATGACCAGGAGTGAAATGCAGAGAATACGTCAGACCTGTATGGAGGGGATGGCATTTCTCTAGCCTAGAGAGGGTTGCCAAGAGAGGAGACTTGCCTTTCACAAGCAAAAGAGTCACTCCTGTCTAATAATCTCAAAATAGTTCTGTTAAATGCCAACATGAAGTAAATTACCTACTTCTTCCTAGGGACAGACAAGTTCTGACTTCTTGCAAGCAGAGATAACCTCAAAGTTTAGATCTAAAGTTTGAAGGTTTTGGATGCAGGCTTTTTTCTAGTCACTCTGAGCTACATCATCATGAAGATTTCCTTGACCAGGATGCAATGTAAGCATCACTAAGGGTATGTCTACACTACGGGATTATTCCGATTTTACATAAACCGGTTTTATACAACAGATTGTATAAAGTCGAGTGCACGCGGCCACACTAAGCACATTAATTCGGCAGTGTGTGCATCCATGGTCCGAGGCTAGCATCGATTTCTGGAGCGTTGCACTGTGGGTAGCTATTCCGTAGCTATCCCATAGTTCCCGCAGTCTCCCCCGCCCCTTAGAATTCTGGGTTGAGAGCCCAGTGGCTGATGGGGCAAAAATCATTGTCGCGGGTGGTTCTTGGTAAATGTCGTCAGTCACTCCTTCCTCCGGGAAAGCAATGGCAGACAATCATTTCGTGCCCTTTTTCCCTGGATTGCCCTGGCAGAAGCCATAGCACGGCAACCATGGAGCCTGTTCAGCTTTTTTTTTTTTTTTTTTTTTTTTTACAGTCACCGTATGTGTACTGGATGCCGCGGACAGAGGCGATACTCCAGCGCTACACAGTATTATTCATTTGCTTTTGCATGATAGCAGAGACGGTTACCAGTCGTTCTGTACCATCTGCTGCTGGTGTAAATTGGCAATGAGATGACGGTTATCTGTCCTTCTATACTGTCTGCTGCCATCATGGGTGCCCCTGGCTGAGATCGACCGGGGGCGCAAAGGCAAAACTGGGAATGACTCCTCAAGTCAATCTCTCCTTTATGGTTTCTAAAAATAGAGTCAGTCCTACCTAGAATATGGGGCAAGTGTACTAGAGAAGCAGTGTATCAGAGAGCACAGCTGCTCCGTGTCAGATCCGGCAGAAATGATGAGCTACATGCCATTCATGGGGGGTGCCCCTGCAACAACCCCACCCGTTGCTTCCCTCCTCCCCGAACCTTCCTGGGCTACCGTGGCAGTGTCCCCCCCATTTGTGTCATGAAGTTATAAAGAATGCAGGAATAAGAAATAGTGACTTGTTAGTGAGATAAAATGAGAGGGAGGCAGCCTCCTGGTGCTATGACAGTCCAGGCAGGACATTAAGAGGTACGGAGGAGAGGAGCCCAGCATCCTACTGCTATGATAGTCCAGGCAGTAAAGAATCTTTTCTTTACACAGGAAAAAGAGAGAGCTGATGGAGCTCAGCCCCCAGTTGCTATGATGAGGACGGTTACCAGCCGTTCTGTCCCATCTACTGGGAATGACCAGGAATCATTCCTATTTTTACCCAGGTGCCCCCGACCGACCTCACCTGAGGCAAGCCAGGAGCACTCACAGGCTGATGGTGATGACAGATATCAGTTATATCGTACCGTCTGCCACCAGGGAGGGGAGAGGAGCGGATATTGCTCTTCACTGCTGCAGCATTGCGTCTACCAGCAGCATTCAGTAGACATAGGATGACATTGAAAGAAGTCAAGAAATGATTTTTTTCCCTTTTCGTTCATGTGGGGGGGGGGGAGTAAATTGACAAGCTATTCCCTGAATCACGCCGGATAATGTGTTTGAACCTACAGGCATTGGGAGCTCAGCCAAGGATGCAAATACTTTTTGGAGACTGCTGGGGACTGTGGGATAGCTGGAGTCTGCAGTGCCCCCTCCCTCCCTCCATGAGCGTCCATTTGAGTCTCTGGCTTCCCGTTACGCTTGTCACGCAGCACTGTGTAGCCTGTAGATTTTTTTTTCAAACGCTTTGGCATTTCGTCTTCTGTAACGGAGCTCTGATAGAACAGATTTGTTTCCCCATACAGCGATCAGATCCGGTATCTCCCGTACGGTCCATGCTGGAGCTCTTTTTGGACTGCATTGCCACCTGTGCTGGTCAGAGCTCTACGCTGGGCAAACAGGAAATGCAATTCAAAAGTTCGCGGGGCTTTTCCTGTTTACCTGGCCACTGCATCCGAGTTCAGATTGCTGTCCAGAGCGGTCACAGTGGTGCACTGTGGGATACCACCTGGAGGCCAATACCATCGATTTGCGGCCACACTAACCCTAATCTGATATGGTAATACCATTTTAGTGCTACTCCTCTCGTCGGGGAGGAGTACAGAAACCGACTTAAAGAGCCCTTTATATCAATATAAAGGGCCTCGTAGTGTGGACGGGTACAGCATTAAATCAGTTTAACGCTGCTAAAATTGGTTTAAACGCGTAGTGTAGACCAGGCCTTATTCTCATTACACCCTTTAGGCTCTAAAAACCCAGAGATACAGTTCCGTGCCTTCCCTACGCTTCCCAGAACCCCTTAGCTGCCCTGAACAGCAGCGCAGGGAGACCTATTCAGCTCCTGATCTGTACTGGTGCCTCTGCTGGCAGTCTTTTCAGTCACAGGACACCATGTGACCTGCTGTCAGATTCCCCAAGCCACTGGATACAATTTGTCAGTGTGCAATGGCAAGCTAGTATAGTTTGGAGCAAAGCTCCTGAACAGCATTATTGTTCCATTGCTATGCAGGAGATCCAAGTTCTCCCTCATCCAGATTCTGCTTCCCATCCCCCTTCCACCCCTCAAGTCTGGTGAAAGGAAGGATCTTCGTTGACAAAATGTATCATTCCTCCCACTGGATAACTCTGAGGACATCTGACATCAGCTCATAGACTCATAGACTCTAGGACTGGAAGGGACCTCGAGAGGTCATCAAGTCCAGTCCCCTGCCCTCATGGCAGGACCAAATATTGTCTAGACCATCCCTAATAGACATTTATCTAACCTACTCTTAAATATCTCCAGAGATGGAGATTCCACAACTTCCCTAAGCAATCTATTCCAGTGTTTAACTACCCTGACAGTTAGGAACTTTTTCCTAATGTCCAACCTAAATCTCCCTTGCTGCAGTTTAAGCCCATTGCTTCTTGTTCTATCATTGGAGGCTAAGGTGAACAAGTTTTCTCCCTCCTCCTGATGACACCCTTTTAGATACCTGGAAACTGCTATCATGTCCCCTCTCAGTCTTCTCTTTTCCAAACTAAACAAACCCAATTCCTTCAGCCTTCCTTCATAGGTCATGTTCTCAAGACCTTTAATCATTCTTGTTGCTCTTCTCTGGACCCTCTCCAATTTCTCCACATCTTTCTTGAAATGCGGTGCCCAGAACTGGACACAATACTCCAGCTGAGGCCTGACCAGCGCAGAGTAAAGCGGAAGAATGACTTCTCGTGTCTTGTTTACAACACACCTGTTAATGCATCCAGAATCACGTTTGCTTTTTTTTGCAACAGTATCACACTGTTGACTCATATTAAGCTTGTGGTCTACTATGACCCCTAGATCTCTTTCTGCCATACTCCTTCCTCGACAGTCTCTTCCCATTCTGTATGTGTGAAACTGATTGTTCCTTCCTAAGTGGAGCACTTTGCATTAATCTTTATTGAACTTCATCCTGTTTACCTCAGACCATTTCTCCAATTTGTCCAGATCATTTTGAATTTTGACCCTGTCCTCCAAAGCAGTTGCAATCCCTCCCAGTTTGGTATCGTCCGCAAACTTAATAAGCATACTTTCTATGCCAACATCTAAATCGTTGATGAAGATATTGAACAGAACCGGTCCCAAAACAGACCCCTGCAAAACCCCACTTGTTATACCTTTCCAGCAAGATTGGGAGCCATTAACAACTACTCTCTGAGTACGGTTATCCAGCCAGTTATGCACCCACCTTATAGTAGCCCCATCTAAATTGTACTTTCCTAGTTTATCTATAAGAATATCATGCGAGACCGTATCAATTGCCTTACTAAAGTCTAGGTATATCACATCCACCGCTTCTCCCTTATCCACCAGGCTCGTTATCCTATCAAAGAACGCTATCAGATTAGTTTGACACGATTTGTTCTTTACAAATCCATGCTGGCTATTCCCTATCACCTTACCACCTTCCAAGTGTTTGCAGATGATTTCTTTAATAACCTGCTCCATTATCTTCCCTGGCACAGAAGTTAAACTAACTGGTCTGTAGTTTCCTGGGTTGTTTTTATTTCCCTTTTTATAGATGGGCACTATATTTGCCCCCTTCCAGTCTTCTGGAATCTCCCCCGTCTCCCATGATTTCCCAAAGATAATAGCTAGAGGCTCAGATACCTCCTCTATTAACTCCTTGAGTATTCTAGGATGCATTTCATCAGGCCCTGGTGACTTGCAGGCATCTAACTTTTCTAAGTGATTTTTTACTTGCTCTTTTTTTATTTTATCTTCTAAACCTACCCTCTTCCCGGGTAGGTTTAGAAGATAATCTGAGGAAGATAATTGCTCCCCTATTGCAGAGGACTAAGCATTTGGAACCCACCCACCAAATTTTAGCAGATGATGTCCAGGAAGGCAAACCCCAGGAAGGTCCTTACCAATAAACTCAGAGGGAACATTTTTTCCTGACCTCAGGTCTGGCCAATCAGCTTTTCAGTGTGAACCCAAATGATCTTAATCAAGCATTGTAGCCCATTTACACTGAGACACCTCTTTTATCCACCCAGTTGGACCCTGTTATTGAATCCTGTTAAGGTGGATTCTACTGGTATTGTGCCTGTAGCAGAGTAACAGACGTTTAACATGCAATCACTAAGGCTGCATGGATTAGCAGCTCGAACCTACATCACTATATTTTGTGGAGGGTAATAGGGCCACGCCTTCCTGGAATTCTGTCCTTTCATTCAGACTGAGTTCAACGTTTACTGTGAAATGTTCACACTGGAGTGATATGTGAAGATTTCACACAAAGACAACACCACTAGGCCCAAGTTGAAATGACAAATGTTTTGACATGAAATTTGGCCCTACCTTTAATTTCCACACACATTATATCTGAGGCCCTGATCCTGAAAATTGTTGCACGTGGCTAAAGCCTTGTGTCTGCATGGAGCCCACTGCAGTGTCAGGCCTCATATAGATACTAACTGAAGATAATTACATGATCAGGGAGATGCACTTACACTGAAAGTCTCTGGTTATCGCTGTCTTTTAGTACTGCAGATCCCCTAGTAATCATTAGTGAACCAAAGAGGCCTGCAGGAACCTGCCATTGCTAATGTAGGTAGTGTCTATGTAGTTGATATTATGACTTTACCGTGTATCTTATACATCATGATATTCCAGCTCCATCATTGAACCATAGCTATTAGTGAAAGAAGAGCCCTGTTAGCCCTATCTAGCCCATTCCTCCTGGTGAGTGGTGACCAGTCTAGTGCTAAAGGGCTGCCTTAGGTCTAAATTGTAGCTTTGCTGTGAGCGTTGAACAAGGGGCACCCTATCCTGCCCTCTCCCTTCATGGGATAGATTACAGCTGCTCTGAGGAGGCTATGGCCCGCCCGGCCACCTGTGAAGTGGGTAACCTGTGCAGGGGAGTAAGGAGTGCTCAGCTCCTCAGAGGAATTTAGGCTCTTAACTCTCCGTGAAATCAATTGGAGTTTGTCCCCTAAAAACCTTTGAAGGTTTTGGGCGAGAATTGTGGGCAAACGCCCCGCTCATGGTAAGATCCATACTGCTTTCCACTTCTATGGAGCAGAATATTGTATGGAATTGGCTAACGTATGTGTATGTACCATGGTCCTCCGCTGAATGGACCCAGAACTGCGCAAGCCTGCTGGACTAGCTGCCGATGGAGAAGTGCTATAGCGCTTTCTCTCCGGCATGGAAAAACAGGTCATGATATAGCCCTTATTTCTTTGAGCAATTAAGTTTATTTTGGTTTTAATTTCTCAGGCCCAGATTTTTGGGAGATTCTTTAACCTAATCTGGGCTGTTCATGCCATTTTTGAACGCCTGTTTTAAAATCACTGCTAAACTTATTATGATCTGGATATGGGAGCAGATAGCTGGCGAGGAAGATTTACATTACGAATCCTCTCCATAGACTTGGCCATCTGTAGTAAATATATCCAATCTTTGTGATCCTACCCTAACTAACACATGCTGAAGCGATTATATTTTCCCCCCCAAGTTGTCTGTTACAGCCCTTTATTTATGTCTCTTGTCTACTTCATTTCAGAAGTTGACACATGGCTGTCATTTAAAAACCAAACCAAGTATTGGTTTAAAAGATAAAATGGAGCTTCTGGATTTAGATTCACAAAAGTCCAAACACTCAGAGTTATTCACATCCAGTGAGAAAAGACCCTCATGCTGTACAAGCACAGAGGGAGACACAACCCTAAGATCTGAATGTTTTGGCTTTTATCACTTTATTAATAATTGCTGGGTGTTTCACAACGCCTTTCCTCCTGAGGGATCCCACACAGATAGGGAACATTTGCTCCCCACTAAAAATGCAGCCATCTCTGGGGTGGGATGTGGCAGCTGTTAGACTTTCTAGAAGAAGCAAAGATTACACTGATCAGTTGAAATTGTAGGTGGAATTTAGGCACAATAGGCAGAATGTAGTTAACCCAACTGGAATTTGGCCTCAACACCATAAGCATATGGCACTTACTCTTGTGGCTACTATTGCAGAGCTGGCTCACTAACATGAAAAGTACCCAGGGATCCTTAATGATCACAAGTGGTTAGCACAAGGAATGTAAGATGGAGCCATAAACACAATACAGGGCTTAGTTCTGCCCAAGGCCGCCCGGGGGGGGAACAAGTGGGGCAATTTGTCCCAGGCCCCGGGCCCCACAGGGGCCCCTCACGAGAGTTTTTCAGGGGCCCTGGAGAGGGGTCTTTCTCTCGCTCCAGGGCCCCGGAGCCTCTTCCGCTCCAGGTCTTCGGTGGCAATTTGGTGGCGGGGGTTCTTCTGCCCCCGGAGCCGCCACCGAAGTGCCCTGAAGACCCGCGGCGGGGGGTCCTTCCACCAGTCCCCACAACACTGGAGCTCTGTGTTACCAGCACTATCTCAGCAGAAGCCCTGATGCAATCAAGAGGTTCGTAACCCACCAATAGTCTGGGCCAGCCCATGATCTGCAGCAGAGTACAGAGTCTAACTACACTCCTGCACCAGTTACTTTGCTAAGTGACTGGAATTAGAAGGAGATTCAAAAGCCCTGATTCTCCATTGCCCCACACCTTGTGCGGTCACTTATCCTACTGCAAAGCAGGTGTGAACACCACCATTCTGATGTGGGAACATTTTATACCCCCTTTGCACAAGGCACCAGGCCATAGTGAATCAAGTCCCAAGTGCTGACTAAGGGATCTACTTATTTTTTCCTTAGGCCACATATAAAATGCAGCTCCTTCCCAATTCCCCATTGTGTTTCTTCTCCAGGGGCTAAAAGTCTAAATAAAATGAGCAGCTAGATGCCTCCCTTTGGACACTGCAGACTGCTGACTGAAAGCCCACTTCAGCTGCTGTGCCCATTTGGAGCATGTTTAGTCCATGGCATGCTGTGCCCTTCATAGGTCATCTCTGCATTAGGCTGCCTTAGCTCTGGATAAGGATGAATACAAATTCCTGGGTCGCATCTTTTGGTGTCTGCCACCATTGTTATGCAGGTGTGTGTGTGACGGGCTGGAGTCCTGCAGGACTGTTTGGTCTTGGGATCCTTTGTTCACCCACACCAAAGAAAAAGTCTGGCTGCTCTTGCAGAAACTGAAGAAAGCTGCTGACTTGCCTCAGAATTCTGGGTAGCTGCCCCGCTCATGGTAAGATACGCACTGCTTTGCACTTGTCTAGAGGAGAATATTGCATGGAACTGGCTAGTATGTGGGTATGAATCACCACCCTCTGCTGAATGGACCCACAACAGGCCAAGTCTGTGTCATAGGCCCTGTCCTGCTAGCTGCTGCTGGAGATTCTTTAACTCAAATGGTGGAAGCTGTGTTTATGGAGCAATAGGATCTGAGTTCCCATTCCTCTGCTGCTGTGATGTTCCAGATGGGTCAAATTTGCAGCATAGAGAACACTCTGAAATTCTTGGTTGGTGCTGGCCACAGTTATGCTAGAACATGAAATGGCTACAGATGCAGCAGTCTGCCCAGAACACGCCTCCTCCTGGGCGGAAGATAAGAGGGCCAATTTCTTTGCACTCATCGTAACAGTAGCTAAGCCTTGTCTCTTCAAGAAAGACTTGTTTTTCTAAGCTGAGCAGACTGCGAGGATAACAGTATGTAAGCCCTGGAGCAGAGAATGATGTATTGAGTAGTCACAGATGCCCTTCCCAACATACTAGCCTGAAAAGAGCCTGGGCTTTGAGCAGGGATTTGGAGCAATCAAATTTTTTAATTGCTCTGCTCCGGCTCTGCACCAGCTCCAGGCATAAAACCTACTGGTCCGGGCTCCAGCTCCGGGCTCCGCTCCAAAGCCCTGGCTTTGAGAGCCTAGCACAGAAGTGATGTAAAGGGTGCTGCAAGCTACACATTGTAAGTTGGTCCTTTGGCTTTCTGGTCATCTGACACCCAATGTGTAATTTACAACACCAGTTCTGTCCCCAGAGTGTTTGGCCCAGATACTTGCATGAGAGTCATCCCCTGCTTATATCAGGCTGCACATGACCCTTAGTGACTGGCTGGCTATGTTTTGTTTTGATAATCCCTATGTGGGCTTTTAGAATAAATTATCTGATTTGTAAGCCTTAACTTCAGCCCATCTAACAAGCCCACATCATGTCAGTTCCAGCAACAGAGCCTGTGTGTGTTTTTATGCATGAGCAATTTTATTCTCTATGGTTATTGTTGTTTTTGTTGGGCTTCTTAAAACCATGTCTCTTTTATCCCATAAAACATCTGCTTTAGAGGCACATGTTGCTTTGTTTACTGATTAGTTGAATTCATACACCCTGTGGCTACTTGGGGAGCACAACATTATCTGTTTAAATGCAGCTGGTATTGTCTGTTTCTCTCTCATGCTAGTTAAAGGACACTACTAAACCCACTTTTGTACAAGATAGTGTATTCTGAAGGCCCTGAACCGAGGCTATGGCTGGTTCAAACAGGGCATGCTTAATGCCCTGAGTTCTTACTATAGCACTTAGCTGAACTAGAAAGAAAGACAGGGGTGGACAGTAAAGCTTTTGCCGCTGCTTTAACATGCGACTTATGCCACTGCTCACTTCCCAACTTTCAGAATGCAAAATATTGTAATGAACTGGTGTGTGTGCATGTGCTTGTCACTGCCCTCTGCTGAACAAGCATAAAGTTCCTCAACTGCGTGTCAAAGGTGCTATACTGCTGACAAACTAAGCAGTATTCTTGAGTTAAGAGCTTGTCCGTTTGAAGTAGAAAGATCTTAGTTCTCTCTTTGCTCGCCCTGTGAATTTCTAAGTGGCCATGGTTTTCAGTATTGTAACACGTGAAATTCTTCAGTGGCCACAGATGAGTTATACAATATGTTAGAAAAGCTACTAGGTGGCACTTTAAATGAAAGCAACATGATCATCAAAAGTGAAATTCACTGGTGTGTACAAGGTCAGCCCAAGGCCTATGCATTACTGAAGTCCCACTTAAGCAGGGATTCCTCCCTCGGGTTGACCAAGATCAGCCAATGAGTTTTTAAACATGATTTGCCCTGTCTGAGCTAGAAGCAAAGTCCTGTATAAAGTCACATTAGTTAAAGTGGGTTAGCTACTGCATTTTTACACACCACTTTCCCCCCTATCCCATATGTGCCCTGAAAGAGCTGGGGAGTAAATCCTAACCCAGCTTCTGGGCTCACTTCCCTGTCTCCATAAACGTGTGTGTGAGCTATTCCAAGTGGATAAAGTCTCTGTCTTTTCCTGCACTGTCATTGAACTGTTGGTATCTGAGGGCATGTTTACACTCTTATGCTGCTGTAGTGTAAATGCTGCCTACAGCAACAGAAGGGTTTTTTCCATTGCTGTAGGTAAGGGCAGTAGGTAGCTCAATGGAAGAATTCTTCCATTGAGCTGTCTGCATCTACCCTGGGGGCTAGGTTGACCTTATTATGACACTCAGGGTGCAAACTTTTTCCACGGCCCTGAGCAATGTAGCTTGGTTCATCTAATTTTTAAGCGTAGACCAGGCATAACTCATTGCTTTTAACAAGAAAGGTGCTAACTCCCCTCCCCCGCCCCCAATATCCTTGCAGTGTATTTTCAGTTGGAGCCTGTATGGTGCAGAATGAGACAAAAGAGTATTTCCAGGGTACCTCAAACAAACTTGCAATTTCCTTTAGATTTGGGGTCTGATAGCCTTCTTGATGAGGAAGGTCTGGGTCACCTAGGTGAGTTCTTGAACTGAAAGAAAATGTTTCAGTCTCCCAATCAGAAGCAGCTGTTAAAAATAACAGTCCTGGCCAATGCCGCTACTGCTAAGCAGCCAGGGGCCTAAAAAATCCTTGGACTGAGTATCTTAATAACAAAAGGTGGGCATCCCCCTTTATTGAGGGGGGCAGACTCCCAATCGGTCATCACCTTCAGACGTTTCCCCAGCAAATTGACATTGCCTCCATCTTCTCTGCAATGATCCTCAGCTATTTACCCTTCAAAGGCCAGTCTTGGCTAAACATTGAGTAACCTGAGAATCTGAACTATCAGGGTCAAATGGAGGTGAAAGTTATCAGTGTAATCATTTAAATTACTCAGATGGGTTTCACCCAATATTCAATCTAACCACGGGCAGAGTGAGGCAACTCCAGGCCCCACATAGAAATCAGCCAACTTGTTACAAAAGGAAAACCTTACTTCAAAGCTTATTCCACTAGAGGGATTTGAATGTAGCTCCAGAGCCTGGCTATGGTATGGTTTAAACTCTGTACTGCATACTTTGATCACAGAATCCTAGAAATGTAGAGCTGCAAGGGACCTCGAGAGGTCATGAAGTCCAGCCCTCTGCGCTGAGGCAGGAACAAGTAAACCTAAACCTTTCCTGACAGGTGTTTGTCCAACTTGTTCTTAAAACCTGCAATGAGGGGGATTCCACAACCTCCCTTGGAAGCCTAGTCCTGAGCCTAACTACCCTTATAGTTAGAATGTTTTCCTAATATGTTACATAAATCTCCCTTACGCAGATTAAGCCCATTACTTCTTGTGCTACTTTCAGTGATCATGGAGAACAATTGATCACCATCCTCTTTATAACAGCCCTTAACATATTTGAAGACAGTCATCAGGTCCCACCTCAGTATTCTTTTCTCATCACTAAACATGCTCAGTGTTTTTAATCTTTCCTCATAGGTTAGCTTTTCTAAACCTTTTACAATTTTTGTGGCTGTCCTCTGCACTATCTCCAGTTTGTCCCCGTATTCCCAGAACTGGACATATTACTTCATCTGAGGCCTCACCAGTTCTGAGTAGAGCAGGACAATTATCTCCCATGTCTTTCATATGACATTCCTATTAATATACCCCATAATATTAGCTTTTTTTTGTAACTACATCTCCTTGCTGACTCATATTCAATTTGTGATCTACTATAACCTTCAGATCCTTTTCAGCAGTACCTCTACCTAGCCAGTTATTCCCCAGTTTGTAGCTGTGCATTTGATTTTTCCTTCTTAAGTGAAGTATTTTGACTTGTCTTTATTGAATTTCATCCTGTTGATTTCAGACTAATTCTCCAATTTGACAAGGGCATTTTGTATACTAATCCTGTCCACCAAAGCACTTGCAACCCCTTCCTGCTTGGTGTTGTCTTCAAATTTTATAAGCATACCTTCCACTCCATTATCCAAGTCATTAATGAAAATATTGATTAGTGCTGGACCCAGAACTAACCCCTGGGGAACCCCACTAAATAAACAGAGCCCTGCGCAGATACAAATTTATATCCGCGGATGCGGATATCCACGGAACTGCGGGGCTCTCCCGGGAACTACAGCAGCAAAAGGAGCAGACTATGGGGCCACTAAATGGATTCTTTGCTTCAGTCTTCACAGCTGAGGATGTTAGGGAGATTCCCAAACCTGAGATGGCTTTTGTAGGTGATGAATCTGAGGAACTGTCACAGATTGAAGTGTTACTAGAGGAAGTTTTGGAATTAATTGATAAACTCAATATTAACAAGTCACCGGGACCAGATGAATTCACCCAAGAGTTCTGAAAGAACTCAAATGTGAAGTTGTGGAACTATTAAGATTTGTAACCTGTCCTTTAAATCGGCTTTGGTACCCAATGACTGGAAGTTAGCTAATGTAACGCCAATATTTAAAAAAGGCTCTAGAGGTGATCCCAGCAATTACAGACCGGTAAGTCTAACGTCAGTACTGGGCAAATTAGTTGAAACAATAGTTAAGAATAAAATTTTCAGACACATAGAAAAACATAAACTGTTGAGCAATAGTCAACATGGTTTCTGTAAAGGAAAATCATATCTTACTAATCTATTAGAGTTCTTTGAAGGGGTCAAACAAACATGTGGACAAGGGGGATCCAGCGGACATAGTATACTTAGATTTCCAGAAAGCCTTTGACAAGGTCCCTCAACAAAGGCTGTTACATAAATTAAGCTGTCAAGGGATAAAAGGGAAGGTCCTTTCATGGATTGAGAACTGGTTAAAAGACAGGGAACAAAGGGTAGGAATTAATGGTAAAATCTCAGAATGGAGAGGGGTAACTGGTGGTGTTCCCCAAGGATCAGTCCTAGGACCAATCCTATTCAATTTATTCATAAATGATCTGGACAAAGGGGTAAACAGTGAGGTGGCAAAGTTTGCAGATGATACTAAATGCTCAGGATAGTTAAAACCAAAGCAGACTGTGAAGAACTTCAAAAAGATCTCACAAAACTAAGTGACTGGGCAACAAAATGGCAAATGAAATTTTAATGTGGATAAATGTAAAGTAATGCACATTGGAAATAATAACCCCAACTATACATACAATATGATGGGGGCTAATTTAGCTACAACTAATCAGGAAAAAGATCTTGGTGTCATCGTGGATAGTTCTCTGAAGATGTCCACGCTGTGTGCAGAGGCAGTCAAAAAAGCAAACAAGATGTTAGGAATCATTAAAAAGGGGATAGAGAATAAGACTGAAAATATATTATTGCCCTTATATAAATCCATTGTACACCCACATCTCGAATACTGTGTACAGATGTGGTCTCCTCACCTCAAAAAAGATAGACTGGCACTAGAAAATGTTCAGAAAAGGGCAACTAAAATGATTAGGGGTTTGGAGAGGGTCCCGTATGAGGAAAGATTAAAGAGGCTAGGACTCTTCAGCCCGGAAAAGAAGAAACTAAGGGGGGATATGATAGAAGTATATAAAGTCATGAGTGATGTGAAGAAAGTGGATAAGGAAAAGTTATTTACTTATTCCCATAATACAAAAACTAGGGGTCACCAAATGAAATTAACAGGCAGCGGATTTAAAACAAATAAAAGGAAGTTCTTCTTCACGCAGCGCACAGTCAACTTGTGGAACTCCTTACCTGAGAAGGTTGTGAAGGCTAGGTCTATAACAGTGTTTAAGAGAGAACTGGATAAATTCATGGTAGTGAAGTCCATAAATGGCTTTTAGCCAGGATGGGTAAAGAATGGTGTCCCTAGCCTCTGTTCTTCAGAGGATGGAGACGGATGGCAGGAGAGAGATCACTTGATCATTGCCTGTTAGGTTCACTCCCTCTGGGGCACCTGGCATTGGCCACTGTCAGTAGACAGATACTGGGCTAGATGGACCTTTGGTCTGACCTGGTACGGCCGTCCTTACGTTCCCAGGATCCAATGCCCAGTGCCGGAAGCTCCTCCAGCAGGCTGTACCGCCCGCAGCCCTACTCTCAGCTCTGCCTTCATCCCTTGCATGCAGCTGTCTGCATCTCTTGTCTGGGGGCATGTGTGCTACTTGAACACAAGAGCATGTCCAGGGACAGCTGCTGGTGAGCCTGGTGCCTGCCCCAGTGGGCGGGGCTACGGGTGGTACAGCTGCGCCGAAGGAGCTGCCGGCATTGGGTGCTGGCTCCAGGGAGCGGCAACCCCATGTTCTGCTTCTTTCACTGTTGTGGTTCCCAGGAGAGCTCTGCGGTTCTGTGGATACCAATTTATATCCGTGGATATAAACTTTTATCTATGCAGGGCTCTATAGATAAACCTTTCTAATTTGATAGTGAACCATTGATAGCTACTCTTTGACTATGGTCTTTCAACCAGTTTTGCACCCACCTTATAGTAATAGTATGATTCAGCTCATCATAATGAAAAAGTGCCAAGATGGACAGGAGTTGTGTGATTTGTCTATGTGTCTGTCTGTCTCCACCTGTCTGTCAGTCTCCTTTGCAAAAGGAACAGATTAAACAGTCATGTCAAAAATACATCATTGAAGCTCAGGTGCCTCCCAGAGATGACTCAAGACACCTGCTTTGTGCCTTGCATACAAGCATTCAGGGTAAGATAACAAGTGGACTGAATGGAGGGAAAGAAGCAGCTTAGAGTTATTTTGTCATGAGCTGAGCAAGAGCTCAGCCACCTTAGCATTACAGGATCCTGTTTCAAACTAGTGACAAGCAAACTTCAGAAGGCTTGGAGATACAATCCAAAGGGACACACAATATGGTGGATGCTTATCTGAAACATACCTAAACTATGGCCCGGACCCAGCAAAGCACTTAAGCGGGTGCATAGCTCTGCTGATTTCAGTGTGATTACTCATGTTTAAAGTTAAGCATGTGCTTAAGTGTTTGCTGGATCATGGCCCTGGTGAGCATCTTGGGGCTGCAAAACTGATCTAACAGTCTCCCAAGATAGGAAGCACCAGAAACCTCATGGAAACCTAATACTGGGCCAGAAACAACACAATAGAGATGATTTGGAGATTCAGAATCACTTGGATCCAGATCTCAAACAAACCCAAGGGTCTAGAGATGTTTGCATCTGAGGCACAGATGTAGTTTGACTTCTATTTTTGATAGTAGCAGCTCCAGTAAGGTCAATAAAGTCATGCATGGGAGGTGTGGGGGGACGACAAATTCCCCAAGTGCCTGCCTGCAGTTTGCGGAGGCAATGCCCCCTTCTCCCCTCCAAACTACACTCAGGATCTGGGATACTAGTTCAGATCCATTTTTAGCCAAGAACAGAACTTCTCTGGGGAATTTTGGCCATTTGGTTATCAGCTGGAAATTGGAAATTGAAAGCCATCTGAAAATGAAAGAAAAAAAAGTTGGCTGAACTTTGAAGCACAAAACAGTTTACTTTTGAATTTTGGGCTGATGCTTGGGCCAGGTACTTTACCCAAACTGTTTTCCCAGTTTTAAAAAAGTGATCAGTTAAAAAAAAAATTTCAGATTCAAAAAAATTATTTTCTCTTCCCACCTAGTTCCTTTACCAAACAGGCCTGCTCTTAGAAATAAGGCTAAAGCTTATGCCCATTCTAACTGCCCATTACAGGACAGGGAATTGCTAACGTCCCTACAGGCATAAAACATTTGTAAATATACTGGAGAGAAATTTGGATCTGAGAGCCGAATCCTGCCAATGTTCATGGATGCAATGGGGTAGGGGTTGAAAAAGAAGCCAACATGAGCTAGACAGGATTCTCTGGCCCTAAAGAATATTATATGGCACTGAGGCATCTATTGTCTAGAGGATGTTGTCAACCCCTTCAGTCCACTGATACCCCTACTGCATTAAATGTGGCCTACACAGACAGAGGTCTGTGTGACAAAGGAAGCTTTTATCTTAGGGCTAACCGGTGCAGATGTGCCACTGTAGTGCTTAGTGAAGACGCTACCTACGCCGATGGGAGGGCTTCTCCTGTCGATGTAGGTACCCCACCTCCCTGAGAGGCAGTAGCTATGTTGATTGAAAAAGCCCTACACTGCTGTCTATGCTAGGAGTTAGGTCGGTATAACTGCATTGCTTAGGGACTAGTAGTAGTACCAACACCACAGTTTGTAGCACAGGCCAGGGCTTAGTGTGGTCTTGAACTCATCATGAAATATATTCCCTTACCTAGAACATAACCTCTTACTGAACCGATGTCAATGTGATATGTTCTTCTTAATGTATATCACTGAATAGATGTCCCTCAACTAGAAAGAAAGAAAGAAATGGTCTGAGTCTGACCTGCCTGGAAACTCCCGGTGCCCTTTACACAGTCTAAACAAATATTTATTTAAATTACTCAAAATGTCCCAGTCTTTTATATGTATCCCAGAAGAGTGCCATAAAACATCTACAAACAGGACTCCATTAACCTCTGCTGCCCTGAGTTAGAGGAGCATATTTCAACTGCAGTTAAATTGAAGTTTAATAAACTCTTGGCCTCTGTTGGCTCCCTCCACAGACCCCTTCCCCCTATGTCTTGCCTCCATGACTTATTACATTGGCATTCAGTATGAACAGCAGCTGCCAATACAGGGGACTCATTAGTGCTGCTCTTGCTTCTGATCTGACTGGTAAAGCACCTAACAGTGTTCAATCAATCACAGCTCTAAGCGGCTGCTAGAATCTCACACCTCTTATTTTTTCAGTGAGGGAGGTGATCGAGTGGCCCCTTCTGGCCTTAATCTCTATGACTCTATGTGAGTCCCCAAAGTTGGATGATCTTTTGACTGAAGAAGTTTAGATGCAACTCTCTGTCACCACAGCGGCTCCTCAATGGGCAAAGAGGAGGTGTTCACCTCCAAAGGTCGGAACTCATCCCAGCAGCCCAGAGAATTTGGGACCAAGCCGGGTCTTGAACTTCGATGACAGAAGGCCTCCATCTACTGACACAACCACCATGAGCTTATTAAGATGTTTGAAAATACTGAAGGTTTCACTAGTTTTAACACAGCTGTTTTATTCATTTGAACACATACATGCAAAGCTCATTATTCTCCCCTTTAACAGGCTCTTGCTATCCAGTCAGGAAGTGGAAACACTACCACAGGATTTGGGCAACCAATGACACACCACAATTGCCCAAGAGTCAAAACGCATTGTTCACAAACAATCCAAAGGCTGAGCATGATCCACAGAAATGATATGGCAAAAGCTTACAAATAACAAAGCCATTCACAGAAACTGGGATCAGTTTGCAAATGACTTCTTAGCTAGAAAGGGTGCTAAATTTATAAAGAACATTATAAATCTATAGCTTAGCCAGATCCCATCACAACTAAGCAACCTGACTCAGGGCTGATCTGTTTTAATTGTATATAGTAAGGCACAAATAAAATGAAATTCATTTGAAAACGCCATTGGATAATTTTGAGCAACCAAAACATTGAGACAATTGCACCCTGTTTGTGGAACTGTAAAGGAGATGATGAATTATTCAAAGGATAAATTGCTCATCTGAAATCATTCACTAGTTTTTTTCACTGCAGCACATGAAATGGTGAATTTTGTTTCACTAAAATGTCAATAGTTCCCGCAATAATTTTAAATTGTCACAAATAAACAATAAAACTAAGATTACATGTGTCCAACAGAATTTTTCTCTTTGTTTTTTCTACGTCACTATTTTGGCTTTGATGTCACAACCATCTGTTTCTATCAGGTTTTTCAGTATTTCACTCCTTACCACTCTAACTTCCTAAAGGCTTGATTCTGCACTAGTGACTTCAGTGGGAGTATGATCATTGACTTTAATGAGAACTGGATCTGGATCAAGATTTTTATACAGTAAACATACAGTGGAAAAAAATACTATATGATCATGTAATTAAAAACTGGATCATAAGGCACATGCATTATGGGGGCTGAATGAAGGTTCCATAGACAATTTCCTAACTTTTGATTTCTTGACTTTGCAACCTTAATAAAATTATTATAACACAGGAAATTACACATAAACACCTACATTTTAAAAAAGCAAATGGAACCCCCCGCCCCAAATATTCCATCATGTGGCATCATATTCACACCCATATAGGTCATCAGCAGGGTTGGAAATGTTAAATCAACCACAGAGACTTCTGCCACTTGAGCTCACAGAGTAATTGATAGCAGTAGTAAGTTGTCATCCTCTGTGTGGACCAGCACTAGAGGGGGATGGCAGATTTTGCCATTGGCTTCACAGGTATTTGCTGACAGCAGAGGAATGCTGACACTCAGGAATCTTGGGTGCCATTTCAGGCTCTGGAGGAAAGCGTGCTCTAGTGCAGGGGTTTCAAAACTTGGTTCGCAGCTTGTTCAGGGTAAGCCCCAGGTGGGCCGAGAGACGCTTTGTTTACCTGAGCGTCCGCAGATACAGGCACTAGCAGCACCCAGTTCACGTTCCTGGCCAATAGGAGCTGCGGGAAGTGGTGGCCCAGCCTGTGCCACTTCCCGCAGTTCCCATTGGCCAGGAACAGCGAACCGTGACCACAGGGATCTGCGAGCAGCTGTACCTGCAGATGCTCAGGTAAACAAAGCGTCTCATGGCCCACCTGGGGCTTACCCTGAACAAGCCGCGAACCAAGTGTGGGAACCCCAGTTCCAGTGGGAACAGATTCTTCTGCCTGTTTCCCCCAAGCATGAGCCCTTCTGCCTCATCCCCTCCAAACTGTCCCTGTCCTGGTCCTATCTCTTCCTCACCCCTGACTCCTCAACTCACTCGCCTCACTTAGCCAGTCCCACTCTCCATACCTCAGGCTGCTCATCTCAGTCCCATTCTCATTACCCAGTTATGCTTCTTCAGTCAAGGAACAAGAAACAGGCTAATGCATTTAATTGCAGCTAACCTACACAGGTCAGATTTCAAATATCAAATGAATGCCTCACACGCTACAGCTCAAGGCAGAGCTGTCCCTTGGGTACAGTGAACCAGAGTGACCTGTCTGGGCCCCGTGCTTTGGGGGGCCTCATGGGCCGGACCAATTGGCTGGCATGGTTGGTCCCGGAAGTGATGGGTCAGTCCCAGAAGTGACGGATTCGTCACTTCCGCTCTGGGCTCTGCATCCACCCCCTGCGGACAGCCCTGGATTACTCACAAAAACTGCTCAGCAAATAATCTTGGATCAACAATTCTGCAAAAATCGTAAATTTCTCATAGACCATTCACAAACAGAAAAAAGGATAATTTACTCAGCTCTAGTTCTGGATAGAGAATTTAGTCCCTGGATCTTACAATCTGATCTATGTGGGAAGAACTTTGTGTGCATGCAAAGAGTTCTACTGAATTCAGTAAAGCTCTGCATGGGCAAAAGAGTCTGTCCATATGGAGCAGATTTCATGACCAGGATTACAGTCCTTAAATTATGCCTCTTCTAGTCAGAGTGCAAGTAGGGAAAAAATAGCTGGGAGAATTTAATGGAACATGCAAGTCAGAGCAGGTATATGTAAATGGTGTGTGCATGGGAAGGGTAAAAATCAGCGGTCATAAAAAATTAAATTGCACCAACATTTGTTAAAGACATGTCCAAAAGGTACTTCTTGTTTCAGAATTTCACATCTGACAATAACCAAGCTCTCCCAGCCCCCGCCAATTTCCTTCCACTCAGTTCTTTAGTGATGGGCCTATCTGCAGGGGCCTGGAAAGAATGAAATTAAGGAAGAAGAACAGATAAACAATTCAGGTTCCAGTGCCTTGAGAATCATGGAATTCACCACAGGGAATACGAGGAAGGGAAAGAAAGGGAGGGAAGAAAATTTGCTTAGTATTGCCAGAGACTCTGACTCCCAAACTGTCCCAGACTCCAGGATCCGTGGAATGATTGAAAGGAAAGTTGTTGTGTCTGGGGTTTTTTTTGTTTCTGTTTTTTTCAGATAGAATTCCTGCTTCACTGTCTCCTCAGTTTTCTAGCTCACTTTGTATTTGGGTCAGAATTGTGTAGGCTCCCTAAAAAGGCAGAAAAGCGTAAGAGATTTTCCTCATCAAGTTTTTTTGAGGCAGCCCATTTTGTTTGTGCCACCACAGGCATCTCAGGAGACTAGATCTAGTCAGAAGTGAATGATTTTCCTGACTGAACAACTACTTCAGTGGAAATAGTTAGACCATCCCCCACTGAGCCTGTATGTATCAGAAAGCTGGGACTTCAGAACTACAGCTTCAGTCCTGGGGCACACTGTGGAAGCACTGCCCCAGGTGCAATGGGTAAAGCTGAAATGGAGGAAGCATCCTCTTTGTGTCTTTGCAAAGCACATGGTCTGAGCTAAACAGTTAAGTGACAGCAATGGGAAAATCATGCATGTGGAAACCTAGGTCTCTGTGACATTCTAGGAGGATGGTCTAACATTTCCAACAGGAGAATGGGAGTTCAAAGGTCTGGATTCTTTGCTAAGTGATTCTGCGCTTCAGTTTCCCCTCTGTAAAATGGGGATGATAATACTTGCCTTCCTCATTAGGGGCAGGGAAGTTGTGGAGCTCAGATGCTACAATAAAAAGTGAGACAGATAATAGGATTAAATAGTAACTGTTCACTTTGATAGCCTCCAATGAAGGACAAGAGAAATGTTCAAAGTATTAGAAAATAATGCAGGCAGATAGCAAGCCTCAAAGGGATGGGAATGGACCCAGAGCCTCATAGGTATTTAGGCTCCTAACTTCCAGTGAAAACAATGGACCTTTGAGGATCTGGGCCATGGTGTCTTTCACCTCTAGTCTGCTTGTGTGAATCCAGAGATGGTCAAGTGACCAAAGTTACTGTCAACTGATGACTGTTCAGCAGCCATCGTGAAGTGCATTTGGTGGATCTTTGGTTAGTTTCTAGTGGACAACCATTTACATCACAAAAATACCAGCACAGCTGCCACTAATTGTCTCCTTCCCTGCACAGACCCTAAGACTGAATGGGACGCAGAGCTTAAATGCTCCTCTAACCCTTACATCAGGTCTGTAGCGCATAGGCAGGGAATATTTTATAGCCTTTGCTTGACCTGTTCTGTGGATAAAAGACTTCACTTTGTAGGGCTGTTAAATAGGCCAGTACTTTTCACCAGCATCATACTGATATGTATACACACACACACACACACATGCTTTTTATAGGATCATAGTAATGTACACTATACAAGCCTTGGGGCCCAAAATGCCCCTTCCTATGGATGTCCTAGTTTATGCAAAGAGATTGATTTATGGGGGTTGAGGCTGAATGATCTGTTGGCTGGGATTTGTTTTGATACAAGAGAAAATTACACTGAATAACAAGATAGAGGAAGGATGCAGCTGTTACCCTTGTTCATCTAAGTGGTTAGAGAGTATTCAGGGTCTTGCAGGAGAAGTTGATGAGGGAGTCAGGTATTTATTTGATACAACCCTCTTTGTTTACAAGGAATAAGCATAATGTTCTGTTTTCCTGAGCACAGTAGGAATCAAACAACAGAAGGCCATTTTTTTGCTCTGTATTCCAAACCTCTTTTTCCAGCCAGCACTTTACCCAAAAAGCTCTCTCTCAGAGTCACACTACAGGTGCTTCTCTGTCTGTCCTGGGCTTCCTTTGTTGCCTTCTCTATCTGCTTCTGAGATGTTTCTGACTGCATCCATTCATACACAAACAGCTCCATCAAAACAATACTCAAGCCTCTGTATTTGCATTCAGTCCCCAGCAAAACCCCTCCACTCACATAGCCCAGCTCCTGAGCCACCTTGCATATGGCCTGTGTATTGAAGCTATTTTACTCCAGAATGAGTTTAACTCTTCTTACATTGATCCTGAATGATGGGCAGCTGCCACACCCACCAGGTTCAATGAGATTTCATCTAACTCCCAGCATAACCATGCCCCTATCTTAACTGATCCATTGTGCCTAGTGAGTCCAAAATGGTGATGCCTTTTATGACCCCTCCAAAATGGAAAGAAAAAAAATTGTTTACCATTTACGAATGATACAAGCTTAGCTGTTCATTTAATTGGTTAGTTCTCATGCTGTTTCTTGGACAGTGCAGAGGCTAGCGAACACATTATGTGCCTCCTTGATGTTCTGGCCTGAGCCAAATCTGGTGTATTGTGAGGTAGGATGCCTGTGAAGGACAGATATCTGTTGACACCATCCAGCCATTGTGTTTTAGGTCTTCTGGTTGGCTGTTTCCGTCCTGCTTTCATTATGTTGAAATAAAAAAAAATGATTCTCACAGGGAAATTGGTAGGGATGTAGCCCAGATGATCAAACCACCTTAAAAGAGCTTTGGGTGACAGAAACCACAGCAAATGGATCTCTTTGTTCAATTTCAGTTTATACCATTTGATGTTTACAGTCGTTCGGAGATGCTTCATCTGAATGGTGTCCAACTTCTTTTCTATCTTGACAGTGAAGGGCCATGTTTCATAGTTCATATAATTACATAATGTTTTTCTGTCAGAACACATTCACATCACCAATCCAAACTGATTGTACTCTAATCCAAGTCTCCTTGACATTCTTCTCTCCCTGCCCAATTTCCTTCTACAACCCAAGTAGAGCTCATCAAAAAATTGTCCATTGTAATGCTGGCTGACAGACAGAAACTGCCCATACTGTTCTAATGGGGAACTCATTACTGTCATGACTCTCCCAGCCTTAGCTTCCACAGCAACATTCTCAGTTTTGGAGGGGTAGCCACACTGAATTCTGTCCTTTTGGTACCTCCTCAGATGGTCCTTATGAATAATGTTGGGTTTAGTCCTGGGACCCAACTTTATCCTATAAATAATGTCTTTTATTTAGGTCAGTACTGTAGAGGGTCTTTCTCAAGGTTTATCCAGCTTAGGGCTGCTACCCTTCTTTCACCTTCGGTTGTGAAACCAAACCAAATCCCTTCTTTCCTTATATGACCTTCCATCATAGAGGGTTTTTATTCATTTTTTCAGAGGCTATCAAATTTCCTCCAGCTAAGGTGTGGGCTTTTTCAGTTCTGGATTGTAGGGTTTCTACATAGTCCACATGGTTCAAATCTTTGTTCCACCTCAGGAATTCCATACAAAAAGTTTGCTGGGATCCTGAGCTCATGCTAAAACATGAAGAGTGCTGGAGTACATTTTGTACTCTCATTGACTGCTGTTTTATAAGCCATCAAAAGAAACGGGGTATGCTGGTTCCATTCCCTTTGATGCTGTTCTACAAAGGCAGTCCTAGAGTCCTATTGAACCTTTGCTCCATCCAATCAGATTGCAGGTATGCTGGGATGTTGCAAGTTTTGTGGATCCCTAGAATCTCACATACCTGCTGAAACACTTTGAATTCAAAGTTTCTCCCTGGATCTGCGTGTAACTCACCTGGGACCCCAAATCTGCTGAAGAATTCATTTACTAGGACTCCTCTTACTGTCACAGCCTCTTGATTCCTTATTAGATAAGCTTCAGGCCATTTTATAAAATAGTCCATGGCTACAAACTAATATGGATTGCCAGACTCTCTTAGGCAGAGGCCCAAGTCCATCAACAGTAATGCACTCCCTTGGTGTCCCCATGAGATACTGCTGCCTAGAGACTCCCTCAGTCTAAGGGGGATCATTCTTTGCAAGGCATGAATCACATTTCCTGTGCCAATTTTCTACATCCTGCCTGCATTTCACCCAGTAGAAATTATTCCTTAGCTGGCAAAGATTTTGTAACCTTAAAATGTCCGGCAGTTTTCAAATCATGACATAACCGCAAAACCTCCTTTTTCCAATATGGTACAAGGAGATACCTCTCAACAATATTTATTGTCTCCAGGGTTTTCCCATCTCCTCTACAATATTTCATCTTTAAAATTCCAAGCTTTCCCACTCGGAGCAGAAAGCTTGTATTGTGGTGTTCTTAGGGGATACTATATTCCAAAGTGACTGAATTTGCCGAATGATTTCCCAATCACACACTATCCTGATATTAAGATCTTCTCTTTGGGAAGCTTTTAGCTGTTCTGGAGTCCATTCCTGCAAACTCACATCCATTGTTTCAGTGGCTGAACCAGGAACATTTACACTTCTGCAAATTATGGGAAGAGAGGTGACAGCCATCAGTTTCTGAGCACACTCATTCCTTTGGGCAGCCAACGCCTTGCTCTTCTACTTCTGGCGGTGTTTGTAATGAGCCTCCTAGTAAGGCCATCTGGACAAGTCATCAGCATTTCCATGCTGGTGCCCAGACCTGTCTGTGACTATGGAAATCACAGAGCTGCAGTTTTTCCAACCACTTGGCAAGTAGCCCCTCAGGATTCCTGAAACTAAAGAGCCGTTGCAGGGATGCATGGTCTGTCCTGACCACAAACTTTCTGCCATACAAATAGTAGTGAAAATATTCTATAAATTTAACCAGTGCCAGGAGTTCTTTTCTGGTGGGATAAAAATTTCTCTCTGGAGAATTTAGACTATTGCTGCAATAAACCACCACCCTCTCAAGTCCCTTGTGCTCTTGGGTCAATACTGCCCCCAAACTGTAAGCACTAACACCTGTGTCCAATATGAAAGGGGTTTTGAAACATGGGTAGGCTAAGACAGAAGCAGTTACAATAGCCTTTTCAACTCTGAAAATGCTAAATTGCACACTGCTGACAACTGAAATGGTTTGCCTTTCTGATTCAACTTAGGCAGTGGTTTTATAATATTCGCAAAGCCACAAATAAACCTTCCGTAACAGGAATAGAAACCTACACAATTGCGCATGTCTGCGAGTGTCTGGGGGCCAGGCCAATTCTGTACAGCCTTGATTTTCTTTTTGGCACTGGAAATTCTCCCCTTATCGACTGTGTGCCCAAGAAGGTAAGTTACCTCTTTTTGACACAGCTCACATTTCAGTTTCATCTTGGGAGCCTTAAGCTTATGGCAGACCATTTGTAAATGGGTTAGTTCATGTTCATCAGGTATTAGCATGCACCAGGATATCATATTAGTATAGCAAATACCCTTAGAGTGGTGTGTCATTCCATGCTCTTTCCATTAGCCTCTCAAATGTGTCTGATACACAGGCCAAAAGCCATCCCTTTAAATTGCCACAGGCCTTGCCCTGCTGTGAAAGCATTCTTTTCTCTGTCCTTTGGATCTTCTTCCACTTGCCAATACCCACTTCTAAGATCCAGGATGGAAAGCCAGACTGAACCTGATACAGCATCCAGCGTACCATCTATTCATGATAATGGATACGTGATTTCATTTTGTTTTCTATAGTACACATCGAATCTGATGCTACCATCTTTTCTTCTTAACCAGAACTATGGGTGAAGCCAAGGACTGGTTGAAGGCTCAATTATGTTTTCCCTTCAAAGACAGTGGGGTTTTGCACTACTTGAGCTGGGACAATCTGACCTATCCTCTCTGGGCCTCTGTGGGTTACAAATGAGAGAGAGAAGTGTTGTAAATGTCCTACTTTATCCAAATCCTCTGGCTGGCCCAATTCCTCATCCAAGTGGCTGCTTTCCACTGTGGTCTGTGACCCTTTGATTTCCTTCTGAAGGTGATTTTTCAGTTCCCTGTGTCCTTGCTGCAGCTCATGAATGTCTGCAAGTTCAAGTTTGGCCAAAGCATTCCTAGTCTCCCCTATTTAATGGAAAACCTTCTGGGACATGGAAGTCAGGTAACTGGTCACCTCATTGATCCATCTTGCCATTCCAGACTGGAAATGTTGCACCTGGGCCTCCCATTGTCCATAGACATTGTGTAGTTGCTACCCCAAAAATGATTTCATCTCTGCCTGCAGGTCAGTTTTCATTCCCTTCCTGGGAAACCTCCAGATATAACTTTATTTCCTTTTGTGAAGCTTCCAGCTTTTGATTTAGATCTTGATTTAATTCCTTCTGGTTTTGTTTTACTTCCTTTTGTTCATCTATGATTTCTGTGAGCACACTCATCATGTGTGCCATCTCAGATCATTAGGAATTACTGGCTCACAATTTTTCTCCTTGGAAACCGGATCCCAGCCTTAACAGCTTAACTCTTTTGACATGAGCAGTTAGCCAATATTTGGGGTCTTGTGGATTGTGCGGAGGAGCAATTGATGATAGAGCTAGGTATTTTTTTGACGCAATCCTGTTTATTTATGAAGAAGTACACATAAAATCCTGTTTCCCTGAACTAAATGAGAGTCAAACAGAAGACAGTTTCCTTGGTCAATATTCCAAGCCTCTTTTTCTAACCAGCACTCTACCCAAAAAATTCTCAGCCTTTCTCTCAGGGTCACACTACAGATGCTTCTCTGGCTCTTCTTGTCTTCCTCGTTGCCTTTTCTGTTTGCTTTTGAGTGTTTCTGATTGCCTCAGTCCTCTGCATTCAGACCCCAGTGAAGCCCCTCTGCCCACATCACAAAAAGTTCTGCCTGCCCCTTCTCACCACTCTCTTTCCAGATCTCTCCATTTCTCTCTTTCTTTGCATCTCTCTCCTTCCACTCCCTTTCCACCTTCATAGTTCTCCTCTCCTTCCCCAAAGCTCTCTATGATGGAAAGAAGAGCCTAGAAAGATCAAGGGCATTAGAACCAATCCTATCATAGCATCTCTTCTCAATTAACAGTTGAAATATGGATCTCCATTCACTAGAGCAGAAGTAAAAATTGTGAAGTGCAATAAACAATATTTAAGAAAATACAATATTCAAGTATAGCTAAGCATCATTTGTTAAAAGATAGATAGTTTTCTTCCTTCAATATGTATACTGCCATCTAAAAGTCTGGAGCAGCTGAAAAGCCAGTGACTGGTATAAATCACTATAGCATTCTTCTTATTTATATGAAATATTTCTGTTCATCTTTTCATAAATATTCTTAAATCACAAAGGTCCTAGTCTTGCTGGGGAACACCTCAGGTTGTTCCTAATTCTGAACTAATGTTCTTTCCTTTCTGAAAATACTTCTCTACAAAGATATTGGCCTTACATTTTCAAAAAATGACTTGTGATTTTGGATGCATTCATTTTTTGAATGCCCAACATGGGACATCTTAGAGACCTGATTTTCAGAGGGTAGATGTTCGGCATTTTCTGAAAGTCTGGGCCCTTTCGGGTGTCTCAAGTTGGACATCCAAAAATGGAGTCATTCATATTTACTACTCACTTTTGAAAATGTAGGCCATTAGTGTCTTTTGCAAAGTTAACTGGTTTAAGATATAGACAGGTTAGGGCACATGAAAACATCTGATCAGCTACAGTTTAATACTTTTAATAAGGATCTGCCAATCAAGAGACCTAGTTTCTTTCCCTGATTCTGCCACTTACTCACAGTTCAGCCCTGGGCAAATCACTTTCCTTCTCTTGCCTCAGTTTCTATGAGATGGGATAATAATACCTTCTCATTTTTGCAATGCGCTTAGAGCTCAGTGGATGAAAGCCACTATAGAAGTGCAATGTTATTGACAAAATAATAAATGGCTTTAAAGATTTAAATATGTAATTGACAACAGAGCCAGATACTTGGACAACTAAGTGGCTAGGGATGTGGCTGGAGATTTCCTTAAGCACTAGAGGTTGGCTGAGAGCCACCAAGACACCTCCTCCCTCTTACAAGGGAAACTCATCAAGGCTTTGCATGCAGGACTTGGAAAGGGAATAAATCTTTTAGATCTGAGGGACTGAAGTCTGCACATTAGCTCCCCTTAAATTCTGAGTGCATTAACTTGGGAGGTTAGAAACCAAAGCCAAAAAATCTCTTTTGATTCACAACTTGTTTTGAGCAGTCAGCCATAAAGCAGCCAGTGAATCACTCCCGCCAGTTAGTCATGCAACCACAGTGAACGTACAGTCCAAAAGGAGTACAAAATAAACAGCCTGCAGCCCCAGATAGCACAAATGAGCTCTGTGTGTGTTATCTGGCATCAATATATATTGTTAATGGGACTCCTACATCAAACGCTTAGTAAAGGCACATTTGTTAAGCATCCCCAAGTCTCTCTCCCCATCAGCTTCTTCATCTGTTTTGCAGCGTGTTGCTTTCAAAACAATTCAGACTAATAAACGTTTAAGACTCTGTTTTCCTCCTCCTCCTGCTGCTGGTAAAACCTTTGCAGAAAGAGATGGATAAAGCAGAGTTCATTCCAATCAGCACAGGACAACTTGAAAATAAACAGCCCTAGTGCGAAAAGAAACCTTCCTGTCTAGAAAAGAAAGAGACAAATAAAGGGGAAGTTGACACATCAGTGTTATAAACAGCTTGGTTCAGGAATCCTATAAAACTCTCAAGCCAGATCTACCGGCCAAGCCAAGAGAAGCAAAACGGTTTGGAAACAAACTCAACTAAATCATCTTGCGAAGACCCAGGAACACGCACGAGCCATACCTTCTACTCCTCCGCTGCTCGCTTAGCTCGCTGAGGAAATCCTACAGGTTTGTGTACGCAGATGGGGGAGACTCCGCTACCTCCAGTGCCCGCTTAAACCTAAGTTTAGCCAAACTTCGCGCACGCTCGCTCCCTCCCTCCCTGGGAGGGTGCTGCTGGAGCCTTTGAATGGCAGATCTGGTGGCCCTATTGTAAAAAAGAGAAGGCAGTTGCCAAAGCAGCGTCAGCTGCACCTCGGGGAGCCCTAAGACGCCAACCTGGCATTATAAAACATGGGAAGAGGCCGCTTCTCAAAGGAGCCAGCTGCGCACAGAGGCGAGCCCACGGGACGGCTGCTCGCTCGCGCTACATGTCTGCCTGCTGCGCTCTCTTGATTTCTGCCTCCTCTTCCCAGCCTGTTTCCCTTCCTCTGGGGTTGTCTCATTTCAGTGTTTGCCTCTTTCTCTTCTTCCTTCCTGTTCTTCGGGCCTGTCGCTCAGGTTCCCTTCCTGGCTTTTCGGGGGAAGTCTCATTCCCCCTCCCTTCTGGCGTTGCTTGTGTTTCATGCCGGGTTTCTTTCTGTCCGTTTCCTCCGTGCTAGGCTGGTTTTTCCCGCACCCCCCTTGCTTTTCTTCTCTCCTTTCCTTCCTTCAGCTCGCTCTCCGATGTAGTCTTTGATGCTACTCCAGTTATGTATCTTCAAAACATATTTACTCCTCCAACCCATCCCCCCTTGCTCTTTACCACTGAAGAGAGTCTGTAGATACCTGAAGTCTCTCTCAACCCTTTTATCTGGATGTGAGGACCCTTGTCAGGAGCTGAGCCAAGTTCAAAGCTCCTCGGAGGGGAGTGAAAGTTCAGGACCTGTAAAACCTGCCCCATTCAGCCCCGGCCTAGAGAAAGTCTTAATCTCTCCTGAGATCCACTTCAGCTCTGATCCCTATCAGTCACATCTGGAACCTGGGCTCCCCTCTGATCCCTATCCATCACATCTGGCTTTAGGGCAGTACGGCGGTGCAGGAAGGGGCTTTAGATGAGGGGAAATGGAGCGGGGAACTAGGTGGAGGCAGGATATGTGTGTGTAATCCCGTCGTCAGACAGTGCCAGACGCTGCCGTGGGGACACAGCCGTAGTGGCTCCCTCCCTTTGTGTGTTCCCCCTCTACGACTTTCAATCTATTATTGCTTGGGGGGGGGGCAGATTAAAGGAAGAACAATTGGCTCTGAAACAACTTCTCTCTGCATCTCCGGCTGCCTTTAGCCGATGCAACTGGCGGGTCCACTGGAGAATGGAACCCAGAGCATCAATCACATTTAAGAAAATTATTGTCTTGTTAATGGATAGTTTATTTACATGTACAATTGCCCGTTTCCCCAATGGGAGAGGTAGATGGCTGTTCTACTCCACCTGCTGATGATCAGAATCACAGTGAAGCAGAGGGGATATTAACTACGGAGGGGGCTACACTACGTTGTCCCCACTGGCCCCTCTTCAAACTCTTTCTCAGCTCTGATCCCTGTCACCATGTGCAACAAGTCACCTCACGTCCATCCCCCTTCCCAAGTAGCAGCGAATCTAACCGACTCGTAGTCCCACTGCTGTCTAAAATGCTTCATCAAGAGAGGAGAGGGGAGGGGAGTGGGGTGAAAGAGGAGGAGTGGAGGGAGTTTATGATCAGGGATAGGGAAGTATAAATGATACGTTCCCCAGCGAAGGGTGACCACAGGTCCCCCAGGGGAGAGGCAAGAATACCCAGTATTGAGTCATGCCCCAGTTTCTGTACCCCCCAGGCCCAGCGTGTTGCTTCGGTTCCTGGCCTCCAGATCGCTCAGAGCAACCCGCATCTCTCTTGTACCTTCCTGAATCCGGGGGATCTTTTACTTTCACTGAATTGGGACACGCCCTGGAGTCTCTCTAAGGCACCAGAAGCGCGCTCTGTCTCTCTCTCTATCTCTTTCTCTCTCACACACACGCACACACCAAGGAGGGAGAGTGGGGGCACTTGAACACTTTGCGAATGGAGACTTCAGGGAATTCAGCGTAGGGGACTCTCCCGCACCTGGATGGGGATAGCAAGCAAACTAACAAAAATGTCTCTTGGTGGCCGCATGCAGCAAAGATGCTGCCAGCAGCCTCCCAGCCCCACTGAACGCAAAGGAGGGGAAGGGACATTAAAGAGAGAAGGAGAAGCTTCTCAGGATGTCCCTTCCTCAACTTCCTGGCACCCGGGGATCTGCCGAGCCGGGCAGAGAGAACCCGAAAAGAAAGGCAGCCTTGTTGGCGGGAAATCATCAGACATCTTGTAAACAGCGAGATACACCAGTAGGAGCCTTCTCGCCCACCTCCTCTCCTTAGCTAGCACTATGGCGGCGCCTCCAGCCACACGCAATACGCAGGACACGCCTCGGGTATATTCTCTAGTGAGGTCCTTATATTTCTATCCCTACATTAAAATGTCCACTTCGAAACTGTGGAGACTCCTTCCCCTTTAAGTGTGACCCACAGGGCCCTGACCCATCTCCTCTCCCCCACATGTTGATGCAGGCAGATGTGCAAGAATTGATATTTCCCTCAATAAAACTGCTTCACACGTAGAGAGCAAATGGCAGGAGAATTCCACTATAACATGTCACCTCTATGAGCTTGGAGAGCGCAGAGAAGAGGAGATTGGCTGCCCAGATCACCTTCAAGACAGGGATCTATGGACCTAATACAAAGTCCATTAAAGTCAATGGGAGCTTTCCATTGACTTCAGTGAGCTTTGGAGCAGGCCCCAAACATGTTTTAAGTCTTTAACTTCAGCTAATGGCTCGTTCTGGAGCAAGGTTGTTTCTCGTATTCGTACATTTTAAAACGCTTGAAAATTCTTAGACGCTATTTTGCAAACGTAAAAATAAAAATAAAGAAAGTGCATTAGAAATATATCAGAAATATAACAGTGTGGAGAGATCCTTTAATTCATGTGGCAATTTCTTTCTACTCTTATTGATAAAACCTTATAGATTGCATTTGATATTTGCACATAAATAAAATAGATCGTTATTATCTGCATAACTTTGTACTTAAAGATTTTCCTCTGCCAAGAAAAACAGTTTGCATTCACCTAACCCGCTAAGCAAACATCCCAATGCATATTTCTCTTTCATTCTCCTAAAGGATTTTTTTCCCCCAAAAAAACCGTATTTCAAGACAGCAATATTTTTTTTCCAAGAACTGTAATTTACCTCATCTCTACGGAAAAGAAATGGCAATTCAGATTACTTTGATACATAAACCACTTGATATTTTCCCCCCACCTCTAAACCAAGATATAACCTGTGCTTTTTTCCTAGTTCCAATTTAGGGAATAATCCATAACTGGTAGTTTGATTTCTGTGAAAAAAGGAAAGCAGTGCTGCTGCATTCAGGAGATAGAGACGCCTTCAGTGTGCATACAGCATGCAAATTCTATTAGTAATATCCAAAGTCTATTGTACAAACATCAGACCGAAGTTCTTTGACTCAAGACTCCGAAATCTTTTTCCACGACCTGTCTTGGTGCATGCCCGGTCTGAGTCACTCTCCTTTGATTTCAGCGAAAACAAATACAATTTGGAAGTTAAACGTTATAAGTGATTCGACCATTTCCTTTGCTTTTGCAAAAATTGCAGATCGGAATAGTGAAGATGTTGTGCCCGCAACGCAAAATGAAAAGACTAGTGAGCATTACTAAGCAAACTAAAATCTTTCATTCGCCTCGGTGACCCCACAATCAAAATTCGCCATAAATGAATTGGAAGCATTTCTGTTGTCGCTTCGTTATTACACTTGACTATACTTTCCCTTATGCTATATTTATAGCTACTATCCAGTAGACAGTAGCGTAGGGCAGCCAAAAGCTTTTTATAGCCTCGAAACAAAGTGTTTATTAAAACAATATATCCCTAAAACCCCTCTCCATCAGTGGATCTCTGCTGTTCGTTCCGTAGCTCTAGGTTTGTGCATTACATTCCAGCCAAGGACCTAACAGTGTTTAAAGTGGTACACCAGCAACGAGTCCCACAGTCACTTTTATTCCCATTCTTTAGATGCTGATGATCAGAAAAACGCAGAGGGCCGAGTTAAGGAGTTTGGTGTGTTTTGGATGCAAGTGGAGGAGGGCGGCGGGGGACAGCATTTTTAGAAGTCATCAGAAGCTGGCCAAACCCAAGGGAAATCAACAGGGCTAAGCCAGTTTAAATTAACAAAGAGAAGCAAATATCACAGGGGTAGCCCTGTTAGTCTGGATCTGTAAAAGCGGCGAAGAGTTCTGTGGCACCTTATAGACTAATAAATGTACTGGAGTATGAGCACTTCATCAGATGCATGCTAAGGGAAACAGCTACTCAGAAAGAGAAGGAGGTATGGGCCGATCCTCTTATTGAGATTCGCACCAGTGGTCCTCCCTTACTAGCCCAAGTCCTGCCATCCGGCGGGGGTAGAATCAGGTTTTTATCTCGCCCTAGTCTTCTAGTGAAGACAAGACTGGGGAAAGGAAGACTACGGCACTCCGGATCGGGGCCCCTCCTATGTGTATTCTTTGCGCATCCAAAATCCCATGTCTTCACTGGGAATTTGGGGGCTGGGGGCAGCATCAGACCTTATTGTTCAGATTCGGGATACACTACGCGACAGCGGAGGCCCCAAAGGATCGGCTGAGCGAGGGTCCTTAGCAGGGCAAAGTGGAGTGGTTAGAAAGGACAGCGCCAAGAGATAAAGGGGCCAAGGAAAAGGCTCAGCCGGGAATTTTATAGAGGGAATAAAGCCAGTGCAACAAATCCGCGCAGGCCCTGCCAGAGAGACTTGCTAGGCACTCCAACACTGATCTCCCTCCAGCTTACCAGGGAGATACAGTCCGGATCACTCAGCGGGGCGGTAAACGGGTAGAAAAACAACAAGCAAATAAAACTGCATTATTCTTGGTTTGCAGAGCCCATTAACTCCAAACCTTCAACTCTCCACGCTTGTTGGTCACCCCCAGCCCAGCGAAGAAAGGCCGCTTGGGGCCAGCATGAAGCGGGCGATTTAGTGAGCCGGAATGCCTTATTACAGCCATTTACAACCCAAATGAAGGCTTCTCGCAGCCCCAGCTCTACACTGAAGCCCTCAGCCAGACCTGGGATCGGCTGCGGCCCACACCAGGGGCGCTGGAACAATTTGTAGAGTGGGGGTGCTGAGAGCCATTGAACCAAACTGTAAACCTGCATACAATGGAAACCACTTAAAGCCAGGGGGTGCTGCAGCCCTCCTAGCTCCAGCATCTCTGGCCAACACCGTTCGGAGCAGCTCTGGCCCAGGTCCCGGCACAAGAGCCTTCTGTGGCAGCGAAGCCCAGAGCCTGGGCACTGCAGGATCAGCTCTGACGGACCCAGGATGGGGGTTGTTATGATGCTTGAGAAGGGATCCCTGATATGGTTCTCCTAGATACTGGGACCCGCTAGAATCAGCCCCTTTCTCCCTTTTGGCATAAGTCTCTTTCCCCAAGTGTGTTTCATCCTCATCCCAACGCGACCCCTCACTGGCGCCAGAGTCCGCGTCTCCCCCAGACCAGGGCAAATTAGGAGTAACTCCGGCGAGGCCAATGGGGCAAGGCCAGTCCAATACTGATGCCCTAGAGGGGAGAGTCAGGGCCAGTCAGCAGAGATAATGTCACGGTTCGGGATTAGGTTTGCCACCGAACTAGCTAACACAGAGCTAGAAACAGTTGCCCCAAAAGACGGGATTGGCAGTCGCCTGTTATGCTCAACTGTATATCTCTACCCGCTGGACATATATGCCCGTATCACAGGGAGCTGAACTCAGCCTAGAGTGACTGGTCTCCGAAAGCCCGAGATTAGTACAATCCTTACTGGGGTTTGGCAAAACTGCAACCCTGGTTAACCAGAAATACAAGAGAGCGATTATTCATTATTGCAATTATGCTAATTTCCAATGTATACAAATCATTCCAGGGCACAGCGGCCTGCGTGCGAGTGTCGACTCAATATAATGGTGGGAGAATTATTGAAAACAACACAGCGCGCTCTCTCTGGGAAGCTAGCCCTGGCCTGGGCTCCCGAACAGGAGGCCCAGCTGATTTTCGCTTCTCTCCCACCCCCTCCTCTTAGCTGCTTGTGAAGCAGGAATTCTGTCTCTGGGATGGTGTAACCCGCAAAGGAAGGGTTAACCCGGCCTTTTACATTCCAGATACAGAACCACATAAACTCACGCGGCTCTGAATTTTTCATTTAATTTTAGAAAAGAAGAAATTCCATCTGTCTGGCATGCCTCTCTTCCCTCTATGCAGCAATCTGTCCAAATCTCACAGTGGATACTTACTATTAACCAGACTCTATTTTAATCATTAGCCATTATTATTATTAATTCTCCTCACAGATCCACGTGGCTTTTATTACATTGCCATGTATTCTAAGCCACATCACACCAGACTTTTAAAACTATTAGGGGTTCTATGGTACCACTAGTCAATTGGGATTTCTGCTTAATAATAAATAAATAAACAAACGCCTAAATATGCAATCGATAAGAACACAGAATCCTGGTGGCATTAATGTGGGTGATACATTCATTTGGTTCTATACAGCCTTGTAATGTGTCATCAGATGTTAAGATGTTGCCCTGGATTTTTCCACCTAAAAAAAAGAATTCCAGTTAGCAGAGAGTTTTCAGAGAAATCAGGCACCTCTGAGGAATGGCCGCAAATACTATTTATTCACTAATTAATTAGTAATGACTTATGCAGCGCCATCCCCGTCCAGTGCCCCAGAACACACGCAGATAGATCCTCTCTGTCCCCAGAAGTTTACAATCTATGTTAAAGGCCCAGCGAATTATTTAGTGGAGTCCAATATAATGAAAGTCGTTATTTAAAACATATCGATGGCACATGTTTGGGGAGTATAAAGAGAGATGCTTCCCTCCCTCCCCCTCTCCCTCTCCTGCCCCAGCGCCTTCTGATTTATCATCTTGAAATTCGCAGGGAGGTGTATTGGGAAATGAGTGGCTGAAAGGTTCAGGGTAATGACATATAATGTTCTAGGTGAGCATGTGGCTATTACAACTCTGTATCAGGTAACTCGGAGCGCTCGGCATCGTGCATATTAAAATTCATACTCGCTGTAACTCACTGTACCGGTCTCTGACACCGCGCATTCCCTCCTGGGGTTCCATTAGTGGTGCGTGGAGTTACAGAACGGCGCGATGAAATTTCAAAGCGTTGGGGTGTGGGGGATTTGGAAACAGCACATCGAATGGGGAAAGCTGTATCTGTATTTCTTTTTCAGACTCTTGCAACTCCCCTTATGCACTAAATCTTTCTTTCTGCCCATGAAGTGCCCTAGGGCCAGACGCTGATCTCAGTTACACCGCTGCAGGTCTCGAGTAGCTCCACTGACCAGTGTATAGAAGAATAGACATAGTCCCCATTGTGTCTATTCCACATGGACACAAGAGATTTGCCCGGCACTGTTTCTTTCTGACAATTCAGCCACGATGTTATGGGGGGGAGAGAGGGGAAGAGAACTCGTGCTGCAAGCCCCATAGCAAACAAAATCCATGCAACTCACTACCCATTTCCCTGCAGCATTTCTGGGGGAAGTCTCCGCTTTCAAGACTCTGATATCTGTATTTTCTGTCATCAAAGGCCCCGAAGGAAAATGTTTGGGTGTGAAGTCTTGGGCGCTGGTAGTTTAGTTTCAGTTCTCGGGGAAGTGAATCTAAATCGCTCTGGCTTCTTCTGGGCAGGGTCGTTTCTGGGAAGGAAGGTCCCACATTCCTCCCATCCAGAATGGTGTCTGTGGGAAAGGTTGGGACTGGAGCTCGCAAAAGCCCGGACCTTAGCAGGTGGGGAGTGGGACTTCTTCGGACCATTATAAGGGGATGTTTTATTTTTCCACGGCGATTACATGTTGTGCTCTCTGCCTATTTCATTATAGCCGGAGGCAGCAGTCTGTGGCTCACAGCTCCCTTGCCTAGCAGCCTTTCTCCCTGTACTGCGCGCGTTATCTGCACCTTTTGCGGGTGCACAGCTCACAGACTTGCCGTGCGCTTCACCAAAGGTGGGGAACTCCTTTGCCAAAGGCGAGGAGCTTTCAAGTTGCTGTGACAAGGGAGACCTATCCTTTTTACTCGTTGGACTTTAGGAACCTCTGGTTCGATCTGTGTCTCTGGAGTCAGCTGTCATTCGGGGAAATAAATGAAGCTAACGGGGCTGGGTACAGTACAGCTGAAGATTGGCCGTACACATATTTCAAAGCATCTTTCTCCGCTGCACCCCTTTGAGAGGGGCTGCCCAGGCCGGCTCCTTGCAGCACGAGTGATGGATGGCTTGTTAATGTAACCCCGGGCCCCGTCCCTTCCAGCTTTTCCTATAGTCAGCAAACACTCCAAGCCTTCAGGAGATGCTTATGGGGTGGCGGGGGGGTGGGTGAGGAAAGGTGCCTTTGACTTGTTTCAAGTCTGGAAAGGAGGAAGGGAGGCGTATGGAGAGAAAGTGAATAGTAAAATAAAAGCAACTGGAGTAGCTCATACATAATCCAAACCAGGGTTTAAAGAAGGACGGATGGGAAGTAACCCCAGCACACCGCTGCTGCACTGTGGAAAAGCAGGAGCTGCAGAAGACTTAACTTTCCTTTGCACTTCTGATCTCTCATTTGTAATTCTTCATTGCTCACGTTGACTGGCATCGCTAGTGGTTTTCTCTCTCTTTATTCCTCTAGTTTGTTCCTGGTCTAGGGCTGCTTTGAGTAACTTTTGATTGAAGGGACAGTGGAAAAAAATGAACTCTCACTGAGACCCGGTTTTGAAATAGCAGTGAATTCAACTGCAGTGAAATCAGACTGCAGGAGTTAATTAACTAGCATTTGTGAGACAGATAGATTTTTATTTTCACTTTCCCTTAACCAGAAGAATAGGATTTTTTTTAACCTCCAAGTATAACGAAAACGCCTAAATACACGTTAAGCTATCATTTTAAGTACACCCCCTGAAAGATAGTGAGAATAAATCCAGTTTAATTCTATTTAGTTTAGCGCCAATGAGAGGAGATGTCTTAATTGCCATTAATGAAATGAAGAGGATGCAAGTGTGTTACCTTTGATGATTCAAACGCAGGGCAGAAATCAACAAGGGGAGGAAAGGCGAATACTAAAGATAACCCAGTAATGGAGAGGGCAGATTTCTCTCAGCATTCACATTTAAACAGAAGGCCACGTCAGGGAATATTTTGAGTAGGGATTAACTAAAACTTGTTGGCTTTTTTTAAGAACGCAATTACGGATTTTCTTTAATTTGTAATGGCACAATAGCCATATCTAGGTGTGCATCAGAGCTAGAGAAATTATATATATATATAACTCTATTGAGGCGGGCCGAAAGGAAACAAGCTGCTGTCATAGAAAATACAGAGGTTGGGGTTTTTTTGGAACACGGCTGTGCTTGGAAACACAACGAGGCACTGGCTTTATAATAATAATAATAGCAACAACAATTAAATTACAATAGAGGGATGCGAGTCTGCGAATGACTTAAGTCATTTCTTTGCGAAATAAAAAAACAGAATAAAACCCATTGTTTCTCCCGAGGGCATGTTGTTGCTTTGTTTCAAAACGCGCATATCGCCCCCGCCCCCAAGACATTACTGGGACAATTTCAGAGCAACCTCAGGAAAATGGGTAGGGGGGAGCTTTTATACATCCCACCCCACTCTTTTCCTGGGAGTATGTGCATCTGCAAGGGAGGGGATGTGGTTGTTTTCTTCCATCCTCTCCCGTGATATGGTCTCTTCTGCACTGGAAGACGGGATTCCGAAGCCCGCAAGGGGCGCACGGACAGTGTCAGGGGAACGGCCCGCGTTGGGTTACTGCTCAAAGTGTCTGCTAGAAAGACACCGGTACCAGACCAGCGCACACACTGAAGGAGAAGCGGGTCCCAAGCATGTGGCCCTGTCCACCAAAGACGCGCTCGTTTCTCCCTTTTCCTGGCACTTCAGTTTATCTGCGCTCCCCTCTTCTCATCTCCCTTTCCCCCGCCCCAGCCACTTTCAGCAGCAAACATGCCCCTGCCGGAGCCGTGTGCACGGGACTCACCGTAGCAGGAGACCTGCAGGGCTCCGTTGTGGTTGCTGCTCTCCTGCAGCTTGAGGTTGCTCTCCGGGGGAGTTTTGCAGGGGCCTCGCGGCATGTAGAGATGCTGCTGCTGCTGCTGCTGGTATTTATTAAAGGAGCCTTGTGCCCCAGCAGAGCTGGGAGCCTGCCCGCTGCCATCCAGGGACTGGCATTCCTGCTGGCTATAGCGGCTCCGGCACTTACTGCTGCTGTCACCAAAGCCTTGTCCTTTGCTGGCCAGGAAAGCAGGGCTGAACTTGTCACTTGCTTGAAATGCCCTAAAAGGCGAGGAGCCCTCTGTGCTCTGGGAGGCTGCGTTGTAGTAGGAATCCATGGCAGCCGGATCACAATAAGAAACACAAGTATCAGCATTCATTCCTAAAATTAAAAGGCCCGAGTGTCCTTAATGCGCTTGAAGGAGCAGCAGGAGCCTGCCCCTCTCTCTCTAGCTCTCTGTCTCACATGCACACTCACAGCTGGGCCAGGGAACTCTAAGAGGATTCAGATGTTCCTGAAAGCTGACCAGATCCCCAAAGCCTCCTCAAGATCTTGCAGAGAGAAAGGGATCTGCCCCTCCTTTCCTCCCTCTCTCGCTCACACTTCTGTCTCACCCTCCAAGCTATCTAAAGTCGAAAGAGACTCTTCTCAACACTTTCCCCCCCACACACATACAAAAACCGAGACCTCTCCTACAATTAATATGTAGATGATGACAGTGGAGGGGAGGGGGCCAAGGAAGGAGGGGAGCAGCGTGGAGTGTGTGTGGGGGGGGAGATCAGATCTTTTGCATAAAAAAAACTTTTTTATGATTAAAAAATAGAAAATCAAACACATGACATTAATGCAATTAGGGGATGAATATGGGGATCTGTGCAGGGCGGAAGAGCAGGGAACAATTTAATGGGTATGACACACTCGATTCGTTCTGGCCCTCTTCACTATTGACTTTGCAACGCAGCTGCAGAGACCTTAGATTTTGTAACCCCCTCCCTTCCCATCAGGTCCTTTATTAAAAGCAATATGGATCTCCCCCCCAGCCATATCTCTTTAAGACCCTCACTCTTCCTCCTAATTAACCCTTTGGCAGCAGCCCCGCTCCCTCTGGCATCTCCAGGACGGGCAATGACTTTCTGAGACCTTTTCAGTGTTGCTGGGTACTTTTCTGCCCCTTGTTAAGGGCTGAAGACAGCCACCCATACCTTGCTTTTAGAGGTGTTAGTAATTAATTTATTGTTATTATTATTACAACCCAGGGAAGATTTTCACATTTTTTTCTCTATCAGATGTAAACAGTTCTCTGTTGCTGTGATTTTTTATTAAAATCCCTCCGGTAGCAGAGCGGCGTTTTGCTAGATAATCTGCCTCCGAGGCGGTGAGACTGGAACCTGGAGAGGGGCTGGGACTAGAAGAAGCCTTTTCTGGACTGAAAGGTCAATTGCAACCCCAAAGGGGCTTAAAAGCAAACCAGCATCAGCCCGGGTCCCATCAGCCGAACCGGACTCCACTCCTGCTTCCCCAGTTAACTCCTGCTGCCCCTTACACTTCTTTTTTTTTAATCCTGCCTTTCTTCCATCCCTCACATCTGGTTTCTATCGCGCTCTTACCTTGAAGTTTTCAGTAATAAAGATATTACGCAAACTGCATCCACAGCTCTTCAGTCAAAAAGGCCCTTAACCCTTTCCTCGCGGCCTGTAGCCGGATGATCATTCCTGCCTAATGCCGCGAGGGAGATGAGCCCAAACATCGCTAAAGACAGAAGGCCCGGCTCCTGCCCTTAAGCAAGTTAGTGGGCCCAAGGTCCTTGCAACCGGTGGTGTGCTGGGAGGGGTGGGGGAGCGAGGAGGGGAGACGAGAATTGACGTTTGTCTCTAACTATACACTCGGGGCTTTTGCAGATGTGTTCTCCCCCTCCCTTTCCCTCCTCCACCCCCCACTTCGGACTAGCGGGGAACAGACTCACGTTTTTAGATTTAGTTACATAGTCGGAAAAGCAAATTTGCAAAACTAGAATTGAACAGAACGGGCCTAGGGAATAATAACCCTGATTGCAAAGGAATAACCCGAGGGGAGGGGACTAGGGAGTGAAGCGGGTTAGACGCTTCAAGCGGATTGTTACAGTAGGCAGGAAGATTTTATACTAATAAGCCGCATTGTAAATATCGGTGTCTGACAAAACTCTATATCGCACATCAGTAATAAATACATTATGATGCAGCAAGAGGGGGCGGGCTGCCCTTTATCCCAACTACACACCGGGGTTTCTAGTGAGGTCCTCGTTAAATAGCCAAAGATGGATTCATTTATTAGATTTCAAAACATTTTCAAGTCTCCCTCGGAGCAGAGCAGCAGCGCTGGGCTTGCTCAAGTTTCTGGTCCAAGAAAGCTTTCAGCGGATTTCCCTTCGCTATTCTCTTTATTACCTGCTTAATTCTTTCCTCATTTTTTCGTCCTTCCCCCCTTCTCGCTCTCCCTCTCTCTTATGACTTAATAAAAACCAAATCAACTCGATACGTCTTTCTAAAAAAAAAAACCCACTTCTGAACTGCCAGTGGGAAATCCTCAGGGAAAACTCAGCCATGCGAGCCTGGGATTTTCCTCTGGGTCTCTTTCTGCAGGGTGAGTATCTCGCCTCGAAGACAACCGCATCTTTTCCAGGTCTGGCTCCCAGTTTTATAGCAAGTAGCTGGAGTTCATTGAACTTTTAGACACAGAAATGAAGGCAAATATCTATTCGTGAGTGTCGAATAAAGGGGTTTCTAGCCAGTGGTTTCGAGGGCAATTCTATTAGCAAAGAATCAGCACCAGCCTCAACCACTTTAATCAAGAAATGCCGGGGTATTTCACAACTCTTGGAATAAAAATGTGCGGCATGGTATTTGGATTTCTCTTCAGCAAAGCTACCATTAAAAAGGCATGAGATTCCCAAGATCCTGAACTACAACAATAAATATACACTAGGAATGATCAAAACGGCATCTCTCGATAGTTGAAACCAAGGTTCTGTCCAGTGAATCTATTCACCACTCGCTATGCCCAGCCCCTAGTTGCATTAAGATGTAACGAAAATTTAATTAGCTTCCAGTCAGGGATAATCTGCAGCACTGTGAAAAGGTTTCCTATAAAACTCTCTCTCTAATGACCAATTTGTGTCACTGGAAGTGAGAGGTTAACGCAGGATCCGTTACCGAGGTAAAGGGTGTTTGGAAAATTCACTGAAACCTAGCGATTAAAAATAATTAGAGAATTGCTTTTCATATCTATGTTATTTTGTTGTTGTTCAAAGTCCCTTCACAAATCCGAACGATGATTATTTTTGGTTGTAAACGAAGCTGTGTAAACAAATAAAAGCAAACACCGAGTCTATAATTATACACCGTCTCTGCTCCAAATTAATATAAGCACACAGCTGATTTCCCCAGACTTTCAGGTTTACTGAAGGAGAACAGATTTTCGTTCCTTTATTCAAAAGGAAGAAAAACGTAAAATCTTCTTCTACTTTCCTGCAGTCCCAGAAAGCCAGACTCACGAATATGTTATCAAACGCATTTGATATTTGCAGGAAACGTATTGAACAGGCCATTATCTGACTGAAGCGATCCCACTGTCTGTTGATCAGTATAAAATCGATGAGAAAACCAACGCTCACCTTTCTCTGATCAGCCCCAGCCTGCTTGTATAATAAATATAAAAAATCCTGGACAGCTTTCCAGTTCACATCATGATCACATCAGTTTAATATTGTTTTGAAAATAAGTCCTTGCTGAATAAGGATTAGATATATTGGAACTCCATGAGCCTATGAACAGTTGAGTTTGACCGAGTGCACCAGACCTATTTGCGAAATCGATCGTGTTTCCCAAACCACCACAGACCGGGCTACTTTGGGAAATCAAACATGTACACTGAAATTGATAACGCTTATCAGCTCCACACTATCACAGCTGCACCGCAGCCTCTCGCTGGGGAAATAAATAGCGCGTGGCATCCTTGCAAAGTTTTAATTTCGAGCAGATAGTCTTTATTGGAATAGAAACAGAGGAGTCAATTTAAATGGTAGCGATGCCCTCTTTTGATAGAGGATTATTCAGGCAGTTCAGGCTCCAAAATAAAAGTCTATTTCGGTCTAATGGAAAACTCAGGCTCGTGTGGTATCTAATGAAAAATAAAGTGGTCGGCAATTAATCTGTAAACATATGCATACGTGTATATACAGAGACAGCATATTATTCATACACATTTATATGGTGGTATCTACACAGATTTTAGCATAACCTTTTGTATATATATATTTGATTATATGATTATGACCTACTGGACATTTGTATTAATCTCTCTGATTAATTATTCTTAATGATTTAATCTGTCAGATAGAGAACATATTTCTCTGGGCAAACTGCTCACCAATACAGCTTTGAACAAGTGGCTGGATTCAATTTCTATTTTAAAAACCTTAGAGGAGCGGAATCAAGGGGAATGGGAAGGAATGGGATTCCTGGTTAAAATATTCATTGTAAGGCTAAATCCGCCACTCTTCCCCATCCAAAACCATCACCATTTTTTTTCAGGCTCTGGTTGCTTCACTTTTTGTACCCCCGCTTTGCTAAAGGACCCCTTTTATTGTGACTGGCTCCAGTCCTGAGCTGTGCAGGGACTAGCTTGGAAGGCTGGGGGACGGCTCCAGCACTCTCCTGCAATCCCTTGTCTGTCTGTCTCCTATTATTCTGTGAGAGGAGGAGATGTTTCCAAGCTGTGACTAAATACCCCCAATTCCGCGAGTGGGCTCCTTTCATAGCGTGGCGGAGGGGTAGTTTTTCACACCTTCTTCCCCTCTGTTTTTTGGCAGAGACCTGCTCTTGGAAACTATTGCGAGTTTGTTTTCTCATAGGCTTTGCCCCAGACGACCAAACTGCGAGCGCCTTTTTGTACCTGAGCTGAGGGAACTTATTTCTAACGCTATTGCTGGTGTTGCGGGTGGTGGTGAGATACATTCTGTGCTAATCTCCAAATTTTTTGCAGCGGAATTACTGTTGCATCTTTATTTCAGGAGCTCCCGGATTAGTTGGCGTAGCAACAGCGCTCTTGGCCCTTCAGTGTGTAATGCTTGTTACCTTTTATTTTTGTCTCCCACTAAACTAATACAGTCCACGCTGGGTACTGGCGGGAGAAGCTCATTTCATTGCCTTCCTCTGTCCTGGTGGTTTTTCTCGGAGATTTTTTTTTTTTTTTTGAAATCACATTTCTTGGGTGATGAAAGGCCACTCTGAGGAAATGGGACCTGATCCAACGCCGTCACTGAAGTCAGTAGGAATCTTCAATTGACTTTGGATCAGGCTCCTGGTTCGTTATTGGCCAAATCCTTTCCTGGTATTATTCAACGTCAACTCAAATAGTTGGCACCAAGGCTGAATTTGGCTCATTTTTTTCTTGCTTCAAGTCACCACGCGCCTGTAAAGTCCCATGTGGATACAGTGATACATCCAGCTGCGTCTTTTGCTATTCTGACTTCTTAATTGTCTCTCGATTATAGCTAATTTAGAGGGAACATTCTGAACTGCTTGCTAAATTCCCACAGAACATGGGCTTCCACTTAAGCACAGGTTATATAATAGTTGTTTTTAATCTTTCACGTTAGGACTCAGAGAAAACCAGAAAAATCGGACCGGTCCCACCCTCCCAGACTCCCCCCCCCACAGGATATAGAGCCGCTGTACCCCACCCTCACTCTCCACTTCCCCACGCTCAGAATTCAAGGGCTGTCCCTGGGGGGTTCAGAGACGTTCTTTCCTCCTCGGGGAAATCTCACCCTTGGTGAAATGCCGCACTAATAGTCACTCCCCTTCTTTTCGTCCTGATACAAACGAGTTAAAAATCGGTAGCTGTTGTACCCGCATCTGCTCCACAAGTTTCTATTATTCTGAGGCTTCCTTTTAGCGCCACTTCAATCAAACAGAAACTTCGGAGAGCCGCCAGTGTGGATCAGAGAGGTTGACTTGTTGAAGAATTGCTGGGATTTTGCACTGTCTCCCTCTTTTCCCACATGCTCTAGATTCTTAGGAGAACAGAGATTTCGTGTTTGCTTTGCATACCGACTTTTTTTTTGTCTGATCAAAGCGCAGCTTCCATCAGTAGTTTAATCCCAGAAGAGAATGTCTTGCGTCCATTATTTCATTTTGGGTCTCTCTTTTTGCTTTGGACACAGTTTGCTCATGCTGGTCAAATATTTCCAGTTAAACTTAACACCTGTTCAGTGGCTGGCCAGTGTCTAAAAAGCTTGTGGAGAAGAGAGTCCCGGCTTCAGACGCACTGCTTTAAAGATTGCATTTTACACTGATGTTAGGAGGAAAACTAGGAACAAATTACAAAATAATTTCGTGCAAAATAAAATAAAAATAGCCATTGGCTTCGGAAAAGAAATTATTGTGGGACCTTTCGGTCTCATTTGCAAGCACCGTTAGCAAGGATAATTGTAAAAACTGCACAGAAAGGATCCCCTAATCCTGTCCTTTAAATTTTCCCCACAGCTATTTTCTGTTGCAGGAGGCAAAGGCTTTACAGATTTCACAGTGTCTGTGTCACTCCCCTCAGATTTTACTGTCGATTGGGACTGGCCATGACAAGCCATGTGGTCCCATCTTCTCTGTTCATTGTAACTTTTATGAATTCTGCATCAATCTCATTGATTTGAGGGGGGGTGATGAGATCCTTCATTCTGAATCACTAGTTTGTGCCAAACAAAACTCAGCTGCAAAATAGCCGTAGTCTTCAGGCATGTGATATGAAGCTGGGTATAGTAATTCCACTCGTGTGCTTGTTACTTGTTTAGACCCAGGTATAGATACCAACAAGAATGTATGTTATAGAACAGATTGGATCTTGCTCTTTAATCCGGAATTAATATTTGGATCGATTTGTGACTTATCAGGGAAACAGGTGAATATACTTTCCCCTACTCTTTTACCAGCGGCCTTAACCATGAATGATGAAAGTACCAAAGACAGACTGAGGTAGAAGTTTCACGGAAGGATTTGTTGCCACTATTTTAGTGACAGATCCAGATAGAAACAAACTCAGGAGTTCTGATTCCAGTCCCATGGGTCAAACTGATTGATGCACAGTGGTTTAGTCTCCTTTAAGAATTTATTGCAAATCTATGTAAATATTTGGAATGTTACATGGACCCGAACCTTCTTATTTTGAGATATAGTAACAATGTGATGTTTCATTTTCAAATCTTCCAAGATTTGCTGTGTGAGGAAAAATACTGAGATTGACTTTATCCAAGGATTCCTGGGCAGGAGAGAATCCCAACGGAAACTTGCCTTTTAGTTGTGATTAACTGTGTAGCTGATGTCCAGAAGAAGAGGCCTCAAGAAATCCTTTCAGTTACTATTCCCTCAACTCGAGAAAAATAAAAACTGAAAAATATTAAATTTTGTGTAAGACTCCATATCATCCAACGACTTAGATAAATAAGGGACAATTGAAAGGCTGAGTAGATGAGATTCAAGTCTACACACGTATATATGCGAATACACACCTATTACATATGTTTTATAAGCAGCAAAGAATCCTGTGGCACCTTATAGACTAACAGACGTTTTGGAGCATGAGCTTTCGTGGGTGAATACCCACTTCGTCAGACTAACACGGCTACCCCTCTGATACTTGATATGTTGTATAGTAAATGACCACATTAATAACCCTCCTCAATTAAATTAAATGAAGAAATCATGCAAAAGTGCATGTCAATTAAAACTTCAGAGGCAACTAAGTCCTCAGTTTTCAGAATTAGATTCTAGATCTTGAAATAGCTGGTCATTTGCAGAACTCAGAATGGCAACAACAAAAACAAAAGACCTGGCAAACAGGCAGGTTGGGGGCATTACCTTATGTTCTGTAGCGCCTGGGCACAAGAAGAAATGAGAAAGGCAAAGGCGCTTCTGCAACGCTGCTGTCAGAGGACTGAACTGGGGAGAGTTTCTGGGACCCGACGCTCTGAATTGGGGAGCAAAGCAGCGTGGGGAAACAGAAGGGAGCACCACAGACCAAATCAAGTCAAAGCCTTGAATTTATTCCCTCTGCCCTTCCTTCTTATTTCTTCCTTCCCGTTATTTCACTGTCTCAATCCCTTCATCATTTCAAAGAACCAGGACAGAATCTTTTTAGCATTGGGTGATCAGATCCTAAAGCAGAGCTGGCCACTCGCTTTCGTCTGACTTCTGGATGGTTTAGATTGCTCACGTATTCATGGTTGAACCATGCTTCAGCTGAGCCCCAATGAGATTCTTTCCTCTGGCTATTACAAGATAGTCCGGTCTGCCGCAGGGTTTTAAAACTAAACTTCCATCCTCATCCCCATGCCAACGATCCCTGAAGAGGCTAGCTCAGGGTTCTCTGAGGTATTGTAGCAGCAGCAGCGGGTTGGGATTTTCTTTCAATTGGTATCTTGCTAGAAGAAAGAAAAATTCAACTTGCTATTAACTTCCTTGCAGTTTTGTCATACAAGCTGTTATTCTGAATGGAGGCCGGAGCCTACAGAGACAGGAGTCCCGTTGAAGTCAGTGGACATTTTGTCTGAGTAAAGGTCATAGAATAAGAAAATAAAGCTGATTAAAAATACAAGAAGGAGGCCTGGAAGCAGTCCCCAATGATCTTATGGCCTCTTCAGGAATGATTTTATGCAGGGACAACCGGCGGGTTTGACAGTATTTTTGCACATTCATTATTTACGTTCTTAAAGATATTTCTTTCCAGAAGGGCTCGCTCAGGATGAGTGAGTGAGACTTTAGTTTGTACCGTTTTTTAAAACACTCCCTCATCCTTATTATTGCTTCTGCTTGGCTTCCCCTGCTCACTCTTTACAGTGAACCACACAGCAAAATGCAAGGGAGCCAAATAAAAAAGTAAACCCCGAAAATGGGGAAAGGTTGATGAAAAAAATGGTGTCTGTGGATTTGGAAAATGGATTGTGTCAATGGAGTGGAATCCTGGCCCCACTGAAAATACCACTGCCAAAACTGCCATTGATTTCAGTAGGGCCGGGATCCCATCCCACATTACAGTACCAACTTGGGTTCAGTGGCCTGCTAGTTCCAAAAGTGACTGGGGACTTTAGATGCTTTCGGTTTTGGCTATGTCCAACCTGAGACATTTCAAGGGGCCTGAATTTCAGAGGGTATGTGCTCATCACTTTCTGAAAATCAGTGCCCTGTAGATTGTCACTATCTGGGGACCCAAAGGCTAAGTCACTTTTGAGAAAGCAAATGACTGAATATACTATGGAGTTTATTCTACAGACCAGTGTTGCCGTTGTAATGCATTTTATTCTTTAGTTTAAGAATAACAATTAACACAGAAAGAGCCACCAAGAAGCGAGGCATTTGTCTAAAGCTAAGGACCACTTCACTTCTCTACAGGCTGCCTTGGCCAAAGCCAGCGAGCGATGCTCAGCCAGTGCTCTGCTGTGGCTATTTTTCTTATAGTCTTCCTAGCTAGCTCTAGGTTGCTTTTTAAAACCTCCCTGGTGTACAAGCACCAGCCATATAAAGGAGACTGTGCGAGCCGGGACACTTTCCCATTGTTGTATTTGAATCAGAGACCAGGACAATTTTTTTTTTTTGCCACACTGGGGAACAGTCTGTGTTGAGTAATTCAGCCTGGTCCAAAGCCCATAGAAGTCAAGTGCAGTCTTTCTATTGACTTCAATGGGTTTTAATCAAGCCCTTCATCTGTGGGATCGAAATTAATTTTCCTTCAAATGAACTCTGGACGTACAGTCTACAAGGCGGAGGGGAATTTCCCGTTAGAGAGGGCAGCAGAAGGGGAGCTTGCTCCTCACTTCCTTATGGTGCAGGCAAGGAGAGGGGTCAGCGGGTGGCAGGGCTGATGGCTCTGAATGGGGTATTTCAGCCCCAGCCAGGACTTCTCTCCAGGGTGCCCGTGACCTTGCTGGAGGTCAGTGGGAAGCGCTCCGGCTGCGGCCTCTTGGCATCAGCTCCTCCAGCAGTTGTGGCATTCACCGCCCTCGTGGGATGCGTCCCAACCCTGGGAATTTCCTCTTTGCCCTCTACCCGGGAACACAACACAAAGAGGGCAGGGGAGGGAGGGGGCGGCGAAGGGACTTCATCTCGAAAGGCATCTACTGGCATTTCGTGCACCTGTCAATGCGCAGCTTGAGCGGATCACCGTGACCTTTACAAGCACGGGACGAGCTAGAGCCAATGCGGAGGCCGACGCACTGGGGGCGGAGAGCGGGGAGGCGGTGAAGGGGAAGAAAGAGATGGGGGGAAAGGGAAAGCGGGGCGGGATGAAAGCGGGAGATGCTGTGCCCATGAGAGAGCGCGAGGAGAGGGGCCATGCAGGACTACAGGGGAAGAAGACAGCTGCAGAGTGGAGAGATGTGGGTAAAGGGTTGCATGGGAGAGGCAGGCCTGGGATTTTAAGGGCGTATCGTTATTTGTTTGCTCTCGAGGGCTAATATTTCTGCAGCTAACAGCCAGCTTTGGGAGTGGACAATGCACGCCTCGAGCCAGGAGCGCGGCCCGGCCCGGCCCGCCCCCCCCCGCCAGGGGTTTGAACAGTCCAGCACAGCACAAGGTTTTCTCCCACACTCGGATGCCCGCTCACCCCGTAACCCAGCTACTAAGGAAAGCGCCCCTTGACTTGCAGCCGCTCACTTTCCCTTGACTGGGGAGCAGCTGGTGCCTGCTGCAGAGAACTGATGAGAAGAGGCGGCGGAGAAGCGGGGATATTTGTAATTATGGTGTGTTCAGTGAAAGAAACCCCAGGCCTTAGCGACACCGCAATATTCTCCAGCCACTGAATCCCTTATTCCTCGTACGAAGCTAATCTCACACTTGAAAATGAGGAAACCCTTCGCGTTCGCCTTTTAAAGGAGAGCTGTGCAGTTTATATGAACTTCCCCGGGCGCCGACTGGCTTTTAGAGCCGATTTTGCCAATATAATAAAGAAATACAACCGGATTTTGTATCACACACCAGTTATTTTTCCTTCGTTTTACTTGTTGTCACTTATTTCTGATGGGGCCTAAATCCCATGATCATTTGAAACAAAAAAGACTAATAAATAGCACATGGCTATGAAAAATACAGTAATGTACAATGTGGTCACTACATCCTAATCCAATTGTGTATTTATTACTAATTGTAAGAACAGCAACAGAATGCGCACGATTATGGATAGTAAAATGATTTACAGTGCTGTTATTATATCATTAGTCACTAGAATTTTTGTTACTAATATTCAGATGTACAGAGTTTCCCCGTGTGTGAGTACCGCATGCGGCTTACACGTACCAGAGATCAAGCCGGCTTCCCATTTATGTAAAGGGAAATCACATTCATAATTGCACAGTTAAAATAAATGTGTCACGCCAAAAGACACATTAACTAGCCAAACGATCGGAGCTAATTCGGAGCACATGCCCTGATTTCCATTGTGGTAGAATAGTGAGCTCTGCTCTGGCCAGTAGCAGACATCCCTTCTTCCCCACAAAGCAAATCCTGTCTCGTATAGGATCGCGATCAGGCTGACATGCAAAGGAGAAGAAACAGTCCTTTTGGGTTACACAAGCAAACAAACCCAAAACCTCTCTTGCAAAAGTACAACGAAATGCCCCAGAGACTGAAGAAGGCAAATGAAGGAGGAAGCAACACCAGAGGATGAGACAAGACATTTTAGTTGCTTTAATTCAGGAGAGGAATCAAACCCTTCCCCGCCGCTGCATTTATAACATCTTTCTGCTCTGAGTTTTTCTTATTCATTTAATAGTGACTCACTTTAAAATAATTTGCTTGGCTCATTTTCATTGTTTAAACCAGACAATGGTATAGGCGGGCAGCACACACCAACCCTTCCAGTTATTAGATAATGTTCATGGTTGCCCCAAATTCTTGGTTTATTACAGGAGAATGGAAACCTTAACGGTATCACTTCTGTTGCTAGGTTCAGCCCCGGCACAGGAGAATAAATGTTAACTGTTTCCCTTTGCCATAAACGGACCACATGATATAGACATAATCCGAGATCGAACCTGTTACCATTACAAGCGTTTCCCTGCCGTTGTGATAAGACCTCCAAGAAGACGTGAGTCTGGCAGGGGTTTAATGTCTCTCTGTGAATCTTCTTGCTCTGATCCTGGGGTCACTTCAATGACATTTACTTTTCTTTTCCTCATTCAATTTTTCCTTCAAAAACATTTTCCTTCTTTTTATTTACAAGTGCCCACAAAACCCTGAAGATTAATTAAATCTTACAGTGAGAGCTGCATTGATTAAAAACAAACAAACCCAGATTTACAGAGCATAAAAATATGCAGAAATGATCAGATTTCTTGTTTTTTTTTAAAAAAAAACCCTTTCAAATTGTTGATCTTAAAGAATTGTGCAAATCCTGGGGCAGATCTTCTAGAATTATAAGCCAGAGAAACTACCTATTTACACACCAGAAGAGGATCAGGCTTATTAAGGCATGAAGCCTACAACCAGGAAAGCATGATTATCTCCTTTTTTTAGATTGGGAAACTGAGGCTCACAGGTGAAGTAACTTTTCCAAGAGCACACAGCTAATCACTTGGGATTTGGCAATAGAACTCAGGAGTCCTGACTCTCTGTCCAGGGCTCTAACCACTAAATCTCCCATCACACATGATTTACAAATCAATACATACAATCTATTAACTGTGTCCCAGAGTTCCAAACCTGGGTGCCTGCAGCTAGGTTGCTAAATCCATATTTAGGCATCTAAATAAAAGTGGCTGATTTTCAAAAACACTGAGTACCCACAAATCCTAGGAAGTCAATTAAAGTTGCAGGAGCTCAGCTCCTCTGAAAATCAGCCCACTGATATTTAGGTCCCTAACTTTAGGCATTTGGGTTTGAAAACTGTGGGCTGAGTGATTTCCCCTTGTAATCTAGAACACATATGCTCAATAGTCATCCTCAGATTGTAAAACCTCAGTCACCCAGAAATGGAACCCTGTCAATAGGACAAACCTGGAGCAACACGAGGAAGAGACAGAGAATTCAAACATTCAGTTAGGCAACAGAACTAACAAGCCAGAGGAATGATTGATTTTAAAGTGTTATCTTTGGGGGCGGGGGGGTTAAAGGTCAGGAGAACAAAATGCAGGGAATTAAAACAAAACAAAACAACATAACAACAACAACAATACTGAAGCTAACATCAGTCACTCCAGAATGATTCCAGTCTGGGACTGAGATGGACTATGGGTTGCATTTATTTGGTGGTTGGATGGAGTGGGAAGACAGTTAGAAATGACAGTCCAATCAGCTGAGTCCCAGAGCCACCTGTGTCCTCCCTGCTGCTCAGATTTATAGAGTGTAACATTTTAATAAAAAACACATACACCTCCCCACTTTGGTGCATTAAGAGATTTCTAGCAAAACACAGTAATGCTGCCATAAATTTCCCTCCCAGCACCCTCACAAGTAATAACTCAAACCCCAGCATTTTGGATTTAATGTTTATTTTGATGGCTGCATTCCAGAAAGAAAAGGGAAAAGAGGCAAAATCGACTTTCCCCCCTGTTGCTATTAGCCTGATGTTTTCAATAAAAGTCAGTGCAAACTGGGAAACAAACACTTCGAAAAAGAAGGGAGGAAAACAAGAGAGCTTATCAGTTGGAGCAGCTGGTTAGTGAAACTTTTGGGCAAAACTCTTATTGAAGTCACTGACCCTTATGCAGTGACTTATTGAGGCCTGGATTCAAATCTTGACTTAAGTCACAAGTGGATTGAGTTGGACAGCTTCCCGTTCTATTTCACTGTTTCACCATATCTGAACATCCCAACCAACTGAGCATAGTTGGTGACTGTGCTCAGAAAAGGCTCAGAGTTGGAACGATGTGGGTGAAATGCATTGGCAGAACTGTTTGGAGGCACAGGGCTGGAATAGCAGAGGGCTGGAGGTTAGGACAGAGGGATGTTGGTAGAGTTACATAGGACCAGGTGATGGAATAGTAGTGGGTGCTGCAGGTCACTTCTGAGGTTCTTGGAGCATCGTAAAGCTTGACCTGCATATATTAAGCCATCAGTTCCTCCCTTTCACCAACACTAACTCAACATTAAACAGGAAAATCAACCAGACAAACCCACCAATGACTCACACAAATGAGCCATGCCAATGTTTAACTAATACACAAGCTCCAAGCAACGATTATTGACCCAAGTAGGAGCAATTAAAATCGCATATATCACTGAATATTTACCCAGGCAGGAATTAGCTTCTGATCACTTACCCAAGAGCAGAAATCCTTGTACTCTGCCTGATTCAAGGGAGGCAAAAATTGACCTGTGGCTGATGAGAACTGTAACAAAACATAGAATCAGGCTGATGACTGACAAGTGATGGTCCCCATGCTTATAGCTAATGTGTAAACTGTACATGTGGTAGATCTTGGGTCACTTTACACTCACTATGGATGAAATTCAGCACTGTGCAGAAGACCAGAAAAAGCTTATGGGGTTAGGGTTAAGTGGGATTTAAGTACTGCATAGGCCTGGTGCTTGTGGTCTGCACAGTGCTGAATTTCACCCTGTATTAACTAAAGGGCAGCATCGACAGTAATATCAGGAGGATCGCACAAGGGCGTACATGTCCCTGTCTTTGTTCTACCCAGCTCAACCGAGATCTGGATTTTTCAGATTGCTTCCTCCTTTTAGAGAAAAATAATCTTATAATCCCCCAAATCATTCCAGACCCCAAATGGATACAAGATAAGCAGAAAATATTTTTTCTCCATGACATCTCATAACTACAAACATTTACACCCCCCCCATCCTCCCATTTGCAGCTGTTCACTGGCCCCATGAAGACTCAGTAACATAGGGACCAGGTCATTTTGATCTCATCTATGGGTTTTTATACTGTGTGGATTGCTATGGTATCTGAACATTAATTACTGTGGTATCTTCCTCTCTGGCACTGAGACCAAAGGACATGGGGCAACTCATCTTCTGATATGCTCACTATCTGGCAATAAGATCAGACAGGGAGGAACAATTTCCCACCCTGGGGCTAAGGGACAGAAGAGTCACCATCCAATTCAGTTCAAGTGGCTTGGGGATTCATTTTTGGAGACAATCTCACCTATGGTAAGGCCAGCTCTGAGTTAGTCACCAACATCCAGTATTGCGGGTTTAAAGATACTTAAGTCTCTGATATAGATGGAGGCACTGTAGACTCAATCCATGTAACACTATATGACGTGACTATGTTTGATTCCTTGGTCCAGTGGGACCTGATAAATTATAGATTGTGTTCCTGATTTTCAGAAGTGCTGGGACCTGTGAGCACCTAATGATATCTAAAGGAGTTGTTGAGCTCAGCTCCTCTGACATATTTACAAATTGCACTATAGGTGAAAGTACTTTAGTGGAACAAACCAGATATCAGGAGCACATCTTGTTACCACTGGGGAGAACTTTGCGCTGTCTCAGTGCCACCTGAGTAGTATATGTCAGGACCCTGGGAAACAGGCATTAGTCTTAATGCAATCCAAACCACAAAGAGACTTTTGATTTCAAGTAGGCACTAGTCAAACCCACACTAAGGTAGAACGACCCCCTCATTAGTGGCTTGGAACAAAGTGTCACAGTGTGATGCTAGGTACATTGCCCTGGAGAAGGGGAGGTACTGCGGGTGTGTCAGTAGGGTATTCCTGCTATAAGGCTAGTAAATGCTTTCTGATTCCTGCTTTTAGTTAATTTGGCTATTTGCATATGCATTTACCCCCTTTACACATGAGTAATTGTTCATCAAAAATAGGTAACTTTATGTGCAGGCTGTTGCGTGCCTATATAATTTGAAAATATCCCCCCTCTGCTATCATTGTCAGGCTCCCGTTAGTGAACACCCTGTGGAGATGAATGAGAGTAGCTCATAGATCTCTTGTAGCTGTTTTTGAGGCTGTTGAAGACAATTCTAGGCCATGGTCACATCTGCAATCTTCACAACCAGGAGGGCTTGAAAATTAGTGAAACGAGACGGATTTGCACTAGCTAAGGATCTGGTCCCTCTTTTTAAATTATTTACTATATTTTTAAAAATAGAAGCTTAAATGCCGCAAACCCTGAATCTGTTAAGCAGGACTCATAAGTATTAGAGCTGGGAAAATACTATTTATCAAATGTGTTTTGCAATGA